>NW_026623268.1:2811730-2982713 GCF_030028575.1 Malurus melanocephalus
ATATTCTGGTAGTTGAAATTCTGACCTTTTATTCTGTTGTAAATAGGAGCTAACTCTGACTCCAGTAGTGTTATTATGCTTGCAGTCTCTACTGGGAGAATTCTGGATGAAGGCAGGTATCTGGATGTCTGCAAACCTTGATAGATACCTCATGGTATATCTGTCTTGCCAAGCTGGGCACTATAATAATCCTTTTAAATGGTGGCTAAAATTTTCACTGATAATGCAGTACAGGGTGGGGTTTGCATTCTCATGTCATTAGTTCCGTAGCAAATCTTTCAATTCTGAAGAAAAAAATGTATCTAAATCACTCATAAGATTAGGACGAAAATTTCCATTGGCTCTTAGAATTACATATCCAAACAAGATGTCAAGGCACCCACACAACAGTGCTGTGAGCAGAAATCCTCAATGAACGGTGGCACCATTTGCCTTTAAATATCATGTTCAGAAAATCTTGTCATGTTTTCAGCACTGAAACAGAGAGACATTACAAAGGGATGCCATCCTTATAACTACTTTTAAGCATTTGCAGAAAAACTGTGTGTATACTTTGTGTCCTCAATGATATTTATTTGGTATTTAGTTTTCATAAGTTTAGTATTTAGTTCATAAGATAGGTTGGAAGTTTTGTAAGTTTGATACTGATTTCTCATAGGTTTTTACTCCTCTCTGAAGTGTTTTGTCCTAATGCCAGATGAAGACAGTTAAATTTTGGAGGACTTAGGTCTCTGATCAGCTCTTTCTGTCATATCATTCAATTATCCTGGAACATGTTTATCTTTGGGAGAGCAGTTGCAGTGAACAGTCTGACTAGCCCATTGCACTTATKCTCCTCTCACACAAGGCATGAGCAGCTTTTGCATGCAATATTCAGGTCTGATCTTGTTTGTCTCACATGGACCTTTCACATGGTCTGGCTTGTGCCAGGTTCCTACTGTGCAGCACATCTTCAGCAACCAGAGTCATGGCTCTGTCTTCACTTCTGTGACCTGACACCCCATTATTCTGATAGATTAGGTCCTTGCAGCTGGGGAGCTTCCACCCCGTGCCTTTTWGCAGAGCTGGGCTTCCTGTGCCTTYTTTACCTTGCCTCTCTTGTGGGGCTGATTTGTGGCTGATAAACCCCCCAGCAGAGCTCAAATGGGGTAAGAGTCTCTTCTTGTCTGTGTTTCATATCTGAGAGAGTTTTCTTACTATGAGCTAGTGGAAAAAACATATTCTTTCTTTAGCACTGAAAATGTGAAAACTACAGTCTATCCCCAGTCCTTCTACAAAATTGTAACAATATACTGCTTCTCATGGTTGTGGTGTTGATGTTTTTGCAGTGAAGCAGYGCTCAGGCATTGGCAAGAGCCCACATCCTAAAAACTGAAGGCCTCCCAGGTACTTCAAGAGAGCACAAGGAATGGAGCAGAGATCATGGACACCTGGCACATTCTCCTTAAGCTTGGGCACCAATMCTGTTCCAGTGCATACTGTCTATCTCTGGAAAATTTAGTGCAGTCAGAAGCCAAACCACATAGCCTGGGGGGAGCTTGGAGCACTGGTCAGGCCTGTTTTGCCATTGGATACTTGCCTAAATGAGAAAGAAAACGAGTGCTGGAAAAAACCCCGTATTTTTTTAAGTCCCTCCTGCCCCTTTTGACAATTACTGGCAGGACTGACAGGATATCCTAGGTTTCTGTCCTTTGCTTCCCATCTCCAAAATACTAAAGAAATCACCTGACTAACCTCAGTGGTAGAGTTAATTGCTTGGACGCCTGATCAGCACTCTGAGTTATAATAACCAAGCACCTTTTTGCTGCAGCAAGACCACTTTCACTCTGTGAASTTGATTTTCATATTAATTTAAAATATATATTCAGGGCAGTGTAGCTTTCTGCTACAGGATTCTTTGTGGCTTTCAGTCATGCAGTTGCATTACCACAAGGAACTAATAGCAGCCCCAGTCTAGTTTTGTGAAGTGCCTACTGTGCTGCTTCTCAGTGCAAAAGGAAAATGTTCTCTTTGTTCTGATGGCTGATTTACACACCAMACTTTCAAACTTTTAAAAAAGACTTCTGAAAATGGAGTTCACACTGCCTAGAAACTCTGCTGCCTRCACAGGCACACACATAAACCTGCAGGCCGAGATGGTACCTATAGTATGTTTACCATTTCTCAAATRCTTAATAAAACATGAATATGGCTGTGCAGAAGCTCCTTTTAACTAACAAACTACTTACAGTATCGGGGGAAATGTTATTCGTGCCTGTGTTCTTCATATATACTTCTAACAAGAGAGTGGCTGTGAGGCAGAGTATGAGAAATGTCAGGAAGACAGGGAATGTCAAAGCCTCCAAAATCAGACTGCAACAAGCTTGTCTCTGCCTCTTGCTGCATCTGGTCATCTATGTGATCATTTTTCTGGTCATCAGAAGAGAACTTGGGGATGCAAAAGGAACAAAACAAAGATGTTTTTATCCAATGCAGACATATTWTGGCTTCTGTGGAAATTCCCAACACTGGTTGCAACTTCACGTGGCTCAGTGATATAGGATAGAATAAAGTAGAAATAAACTTATCCACAGCATCTGCTTGTTTCCAAAGAGTAGCTTGATTTATTTATGCCCCAGAAGCAAGAGCAACCACAGAATTTCTCTGTAGAAAATTCAACCTTATAGTCTCTTCCTTGTGGAGTGGTACATTCATTGGCAGATTTGAGGCCTCCCAGACTGTGAKGGAAATACTAAATACTAATAAAATGCAAGTTTTCCTACTCTGGACACGTCATTCCAGCAATGAAACCATGCAGTGCYCTTTCTCATCAATGGCTAGAATGGGGCCAGCTAGAAGTAGGTGCTACTGGTCATGGAGTTGTCACAGCTAGAGGCAAAAAAAAAAAGAAAGCAAGGCTGGTGCATGACTTTCAGCTTCAGCCATGGACTCTGCTGGTTTTGATCCATTTTCTGAGGAAAGTGTCTCTATGTGGAATAYCTCTGTAAAGCAGAACCCAAGGATCCCAGTGCCACAGACTTCCAGGACAGCTACTGACACACAGAGGACAGCTCAAAGTTAGASTTGTTTTTTCCCAGCTCTTCACCCTTGTCATCTTTGTGGCACACAGTCTTCTCATTTCAGGGTAATGTGACTTACAAGGAAACAGATTTCACATGCAAATTTCTAAAGCAAGCTTGTTGTGCTTCACAACACAGGGTACATGGACTAAATGGGAGCATTTTTTAATCCTCCTCCTGAGTTTCCTACTGCTCTTCAGCTGTGTTTGGGATTTGGTTTGAGGGTCATGGTTATAGGTTTCTTCCTGAGATACTTCTTATGGGACTTTTCTTCTGAATGTAGAGGCTCATGACACATCTAACAATCCTAAATCCCCCTGATTTGCGAAATGCAATGAGTCTTGTTCTCTGTCTCCTGTTATTAACCTAGGGCTGTGTCATTCTCACTCCACTTCCTTTTCTGAAACAGCAGGCCTAGCCCTTTTTTTTCATTTTGTTCTTATTTAAAGGCTTAGAATTGGCTTGAATTTGAATTTACACAGATATCTTCCTGTGTTCAGTAATCCTCCTGTTTCAAAATTACATCATTTTGCTTTTGCCAAGACACCGAGGGTCTGGGTCTRCACTCACATAACTGTGTATAAAATCTTATAGCAACACTGGACTATACCTGTGCTCTCATTCTCTGGACCTGCCTTTGGGAAGGAAGGAACAGGCATGAATTTCTTCTTTGGGAAGAAAGATTCAGTGAACAGTGCAGTCCATATATGAACTGCTCATCTATSAAGTCTCGTCCCATGAATAATTTTGGCCAGGCCTTTATGGAGACTCAGCACTAACAGAAAGGCAAACACTGCRAAATATTAACCACCTAATCTAAGATATGTCACTGTTACAGGTTTTCAAATGAAAGATTATCCACACTTTCTGGTGTGAGTAAAATGTTATTGAATTATTGATCTAAATGAAAAAGTAAAGGAAAAGAAAATAAGATATCAGGCTGAGTCACATATTTACAATTTATATTTCCAGCCCAAACTCATAATATTTGATAGYATTATAAACTGTAGAAAACAGACTTTTACAATGGGAACTATTGCACACTCTTAAGATCTGACTCTATCAGTCCCATCTACAAGCACCCACTCATGATTCTGCACAGGACTTGCACAAAGCCTACTTGTGAAAAAAAACATGGTATAGTTTAACCAGACTAAAAGGCTTTTCCTCCTACTCATGTGTCAAGGTGTTATTTTCTGGCTTATCCAGAAAAAAGAGAGCTTTTTTAGCATCTCTTTTTAATCCAATCCCTTTCCAAAGAGATGCATTTCCCTTCGCAGAAGGTCCTGAAGCCACTGCTATGACTTCATTGGTCACACTGTATTAAAAAAAAGGGTCCATGCATTAAGATGCCACAGTCCCTGTAACATAACCTAAATTCAGCCTTATTCCAGATTTCAGACTTCCTGTTTTCTATTGAGCAGGTAATTGCATGTAGGTTTCAAACCATAACCTGTGCATATTAAGAAGTGCTGTTGTGTGAGTAAACATGCTGAAGATTAAGAGGTGCTTACCTGGCAAGGTATTGCTAATTTAGGGTAGATAGAATGGAGTTCTCTGGAGAGCTCACATGCTGAGAAGGTGGGGGTGGATTTTTTATAATCCTCTGATGGACAGATACACTGAGTAAAACATAAAGCACCTGTGGTCACAGATTTGCTGCCTTGCAAATAAGCATGTGTTGCAGGGGAAGACTTGAAACTTACTGTTTTGGTAATGGAAAGTTAGAAGTAATGGCTYGTTTTCTCACAAGAAGCTCCACCTACTCCTTGCTCACTTTGTACCATTAGTGTCCACATACTACATCAAGATGATAGGGAAAAAATAGCAAAGAAAGTAATATGTTAAATGCACATTTTTAAACATTTGAAAATGAAGCAGTTGGAAGCAGTAAAAAAAAGGCCCAAACACTGCATAGCATATGTGCATTATTTTACAGTCAGTAATTAGTCACAATGTGGCAGTGTACATAGACCACGGGGAAAGACTGCAGAAAGGATTGAGGGACTTTGTTATTTTGCCCATCTGTGGCTGAGCCTTTGCTGGAATGACCAGCAGCTGAGGCAAACTGGGTCTGTAARAGAAAAGAAACTGCAGAGCAAACTGCTTTGTTAGGAGTTCTGGTGACTGCTTAAAAGAGCTGCCTTTCACTTGCTTGACACAGATACCATGAAGGAACTCAGAGTAGTGTCTTCTCCTGGTCTGAGGTGTGCTGTCTTTCCTCCTCCAAGAGAGGTCAAGAATGGAGAGGATTATCAGATTATCTCCAAAGTGTGGCAAAGCTCCAGTCTGTGATCCTGTGGTGTCCAGGGTGCAAAGCTGAGCCTCACTGCCCTTGAAAGAAGTGAAACCTGTGTCTGGGTTTGTAGAAAGGAGCGGCTTAAAGAGATGCTTCTGCTTTCTTTTCTCTCCTGCTCTAGCTGGATAWCCCCATCTGCAGTAGTGACGTTCCTGCTTCAATCTCAGCCTGACAGGCACTAGCAGGGAAGGAGCCATGCAGCTTCTCTGCAGCTTCTCTGTGGCACTTGGAAAATTTTAACCCAAAGTAGTGATGGCTCCGGGCTGTAGCATGTTGCTTGGACTCAAAGTTGAATGAAATGTTCAGTATAAGTACAAGTACATTTGTTAATATGGTGTGTCCTGACAAGTATGTGCAAAGCTCAACTGATTCAATCAGTTGAATGCCTTCCACAGTGCTAGGTTTGTTTTCCTGTGGAAACTCACTCACCAGAACTTTCTACAATAAGTTTATTTTATTTCTGCAAATAAGGGCGAGGTAAAGCCTAGGTCTGAAGAAGAAATGAAACCGAAAATCCAATTAAAATAAACTCTCATATTCTGGCATTACACAGCAATTTCATTTGTCTCAAGTCTCAGGCTGTACTGTTCTTCAGAGCAGTATTAGGAATGACTATAACATAGACAGTAATTCACCCAGGATTGCATTCAYCAGCACAATGCCATGTGCCACATTAGTACAATATTTTGCTGCTACATGAGTTGAWGTACAGAACAAGTAAGCATCTGGGTAAATGTGGGGGGAGAAATTCTCTTCATCTCCAATCTTTTCTGTGCTTCAAATGTGGACTAAAAATGCTATTTCTCTTACATTTGCATGCGAATACCTTGCATGCTATACCTCCAAATATTTTTTTATCTTCTTATTCATATCTTGGTGTGTGAGATTATATAGAGGTGCCAATGAACTTTCTGATGTGTTTGTTATGTGTAAAACCAAGGTAACAGCTCTAAAATATACTATCTATTCTTTAATCTCTATCTTATGTGTCAGGCAAGAAATAACACTTGCCTTTTAGGGCAGAGAGAGAGTTTTAACTAAGCCAAAACAAGAYTKRWTYMWTKKKGGGRWTTTTTTYTMTATWTTTTTTATTGTTGGTAGACTTCAGGGAAGACTCAAAGGTCTTTCTTAATGTTGAATCTGAATGTTTAATTCTAAGACATTTTTGGTTGAAGCAAATTGAGCCATTCAGAATTTCAAYGTGCATCATAAATAGAGAAAGTTGTAGGGGACCATGCCAAAAGTSTTTAGGTCAAGGTACTCAGCATTCACTGCCTGTGCCCCAAAAACAAAACCCCTCCAATGTTCACTTCTCTTTCCCCATTTCTTCCAAGAGTGGACCAAGAAAGGTCCCTGTGCTACTTTCTCTGCTGTGACTTTGCTATGTGATCTCGTGATAAGGAAATCTGAAGAGCAACTCCCTGCCTGGTCCTGTCATTCTGGAAGACTTCCAATCCTAGGAGAACACAGGCTATTGTAATTATATATTCTCTTCACTTGTTTTTCCATCCAGCTGCTGATTAGTAGCCTGTTCCTGGTGCAAGTGCCCAACAGCAGTGGATAAAACAAAGCTAGGAAGCAATTGGTGTGCATTGTCCTGACCTCCAGCTTTGACAACTCCTTGCTCCTAAACACTCAATCCACTGGGCCATGGATGCAATAGCAAGGGGCCTGACTCTTGCCAACAACTCTGAATTTTTTAGAACTTTATTCTTTTAGTTGACATGAGGGGGTTTTGGGTGGGTTATTTAGTTTTTTGGTTTTTTGGGTTTTTTTTTTTTTTTGAGAAAGTCAATAGCTTGATACTGGTACAAGTAAAGAAAAATAAGAGAAGTACCACAAAAAAAAAAAAAAAAAAAAAAAAAAGGCATGCAATTTTTAACTGGTGTTGTGGTTTAACCCTGGCCAGCAACTAAGCCGCCCCCAGCCTTTTGGTTACTCACTACCTCCCTGGTAGATGGAGGAGAGAACCTGAWGGGTAAAAATGATAAAASCTGTGGGYTGAGATAAAGACAGTCCAATAGTAAAACAAAGTTRCATGTGTAGAAAAGCAAAACAAGGAATGAATTCACCGCTTTCTATCAGCAGACAGGTGTTCAGCCATCTCCAGGAAAGCAGGGATCCATCAGGCATCACAGTGGCTTAGGAAGACAAATGCCCTAATGCCAAATGTCTCCCAAGGTGTGCTGCATGCTGATTAACAGMTGAACAGCAGTCACAGCTATCAACTTGACCTAGCCCATTCCAAACAAATTTGTCATCATCATAGCAAACGCATCAGCAAGAAGATCYAGTGTCCAGTGAGAGAGAGACGTTCTTAAGTTGCTCAGGGAGTTGTCCAGAAGACTGTTGAAACTCTGACTCCAGAATGCTGTATCCTTCCTCCTGCAGAAGGATTTGGGATGGCTTTGAGAGTAAACTGAGCAGGGGGTAGGGGCAAGGCTGGTTACAGAGCCTTATGAACTGTGGTATGCAAATCTGATCTCCATTAATCAGAATGAGAGATCCTGAYCTATTTGAATGGAAACTGCCATAGAAGATGAGAGGTATTTTTGCTCCTGGCTGGAGACCTGACCAGTCTAGAGGAAAGCTAAAGAAGCACAGTAAGTGGAACTCACAAAGGACATGTCCTGAACACCATGGACACCAGTGGCTGTGGCTGAACTAAGACATATCTTTGTTGTTGTCTCTGAAACTGTGACTTGCCCTAAAGAATGTAACACACCGAGGGAGAGCCAGGCAGAGCTGCGGTTTTGCGGATGGTCTGCAAGTGAAGAAGCTCTGAGCATGAAGGTTTGCAGGGGCAGGTGCTCAGAGCTGCTGAGCTGCTGCAGAGAGGAGACAGAGCTGAGCACGTCTTGCAGGCACGCAGCAGAGGTGAGCTGTGGAAACTCAGATACCAGGACAGCTGCATGTATCAGCTAAAGTCTACATGATTTTCTGCCTTTGAGTACTTAGGTTAGCATAAGAAATGAGCAGAATTTTTATTTTAGTTCTGAATTGTTTATTATCTCTGAGTGTGTTCACACTGTGTGTCAGCTCTGCARAATGCAGCCTCTGCTGTGACCAAACAGCAAGATGTGACAACAGATGGACAGAACMGACTTGGGTCTGTAAATGAAAAAGGAGCAGTTTCATGGTGTTGTGCCAGCAGAATCCTTGTCTGCATCCTRTGCTGGTGTCCTGCAGAAACCACCCCAGGCAAGGATTGACACCAGTTTATCGGCTGCACCAGGAAAGGGTGARGGGCAGCAAGGCAGTGGTAGAAGAGCTGCACAGCACAGGGAGTGCAGTGACACAGCATTTCCTCTGAGATACAAAGCTGGATAACTACTGTCTATGTCAGTGTCCTGAGACTGAAAAGTAGGATTTTTTAACTACTGATGTTAAGATGAAGGGCTGGACCTGACTCCTTCAGAAACTGATTTGGATGTGAAATGAGGCTGACAAAGCTTTAACTGCAGTCAGGCCTTGGCAAAACCAGTGAATGAACAACAAAGATCTAGGTCGTGCTCCAGCTTGGACTTCTCTGGTGTCTACCTTCTTCTCCTCCCTGAACTTGAAATGTAAAGTGGCAGCCCTAGACAGGTATTCTTCCATGGTTCAGAGGCTTAGCAATGGCAGTGTGTTATCAAATGAACAATTAAAATCAAGGGTTCCCTTGTGGAGAACCCACAGCAACGTTAGGATCTGAGATCCTCTCACTCTTCACTGGCTCTCTGTTCCATTACCAAGTGGTTGCTGCATGGTCACCTTCACATCCTCTTAGGTTGGTGTCAGTGAGGACTTGGGTCCGTCCCAAAGTCCTTGTTGTAATACAGTTGCTCCAGTTCATATAACAGAATCACAGAATYATGAAGGYTGGWAAAGACCTCCAAGATCTTTGAGTCCAACCTTTGRCTGATCACCACCRTGTCAGCTACACCATAGCAYTGAAGGYCATGCCAGTTGCTTCTYCAAMACCTCCAGGGACAGTAACTCCACACCTCCCTAGCCACCCCATTCCAATGTCTAATCACCCTTTCTGTGAAGAAATTCTTTCCRCTGTCYAGCCTGAACCTCCCCTGGCACAACTTGAGGCTATGTCCTCTTGTTCTCTTGATTGTTGCCTGGGAGAAGAGACACCCCCACCTGGCTGCAAACTCTTTTCATGCAGTTGTAGAGTGATAATGTCCCCCATCAGTGTCTTCTTCTCCAGGCTATACAACCCTAGCTCCTTCAGCCACTTTTCAAAGGATTTACTCTCCAGACCCTTCACCAGCTTTGTTGCCCTGCTCTGGRCACGCTCTAYGRGCTCYAYAGCACACCATCTATGGGCTGGCCACTCTAGCTACTGATATTAAAGTAATATTTCAGCTCCTAGCTTTGCCTAGTCTAATTCTTATTAATGTTCAGAGAATTCTTTTCAAGTCTCACTGTAATCCATCTTTGACTTACATAATTACATAATTACGATTACATAATTGTATATTTCAGATACAGCTCAGTTTGCAGCCTAACAATTCTAGCTACTTAYTCGAAGCAAGCACTTACCTATTTCCCATAACATAACATTTTCAACACTCACAGTGAGAATTTTGTCATTGGGAATTAGGGGAATGATGTTTTTAATTAACCACCTAAAGGATGCTCAATACATTAAAAGCAAAATCTCTTGAAAAAAAATCCTCTTTCTGTCMTCTCTGTCCTTCCCCATATATATAACAGCTGAAGACATTTTCTCTAAAAGGCACTGGCAATCACTTCTCCCCTACAGGGAGGGAGGACAGCTAGGTATGGTGTACATTTATATTTCAGCTCTTTTTCTGTGACAACAGTACATCTACAGTTAGGCCAAGGGTGGGGTTTTTTGCACCACTGTTTTGTCTCTCAATATACTCTGGTCCTATACTCCTCCACATACATACACAAGTGAACACTGAGCTGTGGGGTTTTGTGTTGAGCCAGAAGAGAGCCTTAATTTATGCAAGATCCCTGAAGGCCCTTCCCTAAGCTACTACTGTCCATCTTCCAATRTCATTAAGACTGCTGCCTTATACCAGAAAAGACAGCTTTCCTAGATGTAAACCTGCCTGGAAATTAATGTACTGAATCTAATTTTATCAGAAAAATAGTAGCCTCCACAAACTCTGAAGCCACCAAGCTGAAATGAGTTGATGACGATTTGACTGTTCTAAGAACAGAACTCKCTCCCTACCACTATGGTCACAGCAGATTTATGTATTTACGTGGCTGTGTGAAATGTGGTCGAAGGGCTTCTGCTTTGTGCTGAAATAGATGAAAGATATCTGTGGCTGGAGGGATTACGGGCAGGCAGACAACCATGATTTCCTTCTCCCCACTCTTTGCCCAAATAGTGGGTGCTATTTAACTGAGAGGAGACATAATTTCCACTAATGACTCCAACAAAAAGCTCGGTGAATTCAAAGAGAAGATTAGGCAACCTCTGTTTACATTGCTTTTGAAAAGACAACAGCAGCAATATAATGAAATCCTMATCTCTGATGTCTTGTTGCTTCAGTTATACTTTCCATAAAGTCACTCTGTCAAACAATCTCAGACAGCAGCCTGTGCCTTGGTCAACACAGCTTCTGCTTCAGWGCTGTGTGGTTTAGCAGTGAAGTGCAACAAGCATTTCTCATTATTTGAGGCAGGTCCAAGATGCAAAGATCACATGTAGATCTCTGTGATGTGAAACATACCATAGTTTCAACCATATAGTCTGTGGGTAAGGTGGTTCAGAACTMAACTGGCAGAGTCAGCAAGAAATAATGGTCCAACTCATGAAAATTAGAAGAATTCAGTGTTCTAATCACTAGGTGTTTAATCAGGAGCAACACACCCAAGCACCTGGAGAACGTAGGGTCATTTTAGAAACTAAGGCAGGAAAACTTTCAAACAGGGAGAATTCCCTGCAGTATGGGATGCAACCAGTCCTAATGGTTTAGGGTCTGGGAWTTTTTTTGCTAAAGATTCTGCCTCATCTCTGATATTCAAAGTGATGACTGGAAAATCATATTCCTATTTCTTTAATTAGCCTTTTGGGGTAGAGTCTCTGGATTACAGTCTGGCCACAACACAGCAACTTACTGCATGAGTGTGGAGAGTGGAAAGGTTGCTCACGGGTGATATGGCAGAGGGAGGATCGATGGGAGTTTTTTGGTTTTGGAAGCCCAAACTGAGTCTGACACTAGAGCTGGAGCCAGCCAGCATGGCACTATTTTGTGAAGAGGACCACTGCTGTATCCCAGGCAGTGGATCCAAGCAGCTGCGCTGCTGGACCTGGCGGTTCTCCACGCACCTCCAGCACAGCCCTGGAGCTGGTTTAAGTGTCCTTCACTGCTAAGAATGTTTCCATCTCAGCTCAGAAGGCTTCTGTGATTTGGAGATGTGCTGCGCAGGGCCAGGAGTTGGACTCGATGATCCTTGTAGATCACCTCAGCTTCCACCTCAGCACATTGTGTGATTCTCTAACCAGCCGAGCTGGGAAGCGCCTGCCCCTCTCGGCAGCCGATGCGAACGGCGGGCGCAAAAACGAACCTCGGCAGCCGCCGTGGCGGGCCCTGACAGCACTGGACTGGGCGGGGGCACTCGGGACACCGCCCCGCTGTCCCTCCCCTCTGTCCCGCCCCGCTGTCCCTCTCCTCTGTCCCGCCCGCCGCTTTCCGGGGCCGGGTCACCGCTGCCGCCGCCGGGATGTTGCTGCCGCGGGCGGGCGGTGTGGCGGGCCGGGCCCCGCCGGCGCTGGCCGCCCTGTCCCGGGTGCTGCGGCTGGAGCGGAGCCGCCGCACCGGGATCGTGTTCCCGCTGCAGAAGCTGGAGCGGTATCTGGCGCCCGGCGCCGACACGACGCGGTTCCGCCTCTTCCAGCCCGGGCTGGCCGCTCTGCAGCGCGCCGAGGCGCTCTTCAGGTCCGACCGCGGGCACCCCATCGACTATGTGAGCTCCGCCGTGCGCATGGACCATGCCCCGCCGCCAACCCTGCCCGAGGTCAGCTGAGAGCTGCCCCCGCTCCCCTCAGCCCGGACCGTRCCGGGACCGCGCCGGGACCGCGGCTTTTCCCCGCCCTGGCCATCCCGGGCTGGGCTGAGCTGAGCTGCACTGCGCTGCGGTGGTAAAGGGGTGGTGGAGTGGCTGTGCAGCTCTGGGGCAGCAGTGTCAGAGCGCTGCGCAGCGTGCGGGGCAATTACTGCTGGTTTTTAAAAGACTGTTYGTTTGTTGTTGCTCCCCGTTGTACAGCTCGGCAGCCTGGCATGTCCGTGGCATGGGACGCTGCTGTCCCCGACCACTGGCAGCGAGGGCTGGGAAATGACCAGGACTGGCGGGACATGGGCAGGTGTTGATGTGCCCTCTCCGCCTGCAGGTGTGCTTCATCGGCCGAAGCAACGTGGGGAAATCATCTTTGATCCGAGCCTTGTTTTCACTGGCTCCAGAAGTGGAGGTCAGAGTGTCAAAAACTCCCGTGAGTGACGAGTGACGTTTTTAACCTCTCAGGTTAGGAGATGATACCAGTCCAGAGGATAGGGSTGAGAAGGGTGGGAGGGAACAAGCTCTTGAATAGCCTGAAATGACAGTGCCAGCTCTGGTGGCCATCAGCTCATGGCTGGCACTGGCCTTGCTCTAGCCTGGGAAGAGGCAGGAGTCCAGCCTAGCTCCTCAGCCAGACTAAGAAGCTGCACAACCTGAGCGGGTATGCTTTAAGGCTGTTTGAGAAGAACCAAGCTCAGAGTCTGTTTTATGGATAGAGCCATGTAGGATTGCTACAAGGGTAGGAGAGTGGGCAGTTGAAAGCATTTTGAAGGGGCAGGGGTATAGTGTAGAGATGTTTTGCAGATTRTCTAGTCCACTGCTTAAAGCAGCTTTTTTTTAAAAAATCAAGGTCTTCCTTCATCATGTCTAAATGCTCTCTTCAGGGCCACACCAAGAAGATGAATTTCTTCAAAGTAGGGAAGTACTTTACTCTGGTGGATATGCCAGGATACGGCTACCGTGCCCCACAGGACTTCGTGGAGATGGTGGAGGCCTATCTGCAGGAACGGCGCAAGTAAGGGACCSACCTGTACCTCAGAGCACAGGGAAAGCCAGACACCCCTGTGCAGTGTCATGTGATTAGGGGTCAAAATGCAGAATGAGTGGCTGCTTCMATTCCTTAATTCTGACATCATTTCCCTGGAAGCTTCTGCAGTGTCASTCATTCATGCTCAGACAGATCAAAACAGCAGGAAAGACTGAGGTGCTGCTCCATGCTGACCCTCAGTTTCCATGCGTGGCTTTCCTTGGTTCTTCCTATCCTCAGATCCCATGTTACTTGTTTTTGCTTATGAATTTGGAAGTAGCAGAGCAGACATGAAATAATGGTGGCAGTTACTGTTGCTTGTATTTCTGGCAGCTTGAAGAGGACTTTCCTRTTAGTTGATGGTGTGGTTGGACTCCAGAAAACAGATCACATTGCAGTAGACATGCTGGAAGAGTTTGGAATTCCTTATGTGGTAGGTAATGCTTCATTCTTAGGTTGGTTATAAGGTAGAGGTAATCTATAAAGGTGTGTACTCTCTACCTGAGCTGATGCAAATTGACCCACCTAAGCATTAATCTCTCTCCCTTTATTGTTAATAAAATGGATTTAAAATGTGTTGAGGGAGACAAGTGGGATTCAAGAGGGTTTTTGCATGGTTTATTTAATAGTTCCTTTTTTTTAGTGCTCAGCTTGAGGAGCTTGCAAAGGTGTGCTACTCATTATGCAGGCCATAGCATGTTTTGGTGAACTGTATTAGACCACTTTTACCCCTAGATAYGACCCAGAGCTTTCCTTGTAAGAGRTCCAYRGCTCTTATAGATAAGTTYCAGGCTAACAGCAAAATAATCTTACTTTCATCTTTTAATGCTCGCTTTCTGGATCCATGCAGATGGTGTTAACAAAAATTGACCGAGCTTCCAGGGGAGTGTTGTTAAAGAAYGTACTGGAGATCCAGGAGTTTGTAAAGGAGAACACTCAGGGATGCTTTCCTCAGCTGTTCCTGGTCAGGTAAAGCTCCTCTCCACTGCTGCTGTTTCCTTTCTGGTGATAAATTCAGTAGGGTTAAGATACCTGAAATGGATCTGTCTGCTGTAGAAGCAGCACCTCTTTGTGCCCCAAGGATGGAGGGTGGGCTGCTGTTGGAGAAATGTCCCTTTCTTTCTTACCCTTCTCTGTAAGTGAGTGGAGTTTTGTTTTCAAGGGCACTTCTTCCTTTGACCTTTCTCCAAGGGGGACAGCAGTCCCTGTGCTGCATGCTAGMGAGCTTTCCCATTTTCTTTGGAGTTCTGGCTAACGGGATCAGCTGTAATTGTTGGATTACTTAGCCAAAGTGCAGACTCTTCCTAGGGTGTACTGTAATTGAACACAGCCAGTGGCTGCTGGCCTGTATTACTCCAAGACACAGCATTATCTGGTGCTATATGTCCATTCCTCTGTTTCCACAGTTCTGTGGAGTTCTCGGGGATTCACTTGCTCAGGTGTTTTGTAGCCCACGTTACTGGAAATCTGCCTACAGTAGAGGCAAGCTGAAAACACCAACTGCTGATCTGCTTGGCTCATCCAGAACAAAAGGTATCAAAACCAGAGGTCTGGGGTTTTTGTTGTAAATAACCCAAGTTACTATTTTTGTAAACAAATTGTATACCAWTTTTTGAATAAATTATTATTTATAAAATAAAGCTTTTTCTTGATTGAGTTCATCAATTCAGGAAGCTTGCAGTGTRAATTAATCAAGGTTATTATAAAACTGTTTCATAAAACCTACATGATTGTACTAAGGAGAGAAAAAGCAGAGAACTTCTAAAGGGAAAGTTTAATACATTTTCTCTTCCTTCATTGCAATGTTCAAAAAGCTACCACTGCATGGCTAACATCTGCTATATTTAGGTTATTAGAGGTAGTCTAGTAATATGATTATTAAAGAGGCATTTAGTTTAGGACAGAAAAACTATAGCCCTAACATTAAGCCGCCTGTATTGCACAGGTGAACTGAATGATACACAAAGGTTTGCCTCTCTCAGTTGGGGTTAGAGTTAGGATAGCTGGGGCCAAAAATTACCACCTCTGCAACCCACCTGCTCTAAGGCCGTATGGAATGAAAATAGCCAATGTGTTGTCTGTGAGGGTGTGTGTTAAAATTTTACTTTGTAACTCTTGTGTGTCCTGTGTTCAATTGGTGCGGCAGAACAGGATGCCTTGCTTGCAGACATCGAGTTGTCCCTGTTCCACAAGGATGAAGGAAAGGATCTTTATGAGTAATTTGGAGGAGGTGCATTGTTAGCAAATGTGCCTGGGGTACCAAACTGGGGGAAAACAGTTGGCATGCTCAAGGGCCAGGGATGCCGTTTAGAGGGACTTGGGTGAGCTGGAGGAAAGGGCTGACAGAAACTATGAAATTTAGAAGGATTGTAGCACCTTATGAAAACAAGCTGGAAAAACTGGTGCTGTCCAGAAGGTAAAAATCGCACAGCAGCCTTCTGGTGTCTGAAAAGCCTACAGGGAAGCCAGAGAAGGTCAGGAACTGTAGTGATAGGACAAGGGACAATGGATACAACCTGAAAGAGGGGACTTGCCGTGGGCAGCCTGATCTAGTGAGAAGTTTCCATGTCTGTGGCAGGGGGGTGGGGATTAGATGGTCCATGTAAACCCCTTAATATGCTGTGATTCTGTGATTCTGTGAACATAAGCAAGTGTGTCTTGTTGAAGGGAAGGAAAAGCCCCTGCCAACTACAGACTGTCTGTGAAAAGAGCACCTTTCAGACCTCATAGCTGGCCYTCTTTGGAGCAGGGGGTGGACCATACACCTCCCGGGTTCACTTTCAAACCACGATATCCTGAGGTGACAATCCAATAATACACAGATCTGGGGAGGAGCACCTTATCCCTGACAGCAATTCCCCACTCCGGGAGCACGGGCAGGCCCGGCAGCACCGCCTCCCGGGCGGCGCAGCTGTGAGGGGCCGCGGGGCGGGGCCGGGCCGCGGAAGCTGTTCCGGCAGCCATGGCGGATGAGGAGGAGGACGTGCCGGTGAGTGCCGGGGGCCGCGCTGCCCGGGGACCCGGGGCGCGAAGGGAAGGGGCCGGGCTCAGCCGGGCGCTGACCGCGGCTTCTCCTCCGCTGTGCCCGTGCAGTTCGAAGAGGACGCGGAGGACGCCGGCGGGGGCCTGGACGGCGGGCAGGGCAGGAGGAAGAGGCTGTTCTCCAAAGAGCGTGAGTCGGGCCGGGCCAGAGAGCCCTGCCCAGCGCCGACGGGTCACTCAGCTGAAACTCCGAGCTGACAGCTATTGGGTCCCAAAACTCATTTCTCCTTAGCGAAATAGCGGCTTTCATTCTGTGCCTTGGCTGCAAGTGCAGAAAGCTGCCATGTAGACCCCCCCAAAAAATATTGCTAATGCATCCTCTGAACCTAGCTGTGCCCAAAGTCAGGTGCGCTGTCTGTGCAGTGCTCTGCAGGCTAAATGAATTTCAAAGAGCCTGTCGTCAGACATGCTTTTCTGTATATACGACACCTGGCTTTTGTTGGTTTCTGCCTATTTCCTGTATGTTTYCTCAAGAATTGTCCTGCCTGACAGAAGGGGATGCCGTCCTGGTGCAGGAATGTGCAGGCTGGTGAGCTATAATAGTGTGTGCAGCACTGAATGGATGAAAGAAGCCTCACACTTAGTGTTTCTTTGTGCAGTAAGATGCATGATGTATGGATTTGGGGACGACCAGAACCCTTACACAGAATCAGTGGACATTCTCGAGGACCTGGTAATAGAGTTTATCACAGAAATGGTAAGTCAGCTCTAGACAGTATGGTCAAAACATCCTCACCAGAACTTTAGCTTTCTGACGTTTAATACCTCTGACTCAAATATTGCATTATCCCAGGTCCCAAACTCACGGTATTTGTAGTGGAAAGATAAACTTGGAGGTTTTTTTTCCAGGATTATAGTCTGAGGTCCTTAGTTAGCAGTTAGGGTAGTATTGTAGGAGGGGAAATACCCATCTGGCTTTGGGGTGGCATCACTGTGGCATCACTGTATGTGCAGCTGACAGAAGATAAGGCTCAGTTGCAAAAGCCTATCAACTTTTTGTGTTTGCCCAATGTCTGCACATGAATGGGAACTTAGAAATGCATCTTTGGGCCTGAAGGCGTTACTCTTTCCAGATCTGGATACTGTTCTAATGTATCCAAACATTCCCCTTTCTTTTGAAAGGTTGTCTTGCCTATCCTTATCAAAATGCCCTACACTATCCTCCTATATATTTACCTCACATTGCTCCCAAGTTGTGCCTTATCTTTAGGCATTCTGCAGGCTGGGTGTCCTACATGTAATCTGGCCTTAGTTTTGATACCATTATGTRATGTATGTATGATGGTATGGCCTGGGTGTGACAAGAAGCTGGGGACAGCAGAGTAGTCCATGGTTTCCTGGGAAGTTCTCCTGTGACTAGGATGATGGTGCCCAGAAATTGCAATTGCTTACTTTTTATTATAAAATGATAGGAAATGAAGTGGAATTTAGAGCTTAAAAAAAAACCAAAAAACCAAAAACCCAGGGTAAAGGAACTTTGCTGACTTTTCCTTTTTCCCTCTGCCAGACACACAAGGCCATGTCCATCGGGCGGCAGGGTCGGGTACAGGTTGAGGACATTGTCTTTCTGATACGCAAGGACCCCCGGAAGTTTGCCAGAGTKAAAGACCTCCTAACAATGAATGAAGAACTGAAACGAGCCAGAAAGGCCTTTGATGAAGCAAACTATGGGTCTTGATTCTGTGCACAAACTGCACTAGGGCATTATTTGGGCATCTGCTGCTCAGTAAGCAGCAGATCGTGTGTTCTTTGCAAGGGTTATCCAGGATGGAGGTCACTGCTGGGATGTCTGCTCTCACTCCCAACCTTTTCTGAGAAATACTCAAGCAGCTGAAATGTTACCTGACTGTATGTGGTATATTTAGGTATTTTTATACCATTTGATGAAATGAGAAAAAGAGCTCCAAAAATTCCTGCAGTTGGCAGGAGTCTGAAGTAGGCCTGTGTTGCTTCAGCTGGCTTGAGGGCTGATGATTCATGAGTCTCTAAAATTATTTCAGTTGTCACTGGCTATTCCTGTGCAAGGAAACCCAGAAAATAGATCTTGGTTATCTGTACAAAGACCTTAAGCCCAACTACTATCAAAGTTCTGCTCTTTGCTTTGTATATGATTTTTGAATAAAACCTAAATTTGTGCACGTTTCATACTAAATGTACATCAGTCACACAAGGTGGGTTCACACAAAGTGGGTAATTCAGGGGGTTTAGCACTTCATGGGCTATGAAGGTTATTTTTGTTTCTRTCTCAATGGCACATCTCTTTTATTTTCTACCACTATTAGGCCTAAGAAATTGAATGTAGCCCACTCGTGATATACTTGCGCTTACACCATTTCCTTACCGCTAGGTGTTCTGTACTAAATCAGATTCCTATTCTTCATTTCAGTATTTTTTTCTTATTATTTTCTGGTGATCCTGATTGTGAGAATTAGTTACAAGCAAGAGCCTGGCAGACACCACTAAGCCCATTGCTTGTTTTAACACTACGGGGTACCTGTGCCTTATATTGCCAAATAGGTAGAAACTGCACTTAGATTAAAAYGATTTGGGGACAGTGAGAAACATGTTCATTGGGAGTTCACTGTTCAGGCCACAGCTGTGCTCTTCCCTACTTCTGGAGCAGCTCAGGAGGAGGTAGGTTCAGTTAACTCCTCATGTGAGAACAAGGACAACAAATGCTGAAACAGCAGTAATACTGCACATCATGGCTGTCCCCTGTACAAGCAGCACAGAAGGAAGGGTGTAAGGCTTAGAAAGGTGTTGGCAAGTTTTGTCCAAAGCAGCAGTAAGATCAGCTGCAGCCTGCTGCCATGGGTGGTAACTATTTGCGCTGTGCATTTGACAACAGCACTTAACGTGTGGTCAAGCAATAGAGAAGGACACTGAGTAACAAAGTCACTGTTCCTGGACAAGGCTAGGTAAAAGAATGGAAACTTCAGCTGTTTGSAACATCCTTAAAAATATATATATATAAAAGCTGTTTTACAAAAACATAAAATAGTTGCTACTTTCTTACCAGAATTCAGGATGTGAGTTACTTAGACACCATTAGGGTTCAGAGGGGTTTACTTTAAAAAAAACCAACAAAAACTAGAATGCCTTTGACCCCTTTCCTCCTTCAAGTCCAGGATCAAACACCTATTGCTGCAAAAATAGAATCAATATCTGTGTTCTCAGAAACTTCTTTCCAGACAGGGTCAGGCCTTCCTTCCAGCAGCAACCGCTTAGGGGTTCCTGTTGTGCTTAGTCTGACATGGCCTGTATCAATTTTGGAATGTTCTTCCTGACTTGAAGACCCATCCTGGTAAGCTGGGAGGATGAARGGTAAAATGTTCTCACAGACTCCAAAAGGCTCAGGAGGCTTTTTCCCACGAGTCTTTAGAGCTGTCTTCACGTGTGCAGATGATTTGATCCTCCTTCGGCAGATCCACGCCCCAAGGTGCCGCTTTGGCCAGCGAGAGTGTTGTACCCCATACAGGAGGTATTTATGGACAGATGTTTTGACACAGCGAAGCTTTTTCTTCAAGCTTAAGGGGAGGAAGGTGCACAAAACAGAATTTTATCAGCTACTAAATTGTTACTTCATTTGGAGATTGGAGAGATTCGGATATGAGCCCTCTCTATCATTATCCTTATTGTACCAAGGAAATARAACAGCACCTTGAACAATAGTAGCCAGGGCAGTCTGAAGAAAGACAACCCTTGCCTTATACAGTTGTTACCATTAAACACACAGATAATTTAAGTTGCATTTTTATCCTCCCTCTTAAGTATTTGTGCATTTGTTAGCCTTTTAAATATTTTCATAAGTGACTAGAGCTAAACACAATGCTCATGTCAGAGTGCGCAGTAATCTGAACTTGTGATCCTGTCTGAATTTTAAAAGAATGGCTTAGACTACTATATTTCTCTATACTGTAGCGAAATACATAATATTAAAATATAAACTGTTAGACTGAGAAATCCCACACCCATGCAAAACTACCTGCATCCTTGAGCCTCCACATGGTGCAGCCGGTTGCATTTCAACAACTTGTTCCGCAGAAAATAARCTTCTGATTTGAATTTGTTGCTTTTGCACAACAAAATAGCTTTTCTGAGTGCCTCTGACAGCTCCCCAAATGATGCAGCTGTTTGGACCATCTGTACAAGAGATCCAGCATGCTGTGATTTTGCTATCCGAGAGGAAGGTGGTGCTGACTTTGCTTTAAAAGGTGTTGATGCAATGCTTAGACCCTGAAACAAACAGTAACAGAAATAGTTAAGTCTTTTAAAAAGATGATGTGCCTGATCCTTCTTACT
This sequence comes from Malurus melanocephalus, assembly GCF_030028575.1. NCBI lineage: Eukaryota > Metazoa > Chordata > Aves > Passeriformes > Maluridae > Malurus > Malurus melanocephalus. Next base: position 2,832,489 of record NW_026623268.1, read on the forward strand.
GGAAGGGAGCAGAACACTGGGGTTTTGTGAGAACATTTCTTATGTCCTAATGAAAAAGGGAAGAGCAGTCTTGTTTCGTGGAATACAAAAAGAAGAAGCAGATAATTAGGATTTATATTCCTGACTGCTACTGACTTGCTCTCTAGTAATTTAACTTGACAAACCAATAAATGCTCAAATTCCTAAGCAGAAATAATAATGATTTTCCAGTACCCTAAGCTCACACAAACTTGGGTTGGTAGACAAGCAAAAACAAGGAAGAGAAAGGGGATATTTTCAATCAGGGATTTTTTAGTGTTTCAAGGTATTTAATATTAAAAAAAAACTAATGTGTGAAAAAAAAAAAACCCAAACAACCTAATGTGCAAAACAATAYCATACAAACCTCTTGTGTTGGATATCTGGATGGCCTAAGAAGGCTCTTCACATCAAACCCTGAGTGCTTCCCTATAGAGAGAGGAGAATTCCCATTACAATGCTGAGATAGTTTTGTATCCTTGCACAGAGATGCCACAGAGCTCTCAGCAGACTCAGCCTGTACTCAACATTTCCAGGCAAACTCAAGGGGACTATACTCATTATGCATTGCAGCTGGCAAAGAATGAAGAGGATGCAAAGATTTACAGATGGCTGCAAAGGAGAACTTAATGGGTAAAAGCTTCATACAAACACCTGGATGGCTGCAGTCACTGAACACAGCCCTGACTGCAGAGGAAGATTTGGGCACAGTCCAGAACCAGCAAGCACAGGAGACTTGCATCCTGTACCTACAACCTTACCTACTCTTCTATGGACTGGAGACTTAACTCCCTAACTCCTCACTATCCTTATCTATGCAGTAGCAGAGAAGTACAAATAACTATTTTCAGGACCTGTATACTGCATTTATTACCTACTTCTCTCCAGGCTGCATCCTGCTTAAAAGAAACTCCCTAAAACATCATGATACTGACATTATCCACAGCTTTATAAAGGCAAGGGTACATGCAGCATTCTCTTCTTCCAATGACAGGAAGGGAGTTTGTATTAGAACCACCACAGAAGTTGCAGTCAGTCTCTGAGATGCCAGAAACCATTACACTGTGGCACAAGGCTTTACCTCTTCTGGCTGTGGGCACCTGAACTGCCTCTCCAATGTCCACGGGGATGCTACGGTATTTCACAGCACTTGTACAGGTCTCAAGTTTTCTCTTTTTCCCAACCTTTAGTACTGCCTCTGGCATTTCTGGGAAGAGTCTCTTCATCCAGCTGGTAGATTTTTTTGTTGTAAGCATTTTAGCCTTTTGTTTCTTTGCCTCAGAAGACACATTAACTCCAAGGAAGTCGCTGATATCAGAAGGGAAGGTAAACCCCTTGATATAAGGCATCTGTTGGGTTTCAGATACCAGATGAAGCAYTGTCCACAAGGCACTGTACAAGGATGTGAGAGTCTCCAATATACACCTGTACTGAATCCTGAAGAGAGAAGACAAAAGGGTATGGARTCTCCTCCAGCAAAACACTGTGCTCACTGAACAACTACCTTAAGCTCAGGTAAGAGATTCCAAGCTGCCTTTTCCCTGTTTCCACTCAGTACAAATATACTTTACGCTCTGTGACCCCAATTTCCGTAAGTTGGAGCTTTAAGGAGCTGTTCAGGATCAGAATATACGAGTGATTTAACTGGCAAATTCCTGATCAAGAGCCCTTCTTCAAGAGCTTCCACAGAGTTTTGCTGAGTGCCACACTTGGGACTCATCAGGTTCTTGGGTCACATCCCAACCAATTGCCATGAGGTCTCCCCCAAAAGCATCCTGTACCACCTCAGGCCTGATGCCACGCAATTGCCTGCTCTACATTTCTTGGAGACACAAGATTTCTTGTGCCAAAGTTGTTTTACACAATGCTGTCACTCCTTCAGCTACAGASAGCAGTTATTTTCCCATACTGAGAGACACCAGAACACCAATTTGCCYGGAAAACTCAGCAGTATTAGAGAATATATTTATCCCAGCCTTTCCATCTCAGCATGAGGCAGGACTTACTGCTTGCAGCACAGAGTACCAGTGTCAGTGTCTGGGGCAGCCTCACACTAATACTGTGAATTCATTACAGCTAAAGTTTGCTAGGATCCAAGAGTAAAGGCTTCCATAAGAGTGTGTAAGAAGTCTCTCTCCCTTTAGGTGCTAAAATCAAGTCCAAAATGATGAAGAAACTCTCCCTTCTCCTCCTCCCRACTGCATAAAACTCCCTTAGCAGCAAGGCCTAATTACACACCCTTCTCCCTGACAGGCACATCAAACAGACAGACACAAAGAAGACAGACTTTTGAACACACAAACCAGAGCCGGCTCAGGAGCCCTGAAGCCACAGTGTTCAGGAGTATGAATTCCTCYGAGCAGAGATGTTTAACGGACAAGCTGAAGATTACAGCAGTTAAGGATTAAAAAAATAAACAGCATGTAATGAGACTTGCTGAACACAYCATACTAGAGGCAATTCACAAGGCAATATCCTGGAATAAACTGGGAGATGAGTATCCAAACTTTGCATTGCTCAAGGCCAGAACAGCTGCCAGCCAACAGCCTGAGGTTCCTACACATAAGTTGAAAATAAGGTGTTTGGCTATCAAAGAAACTTCAAGTTCCACATATGAATTGCACAGTTGAGTCCTGTAGCAATACAGGGCCTACAGCAGACCTAGTTTTGATCTCATGAGGTACTACTGGTGAACTCTAAGAATGCTTTTATGGTGAAAAAAGGATACAGAAAAGCTTTACAGCAACAATCCAGCAGACGCAGTATGAGCTTGCAGCCTCCTAATACCTTCAAAGCCACTGTTTCCAGTATAGGCTGGCTGGGAACCAAGCATTCTGCAAGGTCTTCGGATGTATTTTTCCTGTGTTGATAGARGGATGAGGAGTTGGTTATGATCTAGCAACCTCTTCCTCTAGCTCTGCAGATTGAGTWACTGGATAGCACAAAATATGGGATCATGACACTTACTTGGGAATCAGTTCTAGCAGAGTTTCCAGGCAGCCCACCAGATTCATTCTCCATAGGCGCTTCAAACATTGTTCTACCTAGGATAAAGAAGAAAACTCCTTTGACTGGTATTTTGAAAGACATTAAATTACACCTTCTCCTTATCCGTTTAACAGCCCAAACTGCAGGTTTGTGTGATGGAATATTCTGGAAAGTTTCTACATCTGCACTATGATGAAAAACATCTATTTACCACTCCGCTGAAAATATGGAATTAAGTGAAGGACTGCAGGACTGCAGTAGGCCATGTTTAATTGGTGCTGCATGATTTCCCCTGCTGTAYACAACGGCCTTTAGTACTGGCTGTCAAGAAGGAAAACACATAAACAAATCAAGAAGGTAAGCACAGTTYTTGCTTTACTTCAAAACAATTATCTGAAGATGCTAACAATCCCTTTCATGGCAAACTGGCAAGGTGTTCACTTTTCATCTTAAAACAAAGAGTACCTAATAAAGTAACCTTTATAGAATTGCCTTAAGGRTTATTCTTGCCCGCTCACATTATTACAATTAGTTGAGAATGAAGTGCCTGTCTTACTCATTTATTCAAAGGCATGGAATTGYACCTACTTCAGGTCTCAGCATGAGTATTGGAGACCAGGGCTGGAAAATGGAAATTGCACAGGCTGCACAGAGCCAAGAAACCCACCGGACTGAACTTTGTGAGGGACAAAACYGCACCTGCTCCCAAACACTTTCTGAATTATGCTCGAAGCGCCAAATGCTATGTAAAGCCCTTTCAGGGAGTGGTGACCGGGGGCCGGCAGTACCCAGCTGGTGAGTCCCTGTGCCCAGCCGGGGTTGGTGCTCACCTGCTGCAGGGCCAGGTATGGCCGGTGCCGGAGCAGCCTGCTGTGGTACACGTAGAGCACGGAGCGCAGGACGCGTCCCTCGGCGGCCAAGCCCGGCCCCGACAGCCGCTTCCCGGCGATGTAGCACTGCCGCCGCAGCACCGACAGGCACCTCACTGCGGGAGAAACGCAGGTACCGCCTCAGCGCCGGGCGCCAGCGCCGGACATCACCTCAGCTCCCGCCACCGCCCCGGCCGCGCCTCTGGCCGGCTGACCACCCGCCGCAAACGCCTGGGAGCGGCTTCAAACACACCCCCTCCCCCCTCAGCACCGGGACCTGCAGGGTGTTGGGCCGGCAGCGGCACCGTGGCGCTGCTCGCGGGCCAGAGCACGTCCAGGCGGTTCCAGGGCTCCTCCGGGCCGTCCCACGCCGCCCTGGGCGCCGCCATCTTCCCGCGGTGCGCGGCGATGCCCGGCGCGGGCGGGACCATCCGCCAGCGCCGGCGGGGAGAGGCGCGGGCCGGACCAAGTCGCCCCACGGGGGTGTGTTATGGCTCGGGGCCTGGCGCTGCTGCGCTGCATTCCCAAACGCTATAAGCGAGAAGGGAAATAAGTATAAATTATGAGTGCTACTCACGCTTTTTAAGCCTCCAAGTTCTTCAGTGTCTGCCTCGGGAGCTGTGGCTGTTGGGAGCGCAGCTGAGCTGCTCTGTGAGGCGGTGCAGGGATGTTCCTGAGGGTGACCCTCGTCCCTAGCCCTCCCGTGTCACACACACCCCTTAAAGTACTGGAAGAGCAATTCATATCCGGACTAGAGAATATAGTYTTAATATKMACCGGGGAATGTTTARGTTGGACATCAGGAGGAATTTCCTCACAGAAAGGGTGATYAGACATTGGGATGGGCTGCCCAGGGAGGTGGAGGAGTCACTGTCCCTGGAGGTGTTAAAGGACAGACTGGATGTGGCACTCAGTGCCTGGTGTAGCTGACACTGGTGTTTGATCACAGGCTGAACTCGATGATCTTTGAGGCCTTTTTCCACCCTATTGATCTTATGATTCTGTGATATCACCATTCTGAGCAAGAAAGGGCCTTGCTGCCCACACCCCAGGTCCCTGCCTGGCTGTCCTGATCCCTCCATGCTCCCAGACCCTGCTGGTGGTACAAAGAGCCAGGCCTGTGGTGGACGCAGGTGCTCCATGGAGTTGATTGCTGTAATTTATGAGTGTTGTTGGAATAGTTTCTTATCAAAAAGATTTTTGTGGTGTTCTGAGTTCTCCTCCCCCAAGTACAAGACATTTCCTGGCTCTTTCCCTCCCTGCCTGAAGTTGAATGTATTCTTTTCTTACTTGCAAACACTGGTATTCCAGTTAATGTATTTGTTAGAAACAGGGGTCTTGCATTGAGCACAATTTTTGTACAGTCTTATCTCTCCTTGATTCAATTTTGTTGTACATTTGCTCTCTTCTTTTAAGAAATCTCATACAAATACAGATAAAGTTATGTCCCTTTAAAATGATGGACCAAAAATTGGCATGAATGGTTGCACCTGTGGGGAAGAGAGATAAGAGCAAACCAAGAGGCAGAATCCATAAAAGGCTGCTGGGGGCTGTACTGGAAAAGGGAGTGTTAGGCTCCCTAGAGTAAGAGTGGAGGTTAGAGGTGAAAGAAAGAATGGAGCCTCTAGGGTATGAGCAGAGGATCACAAAGGTCTCCCTAGCTGAGCTTCTGAAGTGTTTTGAACATCCTATAAGTGAGGAGCAAGCCTGGGCTATCTGCTTTCAGTGTTGCAGAAAAATAGAGCAGCTGGCTCAGGGGCTGTGCCCACCACTCTATTCTGTGTTCATAAAAGGTTCTGGAAGCATCTTTATCCATGCTGATGGTTCTGCTTCCTTCAAAGTCTACCACAAGTCTGGTAAGAGCGTAGGTAGCTTCAGGTGCCAAGGGCTGTTCCTATAAAAGTCTGAAATATCTTTTGCACGTTTTTTTTTTTTGTTTGTTTTTCTTTCCCCCTCTCTTTTCTCTGTATACTGTCACAAAGCTATTCTGTCTATACCTCTTGCAGAGGACTGTAGATGAGTAATACAGATGTGTGACCGACTAATTTCTCTAGTAGTGCTCAGTCATTTGGTTCTAGGGAGTTGCTGTGATGAAAGTCTTCTACCACTTACGTTATTTGAAATAAATAGTCTGAGGCTTTATTTTATTAATTGCTCGGTTCATCTTCCAATGTATGGTTCCTTTGTTCTGGTAGCCCTTTATGCACTTTCCCTTTCTTTTGTCACTGTGTGTAGCCAGCAAGTGGCAACAAGTCTGTGTAATGTAGGGCTTGGTTGGGCTGCTGCAGAGGTCAGTGCTAGGCTAACTCTTCAGGGACTAGAGTGGGTAATAAAGAATAAAGACAAAGATTCTGTGCCTTTCCTGTGGTTGGATATCAATTAGCAAATAACAAAATGCAGCAGCTGTTACTTTGAGCTAATTGATAACACATGTCTCCTATGTTGCTTTCCAGGACTCCCCAAATACAGCTTACTTTCCCAAGGTGGGATGACTTTAGTCAGAGGAGTTAAAGAGAAAACTTTTAGTTTTCTTTTAGTAAAAAGACTTTTTACTTTAAAACTTTTCTTTTAGTAAAAAGAATTCTTCCTGTTCCCCTCTTGTGAAAAAGGTTCTAAAAACTGCTTATCAATGCCTACATATCTGTTCTCCCCTGACCACCTTTTATTTTCCCTTTCAGATGTTGGCAGCATTCAGCAGTCAGAGGACAAGGTAAGCCTGTATCTTTACATTCATTATGTGTGCAGATGTAATCCTGTTGTACTAGGCCAGCTCAGGAGATGCAGATGTCAATTTGCTGTACCCTGTTAGAGTGTCTCTTTTCCTTCCAGCCTGAAAAAGGAAACAAAATGCTTGTACTGAAATTAAGTAAGACAATGGGACTGGGAAATAATGGGCACAGATTGTGTCTAATGTGGAATAGGCCAGTGTCTTCTTGTCTTTATAACAGATATCTTAAGGGTGCTAGTTAAGGCCATTTCAAAATCTTAAACCAGTATAAATAAGGGAGTATCTCTCATCCTGAGTGATGTGCTCAGTCCTCAGGTGCACAGGAGGGTAAATTCCTGGCTGGAAAGTGAGAGCTGTCATGTTCCTCACAATGCTTTGTGCTGCACTGTTTCCTTGGTCTGTCTGCAGCTGTTGGAGTACTTGGGAGTGGTGATCTATGAAGCCCTGGACTGGGGAATTGACAGCCAAGTGGAGCGAGAACTGAGCAGTCCTTTGGAGAAACTGCTGTGCCTCATGTTGAAGCTGGATGATGAAGCARTGAAACCACCAGTTACCCTGCAGGATGTTATCAAGGTTTCCTTCTTCTCAGTTAGTAAATATAGCAGCTTTAGAGCAGTTGATGGAATAGTACTGTTAACCAAGAGCCAAGACCATTTTTGGGAAAAAGCTGGGGGGGTTGTTGGAGAACATAGAGGGAGCACTGGTTTTCCCATCAGAGGGGAAAAAGCAAAACCATTTTAGGTGTTTACATGTGCCCATGGAAAAGAATTAAGAAGGAAGACTGAGCATGACTCTCACAGAGCTGTGTCTACAAAGTCCTTCTGTACATAGTCTCTAAATTCCATACCTAGAACATTATGGATATTGAAAAAAAGTCACCTTCCATGGTATTCAGCTTCTGCAAAGGCTAGGATTTGAATGTCTTAACTCAAACAGATATTTTCCTCTCAGCCATATTTTCCTCTCAGCCATAATTTAAAGGTACGATAAACTTCCCATCCCTCTGGCTGATCAGGGGAGGGAAAAAGAACAGGACAAGTGACTCCACCTGCTGTGGGTTGTTGTACTTTGTCTGAACTGGAGGCTTCCCCTTTCAGGTGCTTATTTCAAAGCAAACCTTGTGGAAAACAAGATACACAAATTACACAGCTATTTAAATTATTGTACACATAAGATTGGACATCTTCCTTCTTTGTCCCTCTGTATCTGCAGTAGAAAAAAAAATATAAAGGGGTGGTGAAGAAGGTGATTTTAARCCATGGATTGAGGAAACTGGATCTTGCTTTATCCCTTCCTACCACAGTTTGGTTTTTTTTTTTTAATTTCAAAATGTTTTTAAAATAGGCTTTTCTTTCAGGCCTGCGAGGAGCACCTGTCCAGGCCTTCTGAGGCTACCAGCCATTATGAAATGACCTGTAGGAGTCTGTTTACTGAATATATGGAACTTCAGAAGCTTGTAACCATCATCCAGACCTCCAAAGAGGTACATTTATAATTACCCATTAGCTGCTATTCCCTCCACCTTCACCAAGTTCTAAAGTAACCTTCYCATTGCACTAGAAATGGAACACCTGGATGAAGGTATGTTTTCACAATGTAAAATATGAATGTCTCTGCACCATTTTTATTTATTCTAGCATTTGAAAGTTTAGGTGTTTGGAGCTTCTAGGCTTTTCYGATAAATATTAGTAATTTATGCTGAAGAGATAGGAAATCAATGAAGAGTGTAAGGTAATCACCTCATGTGCTTGCTTCTCAGAGGCTGAGAAAAATGGATGTRGAAGATTGGGTGGAAAATCCTATCCAAAAGAAGAAAACCCATGCTGTAAGAGATTTATTTTCTTAATTGTGAGKTACTGGGTTTTTTGTTCAACCTTGGCTCTCTGACGCTTTCAATTGAGTCTTCTATGAAAAGTAGAGCTTGAACACAAACTAAACTGCTTAGGTTGCTCAGGAGCTTGAGTAGTTAGACTTGTCTGCAAAACAAGTTGGGGAATGATCTTGAAGTTAAACTATTTCAAATGTCAACTTCACATGGACTTCTATTCTACCCAAAGATTGTCTTTGTGGTCCACCTTAAACCACTTCTAAAAATGAAATTGCAGCAGACTTTGGAGTAAGTGTCCACAAGTAGTTACTCAGGCTGTTTCTTCTGGCAAATAAGCCCCAAGTTCCAGCTCTTGGCAGGAACTGACACCTGCCAAAAGCAATCTGTTCCTTTCTCATAGCTGCCCTGAAAACTTCCAGGAAATTGTTCAGTTGTTGGTAGTCTTGGKGTGGACTACTTCACTCTTATTATGTGGGATATATGCTGGTCAGGACTGGCAGGCACTGAAGGCCAGTAGCACTGTCCATCTTTGTGGTTGTGCAGCTCCAGCAGCTCAAAGGGCTGAAGGAGGATGAGSTTGGAGATGTTGCTCCTACCTTTTGTGCCCTGCCTTTCTTGTCTTTGCCTTCTGTCCTTCCATGGATCTTGTACTGTTTTTGGGGCAGGGAAAGCAACTTACTGTGTTCTGCTCAAGGCCCTACGCAGTCAGGGCTCAATCAGAAACAAACAGCTCTTCAGGCTGGAGCTCTGCCCAGCATAAACAAATGCTCTGTAGTCTGGAGTCTGTGGAGACAAACAGCAAGCCCCGAGAGACTTGTGGACTCTCTCCCTTTGTCTAAATAGCACTTGCTTTGAAGCATGCTCAAACTATTYGTATGAAAATGTTTGTGAAATGTGTGCTTGGGCATATTCTCAATTTTGTGATCTATTAAAATAAACTGGCAAGCTATCTCAAACCACAAACTCATCAACTGCTGTAGCTCTTTTCTGCAGGGAATACATGAATAAATACATGGGCTTTGCTGTGTGGCCTGAAGGCCAGTGTATTTGGCCTCTGCTCTTTCAGAAGACATGAATTCCAAAAGTTGGATGTCTGTTGCAAATCCTCTGCCTCTAGTTTCTAAGTCTCTAAGCACCAATTGATTGCATTGCTCTGACAAACTCTTGATTTTAAAATAACCAGGATGCCAGCTTCTCTGGGATCCCACAGATTAGAGCTGATGTCTTGAGTGGTGCTAAGCAGGTAATGTGTTCTATGGACTTTTACAAGTCAACTGTTTCATGTTGACTGATACTAAGCAGGTCTTCTAAAATGAGGACCACAGCCTAATAGTGTGCAGGGTTGTACAGTTTCTGCAGAGCTTAGCTGTACATGTACCAGGTCATTATTCACCTTGAAATCTAAGCAGTGAGACCTGTTAGAAACACAGCTCTCACCACTCATCTGTTGAACTCAAGGCAATGAGTTTAGAGTGTTGTAGCATTTTGTGTGATATTGCACAGGCTGTGGAAGGTTTAGGTGGCTTTTGACAATACATGGGAGGGCACAAGTAGAGTAATTGCCATGATCCAGTCAGAAGGGAAATAAAAGCATGAGTGATAATGATGTCACCAACATCTGAAAAATGTTTTGGGTGTACAAGTTGCTCTGAAATTGAAGGCAATTCTTGTCCCCAAACTAGTGTGGCTATATTACAGTAGAGAAGTTTCTCTTCAGGCCATGTCTCTCAGTCAAGTTCCTTCACCGTGTGAAATACAATTCCATAGAGCAGAAGTGTCTTAGGATAAGCATTTCAAAAGTTTCTAGTACTAATGAGTTTGYCCTGAAACTTCTGTGTGTTCTCCCAACAATATTAAATATAACCTAGGAGACGGCTAGTGCTTGGTCATTCTTTGAGGATTCTAATTTCTGACTGTGCCAAAGCCAGGCTGAAACAATCCTACAGAAAGATCTGTCTGCTTGAAGGCAGCCATCAGTCAGAGCTTGCATAAGGCTCTTCTGGTATTACCAAGATATCTGAAAGGATAAGTTGAGAAGATGCTTCATGCTGTAAGCTAAAAAGGGAGAGAAGCCTGAGTCAGATACTTTGTTCTGAGGCAGTTTTCTAAAATGTTTTKCTTCCCTTTCACTGTTTATAATACAATGACTTGTTCTTATTCAATTTGCCACTGGGATGCTGGGATCCAGATAAGCTGTTGATTTAGTACTTCCATTACAATGCTGTCTAAACATGCTATTGAGCTGGTTTGTTGTTTTGGGTTTTTTTTTCCCTGTCTTTAGCTTTTGCTGTATTATACTGCATGCCTGGACATCCTCAGATCCTAGTACATGAACAGGATGAGCAGATGTCAGGGTTTTTAGCTTGTGTCTTCAGGCTGACTGCTTAACCTRTGCTGCTGTTAAGTATGAGATCCCTTCCCACCTGTCTTCCCCTTTTGTTTCTGGGTACTTCAACCCTTGGTTTCTGAAAATTTAAAGGATTTTAATGGTATGATTTGGGATTTCATTCCTAGTGTTTCCTAGCATCCAGCAATATGAAAACTTTCCGGCACCTGGAAAGAAAGAAAATGATTCTCCTTATTTACCTGGCAGCAAAAGCTGTATTTTGCTGAAGTACMCCCATAAAGTTAATGACAGAATTTGAGAATGAGCCTGGTGAGCCAGCTACCAGTTTCCCTGTTGTAAATTAACTTCTGCAAAGAAAAGCAATTTTCTGCTTTGGTGCTGSACCCTGCTCTGGAAGTATGTGGAAGGGCATGATAAGGACATAAGTCTGTGTTTCTCAATTACTTCAGCTGCTCASTGTGCCCTGTTGCATAGAGGGAGGTGATGCTGCTCTGTTAATTCTAGCCAGCTACTGACTTGGCCCTTGCTGGTTTTTCCTAAGGCATCCCTGTGGCCCAATGTCATCTGTGAGCTGCAGACSGGTGTGAAGCTGCGCAAGGCCGCTGAACGACCACAGCATTGTGTGTCTCCAAAAGAACGTATTTGCTCTCCCTATGAGTTACTTTTGGATGACATTCAGCACAGGAGGTACACCCTTCGGAAGGTGAGTGACTGGAGGTAACAGACCACCTTGGAACATCTGCTCTACTTCATTTCTGAGCAGTATATGTTGAGACCTCTTCTCCAAAGGCTTGTCTTTCTCAAAGGTATGTCCAAGTCCAGAAGTGTCTGGGGCTYCCTCTCAGCTCCAACTCAACATTACATCACCCTGTTTGTCCATACAAGTGGATGCTTCCATTTCCAATACTTTTTAAGTTAGGAGTAGCCACAGTTTCATGAAGCTGGATAGTAAACCTCTTCTCCCTCCAGGGTGAGCCATTCCCTTTCCTGTGACACTTACTCTGCCCTGCACACAGCAGTTTCATGGAACAGACTCTTGCTTGTTTGTGCTTTTCACCTTGAACACTTGTGTCCTTCCAGGCTCYTTGAGCTGAGCTGTGCCTGGCATCCTTTACTTGTTGCCTTGCCTTCCCAGATGCTGTGGTGTGTATACAAGTGCAAAAGCACTTTTGAGACAGTTCTTTGCACAACCTCAGTCTGAGGCCTCTAGGCAATGCATTCAGCTACTGCAGGAGTTTAGTCAGGGTAAAAAATGTTGAGGCCCTCTCAGGGAGGGGCAGAGACTTCCAACTTCACCACTTGGTGAAGATGACAGATACAAAAAGGTCTGGGATGTCTCTGAAGGCTTGTGATGCTCTTTGCTTGCTGCAGCTTGAGCTGGTAATGATGAGCAGATCTAAAACCTTGGCACAAAGCCTTGTGGCATTGGTGTGCTTTGAAAACAGACATCTTGGCAGAAGATGAGACACAACTCTTCTTGTAATAAAGAGCGGTATTAGAAAAAGTGAAAACTTTTCATTCTGCACTAGACATCAGGGTTTTTTTCTCTTTGTTGGTGCTGCTAGAATGCAGTAGGTTTAAAAGCTTCAGATAAACCATGTACCTCTATAAACCATGCTCCAGCCTCCTGGTAAGGCTGTCATGTGTTTGGAGATGATRTCTTGGTGGATGTGTAAATTAATAGTATTGGAGACAGTACAGTGCAAGGAATACAAATTAGTTATGATGCACTATGTATCAATGCACTGTGCAGTACAGAACTGTAACTCAAGGTGGCAGGATGATCTGGGTTGTGATTTTCTTTATTTCTTTCCCTATTTTTTTTTGGTTACTTTTTTCTCTGGTTCACAAGAAGCACAAACATGTTTGAAGAGTAGTAGTAAGAAATGCTGAAAGAAAGCTGAGTACTGGTGCTCAGGTCTTTGTAAAGGCTCTTCAACTAGGATTTCCCCATCTGCAAAGCTATTTTAAAGCTTCTCTAGCAAACAGTGGTCTAATTTGCAAATGAATGAAAGCACAGCTATTGTGGGAAGCTGAAGTGTTGTTCTACCTGCACTCCCACGTGTTCTGAAGTTGTACACACAAGTGAAAGTAAATGGTATATAGCCTCAAAATAAGAATAAGTGGACAAGGCAGCTAAAGACATGCATGTGCAATTGACTTTTTTGTCAGCTCTCCCCTATGCAGCAAGCACAGGGTTTGATGCCTCACATGAATATCTGCCCTGCAATTCTATCTTGCTATTGTTCCTAGTTTATGTAGGGCTGTAAGCCAGTCTCTGGGACTCTGGCTTATGCATGCAGCTGCCTGCTGCTACAATTCTGGTTACAGTCCTGTTAACCCGTTCAATTGCTCCTCCCTGGCACTGAAATTTTACTAATTAATATGATGTGACCATRCTGCTTGTCAGGATCACTCCTCACATTAATAACTGAGTAGAGTTTTCTAGCAGCTTCTCAGAGCAGTTCATGAACTGCTGGGGCTAGAAGGCTTTGTGCTTCTTGTGCAAGCCTCTAAGAGCTGTACAGTGCTTCTGATTGCCACAGGCAAATATTTCCCTACCAGAAACCCATGTAAGAAAATGTCATTATTCTTCACTTACCAACTCCTTCTTTTGTTTTGTTTTGTGGGTTTTTTGCGTTTGTTTGGGGTTTTTTTTTGGTTTGTTTCTGGGGTGGGGTCTTTTGTTTGGTTTTGTGTTGTTTTGTTTTTTAATGCCTTCCCCACCTCCCCACCCAATTCCCAAATCCTGACTTGCATCATTCACTGTGGCACAAAATGGCAGGGTGTACAAGGAGTAGAGAAAGAACTATTTCTTAAGCACCACTCTTCTCTTTCAGGTAGCTATCAAGCAAAAACACYCAAGGGCCCCAAAAGTTGATGTAGCTGCTCGCAAGCCTCATCTCAAACCGGTAGGTGACCTGGTGCAGCAAACTGATRATAGCAAAACCAGGTAATTCTGAAGCTGACAGGGCAATTTCAAGGAAAATAAAGCTAGTGACTTAGCTACTGTTTGGATTTGGGAGCGGGTTATATTAACCATACTTAACTTTTGAATAGACCCTGCTGCCAAACATGGTATTAGGAAAATGAGAGTTGATGTCTTTGTAGAAGAAAGATGATCAATCTTCCTACTTCCTCCACTGCTTCTTTAATTTGGAACATTTTGTGGTCTTGAAAGAGCTCCTGGAGCTCACAATTTCAAATTTGAGAGTTGCTAAAGTATTCTACTATGCATAGTCCTGAAGGGTGTCTCATGTTGGGCCCAGTGCACCCTTGGGTGACAAGCACTTGTAAAACAGTGCCATTGCTGATGCAATTGTTCTGTCACCACTCCTGTCCTTGCTCTGTCCCATGGCTCTTTATGGTGCTATGCTTTGCCTGCAGATGGTGAAGGTGAAGGTGAAATGTGTGCCACAGGAGCCCTGCTGGCATGAGCAGCTCATGGCAGAAATAAAACAGCCACCAAAGCTTCGGTCAGCAGCATCAGCACAGAAAAAAGGCAGCAGGCCCAAAGGTACYTGCTAAAGATCAACCCAGCAAGCAAAGAAGTGAAGTCAGCATTGGCTAAAAATAATGGATGGCCTTGGAAATGAAAGCCCACTTATCTTTTCAATAACATTTGTAAGGGGGGGAGAATACAAATTTGCATGATAGAGGTAGTAGGGCATAAGAATAGTTATTTCTAGAAAATCTGTTTGTGGCTTATAAAGACTCAAAAGATATTTCAACTTGCCCTTTTTTTTATGGATGTCACTTAATGGACTGACGAATTTGAACATTACAGGATTTTGACCATTACCTGGGACTAAAAGGTTATGTAACTACCAGGACAAAGCCTGGCTAAATCTCAAATTCCATTGTGTGGGTATCAAATTTGTTGTTTTCTTCTCCCAGCTCAATATCTCGTTTAGTCTGTGAGTATGGGGTTTTTTTTGTTCTCCCTCTCCCCTGCAGAAATGCTTGTGGCATCAGATACTGCCTTGAACTCTCCAAGTGACAGTTTCTTACTTCTCCAAGATGCCAGTAMTGAGTTTAAAATTTCCAACACTAAAACACAGCAGCTGGGACCAGGAGCTCAGGTAAGCCTTTAGGTAAAAGGACTATGGAGAGGCATACACATTTCAGGAATTAGATCTGCGAGAATATATGGATCCTAATGTAGGGAATCTGGTATCAAAACTGAACTAATATGGTACTACTGGTTCACTTTCCTCTACAGAAGCTCAAATCGTATTTAAATGCTGTTGTTTGTGGCATGACTGCAGCCTACAGGTGCTGATCTCTTCTCTCTGACCARTGATAGGACCCAAGGGAATGGYCTGAAGCTGAGTCAGRGGAGGTTTTTGAGTTAGTTATAAGGAAAAGGTTTCTCACCTGCACCTGKGCACAGAAACAGGCYTCCAGCAAAGCAGTCAYAGCACCAAGCCTAACAGAGCTCAAAAGGCAGTTGGATAAAGCTCTCAGGCTCATGGTGTGACTCTTGGAGTTGTTCTGTGCAGGGGCTGGAGCTGGACTCATTGATCTTGTGGGTCCCTCCCAGCTCAGGATATTCTATGATTTTACAGAACCGAGGTCTGCTCTGGTCTCTTCAAACTAGATCCTGCAGAAATTTTGATAGGGAGTCTGGCCAATATGGGCCAGAATATTCCCATTTCTACCTYACAGTGAGACATTTGATGGTAGATGTATTGGAGTATTTTGATTTCACATGGTATGTGAGCTTGTGGAAGAAAAACTTAATGATTTATTTTCAGGAAGCAACTTGATGGATGAATTCCCACTCRTCTGTTCTGTGGAGTTATTTTGGGAGCACCATTCTTCAGTAAACCACAATACACAGTCTTTGGGTTCTTTAACTCTTGGCTCTGTCATGGAAAGCTTGACTGCTTGGTTCTGGAATTCAGTCTGAGCATATTCTGAAATTCTGTGAAACAGAATTTAAGCCCTAACATATCATGTCTAGCACAGATGCTCTGGCATACAAACAGGAATCTGTTTTCTGTAAATATTTCTGTTTGAAATGCAGTTGCTTAACTGAGGAAAATGGATATGAATTAATAAAAGCAGAAATTTTTAGCTATATTTGCCCCAGTCTGTGCTACCTGTACGAATGTTCAGCTTTTGAGAATCTTGTGGTTGATGTATTGCTGCTAAACTAGAAGGGCTTTCATATGGAGACTAAWAAAACCAAATTAGTTTTCTGCTTTTCTAGACAAGGTAAAAAGAATGCTGCTGAGATAAAGCATTGGGTTTGTGTTGAGTTAATGAGTTGGATTAATCACAGTCTCTTGAACTGTTCTTCGGTATTGCTACATGTGAGCTGGAGACAAGAACATGTATTCCATGGGTTGTGTGGGGAGGATGTTGCAAAGTTGGTTCCTGAACAGATGAAACTTTGGTACTAATACCCACACTGGACTTGGGCARGAGAGAGAACAGATGAATTGGAAACTAGTTTGGCTGGAGCTTCCTGGTTGTGGAGTGCAAGGGGAATTAACTCTATATTCCAAGAGGTAATAGAAAGTTCCCAAATGTACTCCATTGGTTTTCCTCTCTGCTCCACTTTTGGCTAAGCCTTGAACATTTCTGCTCAGTCATGGGTATCCTGGGCTTTGTTAGGCAGCAGTACTTCTGATGAAGTGGTCTTGGTGTCTCTTATGTGCAGCTTATGAACATCCTGTCCTCTGCCATACAGGAAACCACTCCCAAGCTGCCTGCCAGTACCTGCCTTCCCTCTGCCCGGCCATCAGGAGCATTCTGCATCAGCACAGGTCAGTGCACTTCTGGCTGCACATCTAAACTGGGGGACAAAGTACACCCAGTGGCCTGATGGGCTCCCAAAGCCTTGGGCTGGGCTCAATGCACCCTTCTCTGATCACCTGAAGATAATTTGCAGGATAAGTTCCAACACTAAACTATGTGTCTGGGGAGGTGCCCTTAGAAAATAATTTCTCTGCAGCTGACTGAAGCTYGCGTAGCTCCTGCAGCTTCAAGACAATGATTGCATGTTCCCAAAGGCCTGACTGGAATTTGTAGTAAAAGCTAAATGAGTGTTTTGAATATTCAAGTAGGAAGTGCACCACTTCATTTTATTAAACTAAATGGTGCTGATGAAGCCTCATCAGTGCCTACTGACAAGCACATTTACTGTAACCTCTGCTTTTTGTGATCTGAGCAGATGGGGTGGAGGGGGAGAGGTGTAAGCCTTGCTACCTTCAGAAGGCAGTGTAGTGCTCATGAGTGTCCAGCTTTCAGGGTGAGTACTTAGATACTGGCAGTTGATTTTCTGCACACTAAAACTCTCTCTTCCTATCCAGGTGTTGCTGCAAATTGCATGAGTGCATCCACACCAGGAGACATTAAACCTAAGTGTTTGCTGAGCACTGGCCAACAGCAGCTGCCTCCTCACAGAGGAAGACGAAAGTCCACATCTTTAGAGAGAGGCCTTCAAAGCAAGAAACTTGTAAGTGCAACATGTCAGCAAGCAACCCTGGTCTGATACATCTGGTAATGACTTGCACCTTGATCCTCATGAGAGCAGTAAGCATGCTATGTGGTTTTTGTCTTGGGACATACTATATACTCATCTGAAGTTGGTTTATTATTCTCTCCTTGGAGTCAGCTTAAGAGAAGAGTGGATGCTGTAGTGTCCTTGTGATAGCTTCCTACTTTGAATGATACAAAATAAAGTTGTTTCTCATACAAGAAGAGAAAAATACCATGTTGTTACTTGAAAGTGTCCATCTGCTTGTTTCCTCAAGCAGACTATAATTGTCAGTGGGACTGTTCTGCTTTCTCCATGTCCCCCATTCTCTCTAGTTTCTGATAAGATCAAAGTGTCTTTTAAGCTGCAGTAAAGGGGAATAAGTTAACAAAACGTGGACAGCATAGCATCAGCGATTTTTAAATGTATAATGYATGTAGAACTGAAGTTATCAGGCTCTGGATGATGGTTGTGGGAGAAATGCTGGGGTTTGTGTTCTTCTGTGCAGCCTTCTGAGTTATGGCCTCACCCTGTTCTGCCCTGACAARGTGTGCTGTGCCCTAGCCTCCTCCTTTCCTTCTGCATTCCTCTTTGCCTCACCTTGACAAGTCTGTAACTGACCTCTCTGCCACCTCCTTATTCAGCAGTGTGGTGGTGCAGATGCAGGTGTGTTGGGGATAAAAGCATGGGTGTCCCTCCTGTCTGACCATCAGACTACAGCTTCCATTGGTGTGGGGCCAGTAGATCTTGGGAAAGAGAAGGCAGGAGAGTGTTGTGCTATGGAAAGGAATTTTGTACCCAGGAGGGGCCAGGGTGCCTCTGTTCTGTGGCCTGTTCAAAAGGACAAATTGCCTCAAAGGAATCTGCTTGAAAACTGWAGCAGCCATGCACCTCTCTGTAGCAGTTTCTCTGCCAGTATTGCCARAGTCACCTGATACTCCTCATCACAGGCAGAATGAGATTTTGCAGAAAAATGCTCCTGATCCTTTGGGACCCAGTTTTTCGATGAMCTCCCCAAATAGCTGCTTTCTTTAACTTTATCTGATATTTAACTTGTGTCTTTCAATAGGACTGCCCCATTCCTACGAAGTCGCCATCACCAACCATTGCTGAGCTGATTGGAACCCGATATGCAATGATGGTGCTGGGAGGGCAAGGCCTCTTCCAAGGAGGGAGTGATGGTGTCTTTCCAAGAGCAAAGGTATGTTTCTTCTCCTCCTCTTCGTGTTGTTCTTGCCTTTTCAAAGGCTGGCTGGTTTCATGGCCTTCAGTGCTGAATTGCTGAAGTATCCTCTGCCTCAGCTTATTCTGTTCATAATAGCTGATTGGAGTTTGGCCCTAGGCTGGAAAAAATTTTCAGTATTTGTGCAGTAATGACTTCTAATCCATCTTAAGATGTRTAAATTGCCTAGGAAGTAGCTCAGCCTTTGCTCGTGTTTTCTTGTCTGATTTCCATATGAGGAGAGCTGACTGCCATGACCAYTGGTCAGCTCTGAAATCTCAAAGTAAATAATTGGGATTTGGTGCTGCTAAACAGTAAAAGGCTCTTGACTGAGGCTCCCACACCTGAGTTGTGCTGACTCAAACCACCTTGGTGAGTGGACATGAAGGTCAGGGAGATGAAGGGGACAGGGAAGGAAGGAGCTGTAGCTCAGGACTGTTGGCTTTTCACACTTCTTGACTTCTGGCTTATCCCCCGAGTCTCCTTTAGAGGGGGTGTTGCAGCCACCCTTCCAGAGCAGATGTCCTGAGTACAGGCCCTTTGTAACACAGATGTGAGGAAGTCTGTTCTTCTTGGCTTATGGGTCATTTTCTTGCCCTCATTTACTTAGCAGTATGGACAGAGTCAAAGGTTCTACTAGCAGAGCTATGCTACTTCCACAAGCTATCTGATGCTCTTGAGACTGAATCCTTGTTTYCTTCCCACCTTACTGACCCTGCTTTAACTGCCTGCTCTGACTATTCTAAAATGGCTTTCTTAGCCGCTCCTGTTTTTTTAGCTTTCTCAAGTTCTGCTTCTCAAGATTGTATCACTTCTGACTGCCAGCTGTGTATGAATGTGCTCTTTTTTTATAAAGTTCAAGCGACTCATCAGCTTCCTTATGACTCATTTTTTGCTTCAGGATTGAATTCAAATTTGCCTTGATTTAATCTCTTTGGGATTGCTGCAGTCTACCTCAAAGAATGTCTCTCTTCTTCCCTCTCTTTTAACTAGCTACTGTTACACTCTTGCACAATACAGCTATTGTTTGCTCAAGAGYCTTTTTTTAAACTCCTGTTGTCTGGCAGCTGCCCCAAACCTCTGCATCATAAAAACACTGGCCTACAAGTAAGATTTTTTTTTCTGCCTTTTTAGCTTTTAATTCCTGTGTCTTTGCTATCCTTTATTGGACCCCTGTTATTGTATACGAATCTAAAGCCTTTAGAAGGTTTGTTTACGTGCTTGCTCTTTGGCAGGCAGTGGATACTGTTGGTACAAAGATATTTCCCATTTGCATTCACAAATAACTTTGCTTTCCACAGATCTGTTTCAGCTGCCATAAGCAGATGTTTCTTAAGTGGCCTTACAACTGTTACCTCTGCAGCAGGTGAGCTGGTACAAAAGGACTGAATGAGGAGRGAGAAAAGAGTGAAAGAACAGTGCTGAGAATACTCAGTAGTCATGGGTTGTGCTACTGGATAGGAACAGGTTGCTGAGCCCTTCAGCTTTGCTTTACTGCACAAGCCAGGCTGAAATGTCTACAGTTGCAGAGGATGTGGAAAATCTTGTCTCTGAAGTAGAATCTCARTTTTAACTCTTAATATTAAGCCAGTATTCCTGTGCCAGTATTAAATTAGTTTCTCTGAGATCAYTCTCTGCATTTTGCTYTAAAGGTTGGATCTRATTTCAGCCAAGRGCTTGAAAAGGTTCTGGGAGAGGGCCTACACTAGAATCTTCTGTTGAGGACTGAAAAAGAGAACTCCAGACCTTGTGAYTGGGAAAGGAGTTGAGCCTACTTGTATCCACTTACTTGTTCATGGGAGAGTGAGAGAGGAACTTCAGGCTCATTAAGGCTCACTTAAATCTATTTGGAGCAGTAGTGAAGCACTGAATTGATTATAAGCAGCAAGTAAACAACTGCTGGAAATTGAGCAACTGTCTGGTGGCAGTGCTGGGTGAAGTGTAATGAGCATTTGCAGATAAAGCTGTGAAGCTATGGATGCTGACACGTTTCAGATGATTTAAACTACCAGAAATAGGAAGGCTGGCAAACTGAATAGGGGAGTTCTAAGCTTGCTCACTTTTTGCCATCAAGTGGTTCTGCTACAATCATGAATTCAGACTTAGAAAAGTAAGACACTTATAGCTGCAATATTGATATCTGAGCTTTACTGAAATGATAATGCTGGAAACTTTTTTCTTTCAGTGTTGTCTGCTGTGACTGCTGCATCAAGGCAAGTCTGACATTTACAACAGCATCTGGGGTTTTTACATTTTCCACTTTCCTTCTCCTCACCTAGTCATAAGAAGCTTTCCTTCATCCCACTGATACCTCAAATCTACCCTCTAACTTGTTCCTAAGAAAATAGAAGAGGGGATAGTCTGAGGTGTAAAATCAGCCAGGATGACATAGATAAATCTTGTCATACTCAGCTAAAACAACTCTGGTTCCTCTTTCTTTCATCCTGTGTAAAGTGGTTGGGATTACACTGTGTTCTATTTATACGAGGGTCAGAAAGTTCACTGCATTAATGTCTACCTTTTAAGTGAACCAATAAATCAATTGCATGCCATGCAAATTGTCCTGCTGAGAAGGATGGTGTGCTTCCCTGAGAACTCAGGTGACTTGTGTTGTAATTGTAGATGTCCATGCCCTTCAGAACATGTGTACATCTCCCACTTCAATTCCTAAAATTTTTGAGACTCTCCAGAGAGGAGGACCCAGCTATTCAAAAACAGAAGAACTCTGATTTGCTACATGAAATAGAGCACTGGCAGTATTTTGGGTAAGCTGGGACAGGGTTGTTCTATTTTTACCTTGAAAATGTCACCAGTTACTTAGGCAAAGCTACAAACATGCAGAGAGCAGTAGGTGGTATTGGGCTGGTCAGGTGATTGTTCTGTTGAATGACTGGTTTAGCCCCTGGTGTAACTAGTCTACAGTTCTCTGGAAGTATTGTGGCTTTTGGATGAGCAAAATGGAGAAGTGTAGGTGCTCTGAAATGCATTTTCCGTTTTAACTATCAGGTTTCTGACATGGRTTTAGAAGTGTCCATATTAGCCCAGACATAGCAGGTTCCTTGCAATAGGTTCATAGTATGAGAATTTCCAGACCCTATCACATTCCATCCCCCACAGCTGGAGGTCTGTCACTACAATCCAGGAGTAGCCCCTTTTATACCTAGACATGAAGTGCCCTAATTGTGTCTCAGGTATAACTGAATAAAGAGCAATGCTACAAATGGTTTCTCAGTCCCTCCACATACATACAGACACCCAGGAAATGAATGATTCCAGAAAGAGCTTTTGACAGTTCTGGGTGAAAAAGACAGGCCACATGCATGTAAKTGCAATATCCAGGACTGAGACCATACATTCTCTTCTCTGTTCTCTGCTTTCCAAAGCAGTTAAATTTTCTACTGGGGGAACTGGCAGCTCGTTTTTTTTCCTCTGAAGCCATTCTTTAATGTAGCCTGAATAAAGTCACAGTTTCTGTGGCTTGTACTTCAGTCACTGAAAATCAGGAGTAATGTTCATTGCTGAAGTTAACTGCATGGGGCAGGCAGTGGTTTGGTYTGTGTTGTAATGCAAGGGCTGCAGAAGAGGCCTGAGATGCTGCRTTACTGCCATACTTCAGGATGGCAAAAACAATCCTACTGCATGAGGATGCAGCCATAGGCTTGGATCAGATATGGACATCCATTAGCCCTTTGGCTGACACACTGTCAGTAGAGAGAAGGTGTCAGTAAATGAAGCCATTCTGGTGCTTTTTAGCCTTTCTAAGTGGTGCTGATGGCTCTTTTGAACCTCTGCATTTAGCTAAATTGCTTAGCAGCCTGGGAGAAGGGTGSAGGAGCACCATGCCCTCTAACAGAAACCTAGGTCATCTTTCCTGCCTTTCTTTTTCCCTCTCCCTCTCCAGTGTACCCATTGTTTTGGAGCCCCATTGCCTAGCACAACCTCTGTGCCGTTACACAGGGACCATGGCAGACTGGCTGACTGCAGACATCTGTACACGGTGTGAGAAATATCTGTTGAATGTGGCTTCCAGTCAACAGCACAGCATCCCTCTCAGGCGAATTTCCTGGGCTTGAACCAATCTGSAATGACTGGACCCTACATTTCTCCTGTCACTTGTTCTGTACCTGAAATAAATGAAACAGCTTATGCACCTACTGACATAAAGGCCTGAAAGAAAGACCTCCCTGCTGGTTAGTTTAAGCAGGAAGCACAGTTAGTATTTCTGTATTGTGAAGTATTCTAAAGCTTTGTGGGTTTTAGAACTGTTTTAATTCTTTTTATGTGTCTTGGGGAAAATAAATGCTGAAGCACTATCAAGCCTCTAGCATTTCTTTCTTTGCACCTGCAGTTGTCATTGTTCTGTGGTACTGTTTGCATTCATTGCTGAACAGACTTCATGCAATGTGCTGAGCAGAGGGAAACTTTTAACCAAAAAAACACATTTCTGAGAGGCTTGGAAAGTGGCACTCTCAGTTATGCGATCACATCAACATCCATTCTGCAAACACTCCTTCCTGATAACTCACAGTGCTTAAAGCTCACTCCTTTGATGCATGTAACACTAGTGATGGCTGATTTGATTTAGGAAGATTTTTTTGGTTTTTGTCTGTGCACTATTATGCTTTGGCACCAGAGCTTTCTCTGCATCTCACGATAGTACCTATTCTATCTCAATGCTGTCATCATCTGAAGGACAGAGGGCTGTTCTTGAGAGATTCTTACGATAGCACCTATTCTATCTCAATGCTGTCATCATCTGAAGGACAGAGGGCTGTTCTTGAGAGATTCTTACTCTTTGCCATAGAATAAACTGTACTATTGCAACATTTCATAGWTTTTTTTTTCTGTGTATTTAAAACAAAAAATGAGATATTTGATAGTATATTTATTTATCCCCAGGAATTGCCTGTGTGGAAGGGATATAGAGCTGGATCAAGTTTGCCATGGTGCATTTTGCAGGGCCTGGATAGACAGTGTTAAAGGATACAATGGACTTATAGCTGGAATGAGTCATGGTGAAGAAAATAAAGGCTGGGAAGGGCCAGTTCTTGATAGATGAGAAGGGAAGAAAGACATGTTTGAGCTGAGCCCAAGGTCTGCATCCAAACTGCCAGGAGGGTCAATACCTCCMGCTGCCTTGCAGTGGCCTGACTCTGCTTCCTCCCAACTGCCTGGCTGCAAGCTGSTGCCTACTTGCAGGTTTGGGCAAGCTCTGCAAGTAAATGAATGTGGGGAAGCTGGAGCTTGTGCTTCCTTTTGGAGCAAGTTCAAGTGTTCCTCTTCCTTCAGTCAATTAGGAGGGGTGCAGCCTGCCTGCCCATCCTCTCCTGTATGTGCCAGGGGCTGGTGCTGCTGCGAGGCACATCCTTATCAGGCAGGTGGGCTCCTGGCAGGATGCAGGGAATGGCAGCCAAGCCGCAGGTGCTCTTGCTGGCAGGATGGACACAGAGTGGGGCCAGGGGCATGAGGCRCTCTGGGACGCCTGCTGAGTGAGGTAATTTAGAAAGAGCCAGAAATGAGCTGAGATCAGCCTGTTTTGTGTAATGTGTGAGCCCAGAATGCTGCCCAGAGCCTGGGTGCAGCAGCAGGGAGGGAAGGTGTCCGTATGGCATTGAGGCAGACTTCAGTTCAGCTTTGGAGCAAAGGGAGTTCTTGGTTCCATCTCTTGCACATCTGTTGTGGGGTCCCATGGATTTGTTTCACTGTCCTTCCCTTTCCCTTCCTTGTGACCATGACAGAGGAGATGAAATGCCCTCACTTGCAGGACAGGCAAAGCGGGGGGAGGGTGGGTTGCACTGAGGGGCAGCCTGACCTTTCCTGTCTTCCTGTCCTCATCTAGCACGCCAATGGGATAACCCATGTTCCCATCATTCCTCTYAGCGACACTGGTTGCAGTGGCCACGGGACAGTGGCAGTAAAACCTCTGTCCCCTGTGCCCGAGTGACCTCTGGGGCTCCCTCCCGGCCGAGCCGGGACAATCCCGTCCGCCAGAGGGCAGCGGCGGGCCGCGCCGCCCACAGCCGGGGCGGCAAAACAGGGACACCTCGAAATTAACAGATCGACCTCAAAAAAAATAGATTTCCCTAAAAATAACATATATTTCCCTCAAAAAATAAAAGAAATTTTACCGTCCTCATTTATTTTATTTGATCTTGTCCATACCGTGGCACTTGCCCACTCTGGGGAAAGTCCCGCTGGCAGTCAGGGCCTGGGTGACGGCAGTGAGGAGGCGAAGGTGAGGGGGAAGGTGAGGGTACATGGGTCAAAGACRGCTGGGACAGAGGCACAGCAACATAAAAAGGAGGTTTTAAGGTGGAAGGGAGAGGCAGGAGAGGCCTGACTGTATTAACATCATGTGGCTGGCAGACTAGGTTGGTGTTTGCTGCTTGAAAGCAGCTGGGGAAATGTGCTCTGGTAGAATCACAGAATGGCTTGGGTTGGAAAGSAYCTTAAARAACACCTTGTTSCAACCCTCTGCCATGGGCAGGGACACCTTCCACTAGATCAGGTTGCTCCAAGCCCCATCCAGCCTGGCCTTCAACACTTCCAAAGGAGGGCCACAAGGATGGTGAAGGATCTGGAGAGAAAGCCTTATGATGAGTAGCTGAGGTCGCTTGGTACAAACTGCTTGAATAACCTCACCCAGGGCACCGCTGCCAGCACCTTCTTGTCCAGGTTAAAGCTGGATTTGAGTGGGGTTTTGCCCTACATGACATTCAGCTTGGCTTAAATTTTTTGTTTTGTTCTGTTATCATATAGGGACTTCATATTTCACACGTGGAATAAAACCATAGATATAGTGTTGGGCTGGGTTCGATTTAAAAAACCATGTGGGCAAATTGGGGAAATGGTCTGGAAGAAACAGGAGGCAGTTGAATACGGAGAAGTTGRAGGTCGTTCACTTGAGCAACAATATGAACTCCCATAGTACAGAGGAGGGAGTGATGGGTTAAGTAGCAATTCTTCAGAAAAAGGATCAAAAGCTGAATGCAAGTCAGCTATGTCATGGTGTTGAGGTGATGGAAAATAAGTTAAGGGGAGATGTGGCGTAATTGGATCCAGCCCAGCAGAGAGCAGGGACAACAAGAGGAAATGGAGAAATCATTACCTACCAGGGAAGCCTGAAAGAACTGAAATTCTCTAGCCCAAAGGASGAGAGAACTGAAGTCTTTAAGCACATAAAAAGGATAATCATAGCTCCTTGTCTGTGATGGAGGAGAGGGRRRAAAAAAAGAAAGAAAAAAGAAGGCTTAAGTCACAGCAGGAAAGGCTCAATTTAGATGTTAGGAAAAACTTTCTAATGACAGGGATAATAAAGAATAGACTGCCTAGGGAGTGGAGAGCTTTAAGATCAAGTTAAGCAACATCTGTCAGGGATGTCCSAGGTTTAGGTGATCCTGCCTGGGTTAGTGGAATGGACTGGTCTGACCTTTCAAGGTCCCTTTCAGCCCTAATTTTTCAGTGGTTCTGCGGGCTGACATTAATCTTCTTAATGGTATTTAAACAGTCAGCAGCTTCTCTTAAGTAACTGCTAGCAAGTCTCTTCTCTTGCCTGCGGTTTAAAATTAACTTAATTTCCMTGCATCACTTTCGCCCTCCAGCTCCCAAGTCCTGCAAAGCGAACCAGCAGCTGAATTCCTTGAGTGCCTGTCAGTACCTTCCTTGTGGCTCTGTAGCTATCCATGATAAAACAGAAAGGATAGAAATGCTGCACATTGGTGGCTWTGGCACCAGTGTGAGGGTGCCTTCCTTTTCTGCATTTATATGCAGGAGATATGGTCCCCCTGCTTGAGATAGCCGGGTCTCATACATGGTTATTTCATTTTGTGCACTCCAGGGACCTGCCTTTCCATGTTGCCTGCAGCCTTCAGAGGGAGCTTGTCTTGCCCTGCCTCTGGCCAAGACTGGCCTGTTTCTGAAAGGAATMATCTCARACCAYGGGYCTTCATTGTCAGTTTGTCMTGGGGTTATGGAGCACAGTTCTTAYGAGGAGCAGCTGAGGGRGCTGGGAGYGTTCAGCCTGGAGAAAAGGAGGCTCTGGGGGACCTTATCACTCTCTACAACTACCTGAAAGGAGAGTGTAGATGGGTGGGAGTCAGTCTCTTCTCCCAGGTTAMAAGTAACAGRACAAGAAGAAATCACCACGAGAYGTTTAGATTGCATATGGGAAAAACTTCCTTCACTGRAAGGGTTSTSAGGCCCTGGAACAGGCTGCCCAGGGAAGGGGCAGARTCACCATCCCTGGAAGTRTTCAAAAACCCTGTGGATGTGGGACTTGGGGACATGGTTTAGTGTTGAAYGTGGTSGTGCTGGGTTAATGGTAGGACTCYGTGATCTTASAGATCTTTTCCAACCTTAATTCCATGGAACTTAATTCCATGGCTCTATGCTAAGATCTGAGTGTCCAAGCCCAGAGACTGCCCAAGATGTGTGAAACTTCTGTGTAACAATGTGTACAACAACAGGCACTGCAATTCATAYATTGTCCACAGGTGATCTCTCTTTAAATGGCTCAGACTCCAGAAGGAAGAAGTCTGAAGCTGGCCCTGGGGCTGGGGGCCCCTGAAGTTGCTAATGAAGGTGAATTATRTTTTTCATCTGCCAGTAACATGGTAGGAGGGAGAGAAAAAGCCAGGCCATGATGAACAGTATCTGGTCCTTGCCTTGGGCAGTTGGAAAACAGGAGTGTGTCCTGAAGGCAGGGTGGCTGCAACTGCTTAGCATTTTGTTAAAACCAGAAAAGATGGCATTTCCATAGCAGGGAAAGACTGTCCCAAAGGAGAGAGGGAACCACTGCCTGGAATTCCTCACTTTAGGAAAATAACTCTCTGCCAGGCACTGAGCTGCACATAATGGGATTGTGAGGGGGTGCCACTGCTCAGTGTGACCATGAATAATGGGTGAATATGGCACCAAGAGGATCACTGACCCCATGTCAAAGCTAGGAGATCAGAGATAGAGAAGATAGCCATAAACCAAAACTGGTTATCCAAATTCAGGAGATTATAAGGCTTCCAAACCTTCCTTGCATACTCCTTAGTTATCTACCTAAACCAGAAAGGGTTTCTACATTTCTACAGCTGAGAAATGTCATCCCTAATGAGAGATCTCTAATGAGAGGGAAACACAAATATCTACCCACAGAAAAGCAGTCACAATTTCTCTCACTAATCTTACCCAGAGGTTTAACCAGCCAGGATAACTGTGGGCCCCATACATAGGCCTTCACATTTGCTTTTGTTAACAGAGCCAGACCTGTCTTATCTCTGCATGACAAGCATCAAGAACRTTATTTCATACGTGTGAGTAACGTCGAAAGAAGCGGTGTGGCCACCTCAGCAGCAGGTTGGAACACAGACCCTTTCACTCTGGGCTCTGAGCTCCTTCTTGCAGACCCTGCTGCCAGCCCCCAGACGTGGCAGGGCTGTTATTTATATGCGTAATAAAACGCCACCTGAATGCAGCTGGAATCCTACCTTCCAGCAACGTTAGCACGCCAGGGATTTCATTTACARCTCTTTCACTTTGCCTCTCTTGATGCTGGGAATGAGAGTGCGTGCTCCCCTTTAAAAAAAAAACACTGTGAAATATGCATGTGTTGGAGTGGGTTGTGTTTTTGTGGAGCCTATATCCCAAACTATATAGTAGCTGCTTTGTGCATGAGTTTTACAATTCCACTCCAGTGAAAATGTATTTGTCAGAACCACAACAGTATCAATCTGACTCATTACATAAGGCCACTTTTTCTTTAAGGGAATGTTAGGGGTAATACAAATAGACCAAGCTTATAAGGCCCTTGCAAAGTAAGGGTGAAGCAAGCTTACTTTTTAACTGCTGCAGTTTGGGAGAGGTGTTTTTGGAGGTGCTATAAAAATCATAATTTTCTTCAGGTATTCTGAACACTGTTGTATTCCACAGGATTTGGGGAAAGGATGAGATCAGCCACCTAAACGTAAGTTTATTTGAAAAAAAAACAATTTATGTGAAATCCAGCAGGATTTTTCAAGATAAGGGAAAATCAGGACCTTTTTCATTTTTTGCCCAGACACCTGGGGAACTCAGAATCAGCTACACTTGAGCACCCTGCATTTTGGGCATTGCAAACTCAAAARTTTCCCAAGTGAGGGGTGTTGCCAGCTGCAGTAAGCTTGATCTGTGCTTAGCTCTAGAGCTGGAGCCAGACGGAATGCTGACGCAGTATGGCTGCAGGCCTTTCTGCTGTTTTTACTCTGTGGAGTTTTTATGAGACCATATCTGTCAAACGTATGTGTGAAGATAAATCAAACAAGCACAGCCACGGCTGTTAAATAAATGTGAAATCTGAGTGGCTTCCACCAGCCCCTCGGTCCCTCCCCCTCGGCTGCCCTGTACTGAGTGTTTTATAGACRCAGGACGGTGAAGGATGGCTGGTTATGAGAAAGGGAAAGCAGCAGGRAGGCAGCTCCAAGGGAAGGGGCTGATCTTGCAGGGAAAAGTCGAGAGCTAAAAGATGGCTTTGGGGCTCATGCTGCTGAAATATTTGGGTCTGGAAAGAGCCTGGTTTGAATTTTGATGACTTTTGAAGAAGTAGAGCCTCAACAAATTCCATCAGGGATGTGGTCTGACTGCTGTGAGGGCATCCAAAATGCARTGAAGATGGGGATTGAGCAGAGCAGACAGGAAGGCACTCCATGCAGAAGTGAAATGAGATAGACCACATTTGGAACTAATGCTGTGAGAGCACCACAAGGTTCCTGCACCTTGAATATCAAAGCATGAGAAGGACTTCAAGCTTCTRCAGGTCTCACAGCCTGTCTTCTCCTGGAAAATAAAATAATTTCAGTCTGACCACCACTCACATTTTCCCAAACTGTTCTTCCCCCAGGAGAAGGGTGGTCTTTCCAAGGTCAGAGTTGAAGTTACTGTCAGGTCAGGGAGGGCAAGGTCAGGCTTGAAGCTGACTGTCTGTACCAAAGCTGTCCCACATAGCGAGAAGCCTTGCAGTTTCCAAAGCCATCAATCTCCTCCCCACTTTCACCAGCTATTCACCTCTCCCAGTTTTAAGTGGAAGAAAATACAGCCAACCTCTTCAAGTCCTTGTGTTGCGCCTCTGGGAGCTGCATTCCTGCGCTGGAGTGCTCAGTCACCGAAACAGAATAGCCAATATATCACTCCCATTGTTTCATTTGYGGGTTGAAGTTGGATCAATGTATCTGAAGGATACTGTAACCAGGAAATGTTTCTTCTGATTCTGACAATGGGGCTGCTTCTGCCACCAAGAAATGATTTGTCACTTCTCCCTGGCTGCACAGGGGATTGGCTGAAGGCGCTGGTTTGCGCTGGCACACAGGGAGAGCATCCTTGCCTGGGACTCTGTACCAGTCAAGGCTGATGAACCTCATGGTAGCAAAGTGTAAAGCACTGGAGCCAAAGGTGAAGTGGGAGGGACCATGCCATGTGCTCTGGACACCGCCTGGAAGGCAGGAGTGTGGAGCAAAGATTGACGATTGATTGATATCCTACATCTGTGATAACACTGTGCCTCCCTGTTTTTAATGCTGATCGACAGCAGGAGAGGACTTGACCCATCGAATATGGCGAGCTGCGCATAGCAGCTCCTACGGCAGCTCTTGGTCCTTCTGTGGATATCACCAATGTTCAGCTGAATGAAAATAAATACTCAGAGATGGGTTTTGCCMGTAAAAACATACAACGAAAGGGAAGGCTCATGTACTGACAGGTGCATTTCTGATGAATTGCTGATGCAATGCAAAGCTATTATTAGCAATAATTAACAATGCACGTGAAATTGCAATTGAACAAATAATCTGTGAACACTCAGAAGGCCAGGAAAACACTTACAACAAATCTTTCTTTGAAAGTAAATAATTTAGGTTGGATTTTGTGAGCTTATAGGGCCAGGTTGCTTGTGCTGGCACTGTTACTTTCAATAAAATCTAAATCAGCCAGATTTTCATGAGCTGAAAATCTTATTCCAAGTTTTCTGTTGATCATTAGAATCATTATAAAAGCTAAGTATTTAAGGGACTAGTTTTTTATTCAGTGTCGGAATTGGGGTTTTTAAGAGACTGCTGTAGGTCCTAGTGTACAGTCTATAGATGCAGTTCCAAGTGACTCAGCTGGCACTCACCAGCTGSAATGCTGTGTTGATACCATCCTGTCAGTGAGGAACAATCACATTCTGATCCCAAATAACAGAAATAGAATTCAGAGGTCCCAAAGTGTCATCCTCTGTTAACACTGCTTCCCTGTAGCCACGGTAGGAACCTTGCTGAGATAAGGCTGGAGGTGCAGGTTGGCTTTGACCTCTGCTGTCCTGGCTGTTGKGGGGAAGCCCCTCATGGTGTGATCTGTAACATGCCCTAAGGCACAGGCAGCACAGGCAGTGCCACATCTGCCATCTCTCTCTTTGCTTAGTCCTGAGGAGACAGGCATTGGTCCTGACAGGGTTCATGAAGGTGAACCAGTGCTGTCTCACCTCCTGCTGCCATATCCCTCCATTCCTGTCACTGTGGGCAATGCTGGCTGCAGGGATCTTCCTTCTACAGCAGCAACAGCTGCTTCCTCACCCTATCTCTCCAATGGCACTGGGACCAGCAAGCCCTACCTTCAGGGTTTTCAGAGCTCTCCCATCTAGCCCTGCATTCTTCACCTCACCAGGACAGGGTTGTTCTGGATGGGCACCTCCTGATCCTCAGGCATTCAGCAGCAGCTGGAGAAGCCAGAAAGATCAGTGACACCTGCTGCAAATGAGGGACTGCAAGAGGATAAGTGGAAACAAGCCCTGTGCAGAGGGAAAAGGAAGTTTTGAGGGACAGACTGAGGAAGAAAGAAGGAGAAACATCCCTTCTTGCCCTAGTGAATACTCCTACCAAGGCCTTCCCTTCCCACCCTTCTCTCTCAGTCAATCTCTGCCAAAAGACACGCAGACTAAACCCAAATCTCTGCTCCCTCTCCAAACACCCTGAGGCAGGACCCTGCTGTCATTCCTGACAGCTACCCAAGATGTTCTTGAAGCTCTGCCCTTAGGGAGGCTTCATGCCTGGACRCTTGATGCATTTCCTCCATCTATTTGCCCTAACATTTCTTTAMCATCAAGTTTGAATCTTGCTGCAGTTTAAGCCTGCTATTATTTCTGAACCTCTCTTGGTTCAGAAGGTAGAAGCAATTGGTGTCTTTCTCTCCTTGTAGCAATCTTGCAATTGCAGGAACTTAAAGACTTGCTGTGCTTATTATTGTCCTTCTTAAGGCTGAGTTTTAACAAGACTTTCAGATTTTCCTCCCAGATCATGTTCTTTAGACTCTTATGATTCTTCTTGGTTGTGTCTGGATTGTATTTAATTAGCCCACTTCTTTTCTTTTTTTCTTTTCTTTTTCCAAGAATATGGCACTGATGACAAATACTTCAAGTTTTAATTGCACTAAACCTCAGTTCCAGTAGTTCCATGTCCATATTTGTGCAGTCAGTTATTCCTCAGTTTGACTCTCACATGGACTCCCACTACATCCTTTCATTTTTTTCCCTGACGGTTTCTCGAATTTGTCAGGCAGTTGTTTGCTTTTAAAAAAATTCTAATTCTGCCTGTGATGTCCCTGCAGTTCCTTCCAGCTTTGGGCATTCTGCAAATTTAATCATCTTTCTTCTAGTCCATAGTCCAAGTCACCAACAGACTGAAGCTGGAGACAGACAGAAACCTGTGCATCTCTGTTCAATGTGTTCCTGCCTGCAGAGAGTGAGGTTCTGCTCTCAGCCTCCTGATGCCCAGTGCTGTGTCTGCTCTGCAGTGGATAGACCACACATTCCTTCCTGGTTTATGAGAATTTCATGCAAGACAGTGTCAAAGAACCTACTGGAGTGAAGATACTGACATCTGCTTCCCTTTACTGGCCTATGAGGTCTGTCTGCTTGTTTTAAAAGGAAATTAGATGGGTTTGTCAAGACCAGACTATGAAGCTAGTATGGGTTGTTACTCATCCCATTACATTCCAGTTTCTTACAAATAGCTTTTTTCATTACTAATTCCAGAATTTTTCCCGTCATTGAAATTGAATTAATTRGCCTATTTCTACATCTCTTTTTTTATTTCTCCAAAGACTTCTTGATTTTAACTCCCCTGGTTTTTGCTATGCTTTTTATTAATTCTTAATAAATCAGCCTAGATTTCACTCTCTACACATCTTTTTTTATGCTCAACAGTAGCATTGTAGTTAATCTATTCTTTTCTTGTACTTATATTGCTTTCTCTGCACTGGTTTAGAGCTTGCCTGGGCACACCCTGTCTTGCTGCCTTCCTAGCTCAGCATTGCCCCATCTGAGGGCAAAAGGTCTTGTCTGAAATCATTGTCATGAATGAGAGGGCCACATCTCCTGCCATGCCCAGCAACAATCCRTTCCAGCTACTCTGTAGGAGAGGGAAGGAATACTGAGCACCACTGGCAAACTAAAGCCTCCTCACTCAGTTACTCTTMTTAGCCTTTGAAGCCAAGTTTAGATCTGCATTGCCATACTGGCAGTGAAGTCCTAGTTGAAGCCAGCTTTGGATAATGTTTGCTCAGGTGTAGTATCTTGGAAGTGAAATCATTGCTGCTCCCTTCCCAGAAAATATAGTCATTGTTTGCCACATTTAATTAAGTTTCCCCCTCTGTTCACACAGCCTCCCCCCAACAGATCTGAAGTTAGTTTTACAGTTTCCTTTCAGCCTTCTCCTTTGATCCTAAAGTAGCTGTCACCTCAGTACCTACAGCCCTTCCTTTCTCACCTTGGCCAGCATAAAATGTGTTTGTGTGTTAATGGCTTTCTCCTCGGGGCGGCTTTACCAGTCAGCTGGATGCTGGATGAAATCATTCTCTCTGCTGCTTGAAGTATGTCACACATATATATTTCCCAGCCTGGGTTTTATGTTCCATCCCGACTTCATTCACAGGAAATGATCCTGTTTGAGTTCATTTTGTTTTGGAAAGTGAATCCGTTGCCAGGGGAATGTGAGAGATTTCCAGAGACTAGGTCCAAGTTTAGTGCAGGAAGGTGCTACACAGATTTTGCCACCCACAGCCTGCTGCAAGAAGCTGTTTCCTCCTTAGAACCTCCTCAGCAGCAGCCATACCCAAACCAACCTGCCTTGAGTTGTGTAGGGCCTTTGCTCTGGTCAGCTGTGTCTGTGACCTGCTGTSTCCACCTTCTCTGGCTTCTGTCACACAACTATTCCTAGACCTGAACTAGAACTAACCCTTAAGTCTCCACACCAGGAGACTTAAGGGAAAAAACTGCTTCAGTAAACTGAGCTGTATTACAGCAATTAAAGCAGGGCAGGAGCAAGCCTTCAGCTGACAGKGAAGAAAGTTTAAAATAGCAAAACAAAAAAAAAACCCAAACTCACTTGACATAAATAAATGACAAAATAACCCCATACTCAAGATCTAAGTGCAATTATGAGTAGTACCATTTTTAGACTGTTGGGATAAAGTTCTGCAACAAAAGTTATTAATAAAATGCTTCGCCACGAGTGTGGCTTCAATAGCRTGACTCAGAAACCTCAATCCAACGACAGCGTGTCTGCTGTAGAGCCTAATATGGATGCTGCATTTGGCCATGCCACAGCAGGCCGGATTCAAAGCACTGGATTAGTTTGATTAACCCAAAGTATAAAGCAAACTGCATTTTCTCTGGTTTGTTGTCAAGTCAGTGCTGTTCAGCTCTGGTCCTGGGATGGGACGGATCAACGGGATCTGTCTCATGGGTATGATGTATGAAGGGGGCTAATGGAGGAGAGGGCTGATTTGAGAAGGTCTGGAAGAGCAAATCTAGAAGGGAGGAGTGACAGCGTGTGAAGTGCCAGAGCAGAGTTGTGTGCAGTTACACACAGGGACCCCACTGTGCTCCCCCTCTGCTCCCCAGAGGTAAAACCTAAGCCACTGTAATCAGTGACAGATGCTGGCTGCTGAACCAGAGCTCTGCTTCGTCTCAAGAGAGGGAAGAGAGAAGGCAMAAAAGATGTGTGTTAGAGTGGTACACAAAGAACTGTTACAGGCTGCAGTCTCTGAAATGAAAAAATGTTGTTCTCTAGTGTTTGCTATAGATTAACTTTCCTGTAAAAAAAAAAAAAAACCTACATTTGTAGAGAAGAAAGTCTAGAGAACGTGTCTATGATTTTCTCTCTTTTTTTTTTACTTTGGTGTATTACTATATCAACAGGCTCATTAAATCTTATTTCTATGGATCATTTTCAAATTCATGCTTACAATATGACCCAAAAGAATGAAGGAAAAAAATACCTCCATCCAAAAAATGGCTGGCAGAGGATGAACATAATGTTTGCTTTGGGAATGAGCTCTGCCTCTCCCTCTTTCATACACATGTACACGAACTCTTGCTGGGCAGATCAGTGAAAATCAGGATTTCTAAGAACAGCTAAGGCCAAACCTGAAACAAGGGAAAACTCTGTCAGTAGAAATGGCTCAGCAGATGCACATTTGTTACATTCATTGCAGCAGCACAGAAAACAAAACAAACCAAAACAATTTCTTGGTGCCTGTGTCTGATTTGCCTGCAATGACCTCTCTTTCCGTCAAGTCAAGTCCTTTCTTTCTGCAGATCTCCATGTATGGTTGGCATTCCACAATTAGGGAAGCATCAATAAATCAGTGACAGACGAGCAAGGACTTTAGCCTTCCCTAGAGTTTGAAGTGCTAAAAGTTCATCTCCAAGTGCTCCTGCTTCATTTCCAGCAGCTTAAGGTTTGCAAATAGGAACAGCATGGGCTCAGTGCTGGCCAGGCTCTGCAACTTGAGTGAGAGGGGTGAGGGTGCAAATAATATTGGGTTGAACTGACCACTGTTAGATATTGGGCTACACAGCGAGCCAAGAACCTGGGTGGTAGCTGTTGTTGTGAATCATGGTCAAGAAATGCTGCTGTTACATCAGGCTTTATATTGAGTGATCTACATCTGCCTGATGCAGACCATGGGGATTCAGCTTTGCAGAACACAAAGACCAAAGAAAGGCTCACAGAGCAAAGGGGCAGAAATGCCTGTATRAAAAAGGTCCAGTGTGTCAGAGAGGAGCCTGAAAGAAGCATCAGTGGCAGTGGCAGGTGCATAGGGAGCTTCTGTGATGCTCACAGTACATAGAACACCTCAGGTGACACAGGACCTTGGCAGGCTCCAGCCTTGGGCCCCACTCACAGCAAGGCTGCTCTCAAAGTTAGGTTGTGTTGTCCAGGASTCTGTCCAGTTTTGAATCTCCAAAGGTAGGAATTTCACAATCTCTCTGTGAAACCTGTTCCAATGATGAAATATCCTCCTGGACAGGATATTTTTCCTTAGCTTCAATGAACATTTCTCTAGTTGCAACCTCTGTCATTGTTTTTGTTCTCTCATTGGCCTCCTCCAGGAACAGCCTAGCTCTGCCTTCCCTTTAACTTCCTAAGCTAACTGAATACTTCAAGTATATTCCCCCATATTCAGGATTCCCTTTTTGCTCCAGATTAAACAGGTCCTTTTCTCTCAGCTTCTCCTGATACRCTCCTCTGTAGCCCCCACATCTCTTACTGGGCAGTAATTTTCTTCTGTACCATCTATTTTGACAGTAAGGTCTTTGGGACGGGTATTATTATCTGGTATATGCATGGCAAATTGAGTGGGGAAGCAAGGGACATGGATGATCACTTTATGGCTTTCTCTGTACAGTAATCCTGTTCCCTTGCCTTGCTAGAGGTCAGAAGGGAGCTGTAATTAAAGCTATGGGTTTACCTGGGGAGCAGGACAGGGAAGGCGTGTACCACTGAGTGCTTGGTTATGGTCTCGTAGCTGCCCTCATCCTCTGAAGCAAGATTTGCTATACCTGAACCATCCCAGACAAATGTATCTCCAGCTACACTTACATGACACCCATGAATGAGAATCTGCAGTGTCCCTCATCAGCTCCCAAGTTTTCCTATTATTGCTCTGTTGGCCTAAATCTTTGCTGCAAACCAAGCCCAGTTCTCCTCATGCTCTTCCCTTGGACTCTGCAGTCTGTAGGACAATCCCTTATGTAYWGAAGGGCTGTTAATGSTCCCTCTTAGTGWTCTCTTCTCCAGACTAAACAAACCCAATTCTTTCAAACTGCCCTCATAGATTATGTTTTCCAAAGCTTTTGTTGAGCTTGCCCCTGCACCTCGGAGGGCTCCCCAGTTTGTTTACCCAGTTTGGAGAATGCTGTGCCCAGCATCCTCGGGGCCAACTGCAGCACAGTCATTTTCTCCCATGCCTGCCCTGTGAATCTCTCATTAGTGGGTCCCATCAAGAGAATCGCCTGTTTTGAAACAGCACGACAGTGTTGACTAATTTTTTTGTCTGCAGTCCTGGGAGCCTTTCCTGCAGCAGTGCTCTTTATCCAATTAGTCCTCATTTTGCATTCAAGTTCCAACACCTCACTGTGGTATTTTGCACTCGCTCTTGTGTGATTTCCATCCTGCTGATTTGAGACCAATTCTCCAATTTATCTAGATTGTTTTGAAATCTGCTGCTGCTGCCTKCCCCTCCACACAGACCCCATGGCTGCAACTCCTCCCAGCTCAGCGGTGCACATAAATGTTCTCCTGATTTCTCTGCAATATCCCTGACGCTGTGGTTCCTATTATCTCCAGTTCTGTGGTCAGGCAAACTGTGGAACCGCCTGGGGCTTGGGGCTGAACCCTGTTTACAGCAAGTAGAGCTGTTAACCGTTTGGGATAGTGTTACAGTGAGCTACACACCTGCTTGTAGCAGGATTTCAGCCACCACAGGTTCCTGGTGGTTTATGAGGCAATTTAGCAGCACATCAGAGGGCACTGGGTATTGCTGAGCCATGGGCTCTCCTGCTGGTCCTCTGGGAGCAGCACTGCTAAGGGCAAAGGATTGGGGAAAAAAGCTACCTTGTGGTCCACAGCTGTGAGAAACTGAACTGGGAAAATTATCCAGAGGGAAGTTTTAGGCAGAAAGATGCACAGAAGGATGAGGCAGACTTCCCTTTCTATAGATTCCTMAGTGCCCTAAATACCCTGGCCAGCTGTGGAGAGRGAGGTTATCCCAGAGTCCAKCCTCACCACYTGGGGGATTGCACCAACCCTCCTTKGGCCCCAGGAGCTCTTGGATGACCCCAGGGCYCCAGGAARCACCRGCTCATGCCTGGAACCAGAGACATCCCCACAGGCTGAGCCTGGATCAGGACCTGCCAGTGCCACGGGGTCTTCCCCGCGCTCCCTYCGGTGCCTGGCTGTCTCCAGGCCCCAGCTGCCAGGCTGGGATGTGRGTTAGCAGATTTTTTCCACGCTGTTTCTCCGGGATCCCTGACAGAGCCCATCAGAGCTGCCTTTTATCAGCACTGCACGCCTTAGTGAGCCTGTCATGACTCACACACAATGTGCTCTGTGCCGGATTAATCCGGCTGGCTTTCATGCTCAGGATGTGGGCGATGGGCAGCGGGTGGGAGGTGGGGGGCACGGGGACAGATGCAGGGCTAGTGGGGGCCCTGGACATGGGCAGACTTGAGGACCCTGAAGTACTGAGGAGGAGGAGGAGGATTTCGTTTCGTAGGATCTGAAGGGACAAAGAGAGAACAAGCCCACAGGCACAAAAATGAAAGGAGAGCAACAGGTGGCACACTGCCTTCCCGCTGCAGGTACTTGTTGCTCTGACATTTTAGCAGGAGCCGTGCTGGGGAGTTGTGCAGAGATGTTCAGCCCCATCAGTGAATTTGTTTGCATTTCACACCCTTAACTTTCCTCCCTTAGGTTTAACTTTCCAAGAGTATCTCTCTTTGGGCCGGATGGACCCAAGGGTGGGAGGCAGCCCTTGCCACATACCATCATAGAAAGTGCTGAGCTAGAAGTGACCCACAAGCATCATAAAGTTCAACACTTGGCCCTGCATAGAACACCCAAAGAGTCACACCCAGTGCCTGGGAGCATTGTCCAAACACTTCTTGAGCTCTGTCAGGCTTGGTGCTGTGACCACTTTGCTGGGAAGCCTGTTGTAGTGTGCAACTACCCTCTGGGTGAAAGACTTTTTCCTGATATCCAGTCTAAGCCTCCCCTGACTTAGCTTTGTTTCCTTAAGTCCTGTCACTGGTCACAAGAGTGAAGAGATCAGTGCCTGCTCCTCYTCTGCCCCTCACAAGGAAGTTGTAACTGCACTGAGGTCTCCCCTCARTCTCCTCCAGGCTGAACAGAGCAAGTGACCTCAGCCTCTCCTCATCAGGCTTCCCCTCCAGAACCTTCACTATCCCCATTTCCTTCATTTGGAGCTGTTCAAGGCCAGRCTGGATGGGGCTTGGAGCAACCTGATCTAGTGGAAGGAGGGTGGAACTGAAGGAGCTTTAAAATCCCTTCCAACACAAACCATTCTGTGATTTTGTGATTCTATGAAGTGCAGCAAATATAAGACATTGCATACAGCTAGTATTTATTTACACAGTATTTTATTGGTGGAATTGGTTAAAAGCAGTTAACCTTTTGTCCCAAAGCCATGAGCATGCTGTCTTTGTCTGGCTTTGGTTGTCTCCTGCCACCTCCTGAGTCCCTCCAGCTCCTGGCATATCCTATGTTATTTTTTCYACCAAATCATCCACTCAGCCAACCGTAACTTATTCCCAGCTTGTGGGGTCACATAGTACTGAGCATGTTTTGCAAGATTTCCTGCAGCTCTGCTGCTCCAGAAACTCAACGTGGCATTGGGATTATGCCTGTATTTTGCTGCAGGTACGTGAGTTTAGTTCGGTGTTCGTCTCTGTTACACAGATCTATTGAGCCCTTAAGAGAGGAGAGACAGATATTTGCTAATTCATGTGCAATRACTTCCTTTGAGGCTGCTAATAGTTTCGATTTTGGTGTGACATTTCTTAGATACATGAACACATTTGTTAAAGGAGATTACTCAGGGGGTTTACATGTCTGTGAGACAGGTGTGTCTGAAGCCTTGGTCCATGAACTGAGGGAGGACAATGTTTATGGGTCATCTTCCATCCTTTCTGGGCTGCATTTCTGAAGTAATTAACATTTCTCAAAAATGTATTGTTTATGAAACAGATGACTTCAAAAAGGGCTGCCATGACAGTCCTCCCTGAAATGAGCAGCAAGCTTGAGGAACTCTTTTCACTGTCATCCCAGTTACCTGCATGCTATGCAAATTTGGGATCTCCTGCTGCTTATTTGTGAGAATTATTTGCCTCTGAAATAACAAACTGTGAAGGTGAGCTTAGGGAAAGAGTTACTTATCCCAAAGGAAAAGAATACTCAGTAATTTATGTTCCCTGCATAGTTAATTTCTGTGAGTCAATCATCATGGGCAATTAGCATGTCTCCTAAATCACATCCACCCTACGGCAATTCAAGAGGAGTGCAGAAAAGTCATATCTGTGTCTTCCAGACTCTCTTTGGAGCAAGTATTCCYGTGACAAGAGCTGCAACCTGCATGGTGCCTTTTGGTGACAGTCACAACGGCTCAGCTGGGCACAGAGGAGGGAGCTTGACCACCTTCCTGGGGCTGATGCACCTTGTAGGGCAGGTTATGGGCACTGCTGCTGCCTTCTCTGCTGGCACCTTCACACCAGGAACACCACAGGGGGCTGAGCAATTACACCCCAGTGCCAAACACAGGCTGTTTTGGGAGTTTTCCTACAGTGCATCACATGAGGGTTTGGGGCTACCAGTCCAGCACTTGGTTAAATGGCCTGGTTGCTTTTTGTACGAAGAGGTGTAAATTTGCTCAGAGGGTTCTGATCTGCACTGACAGCTTGGTTAATGGTTTCGAGGTCTGCARAATGGAAATCAAACACTACTGTGTYTTTCTGAACTGAGGCATATGATTAATATCCTAGTCAATAAAAAGAAGCAGCAGGAAGATGCAGGGAATTGTRCATATTTCTTGCCAGTTAAAGGTATTCAGTTGTGTAACACATCACCACATACTCTTTCTCAGTGKCTGATCATTACATCTTCAGTCATCAAGTAAAAAGGATTTTCATTCATCTTCATTAAATGCAGAATGGAGAACCTAAAATGGTTCACTCTTCCAAAAGCTGCTCTTCTGTTCTGCTTTGTCACCTTTTTCYTTTCACTTTCCTCAGGTGCAARGCCTTGATCTRGTGAGATGTTTAAACATCTCTTTAAGTGTAAGCATATAATTAAGTTTATTCTAACCCAGCAGTGCCTCTAAGCATGTTCTTAACCATGTGCTCCAGTTGCTTCAGTCTCAGTGAAGTAAGRCGAGCAATTAAGCAGGTGCTTTGCTGAAGCAGAGCCTAAATGACTACTTAAGTCCTTTGTAAGGAGGAGTATAAATTCTCCTCCTGACAGGGGTGGGAGTGGGGAGGGACAGGTTTTATTATCATCCTCCTCTTTAAAGCTTGACTTGGTCTTGCAGTCTGCTCAGATCCTTCCTTGTGCTGGTGACCAGCTGGTGAGCGGCTGTCACCTCTCTGAGAGCTGTGACCATGTACAAAAAAATCAGATTTACAGCAACATTGACAAGATCATCATCCCTTTTATGGAAATACAAGCTGGTGGCGGGGATGTCRGGAGCTGGCTTGTGTTAACCCAGGCAGGGGAAGGACAGCAGGGCTGCCTCAGTTTACACCTGCTGAGGATGGGGCAGCGAGGGAGAGAAAGGTTTTCCCTGGTTTTGTTTCACAGCACCTTCCCACAGGAAGCCCTTCTGCGGTCACTGTGCTGCTGCTTGGAAAATGAGAGCTGTCTCTGTTTCATTTTAATGCAGCCCATTAACTAAGCTGCCTCACTGCACTTTGTCCATCTGGGTCGTCCCGTGCCMGCCAGAGTTCTCCTTTCATATTATTCCCCATCGATTCAGGAGGCCCTTTTGACTCACCCCCTCCCCTCCTCCTCTCCCCAGACCATCAACACTGTGTWACTCAGCCCTGGAGCACAAGCTGCCATTCCTTGCGTTCCACTGCCAGCACAGAGGGGCACCAACCTGTGCGAGGATAAGTTGCACACACCTGCCACCAAGAAAACAGCCACAAGAGAGGCAGAAAAACATCATGGAGGGAGGGACCACAGTTAAAACAGTGCACACTTGTTAACCAGGAAAAAAATGGATAAGGAGGAGGAGGAGGAGGAGAAAGAGAAGGAGGATAGATACAGCAACAGCAGGGGCTTGGGCAGGAAGGGGGCTGGCAGCAAGAGAGACAATCAGCCAAGTAGGGTCCCCCTGCTGATGCCATAGGGCTCAGGGCTTGTTTGTTGTCACTGTTGACAGCAGGGAGAATTGGGGTTTACTTTTTTATGTTCTTTTTCTTTTTTCCTTCTTACCCTGTTTTTGTTTTTTTTGTTTGTTTGTTTGTTTGTTTGTTTTGGGGTTTTTTAATGCATGTCTTGGTTTTTTTGTTGGGTTTTGGGGTTGTTGTTTTTTTTTTTGTTTTTTTTTGTGGCGTCTGGGCTGCAGTTTGGCCAAGGAGGGCTGGGGGCGGGGAAGGAAGGGTGAATATGGGATTTTGCCAATCCACTGATTCTCAATGGAGGCTCCAGGCAACACTCGAGGCGCTGTGAGGCAGCACYGGCCCGAAGAAAGAAACCTTCATGGGCTGTGGGGGGAAGGCAGGCAATGGCAGGGATCCCTCCTGCCAGGTGAGCGCGAGCCCAGCCACTCTCCCCTTCCCCCTGTCCTATTGCCCAGTCAAATCTCCCCGTGGAGATTCTGGCCCCTGAGCTCAGGCCAGGTGGTTGTGCAGCGCTGTGAGATTGAAATGGTAAATAAATAGAGTGTACAGAGCAGACCTTTGGCTGGAGGGACACTGATCTACGCCAGCTGGGGCTGTACGTGTGAAGCTTCACATATACATGTGTGTATTATATATATATATATAAAAACTCACATTCCTGTAAGGCTGGTGGCAGTGGCAGGGGCAGCAACTGTAACTTTCCAGCCTGGCCCTGCACAGTTCCTTCCCTGAGCCTGCTTCCCTGGCTAGGTGATATCATCTCTTCTAGGAAAACATCTGGTCCTGATTTCAAGTCTGCCGGGGACCGAGTCACCACTGGCCTTCTAGGCAACATGCSCTACAGATTAATTACTTTCACAGTTGAAAACGTGCACCTTGATTTTCAGTCTGAATTTGTCTGGCCTCAGCTGCTGGCAGCTGGTTCTCATAAATGCCCTTTTCTGCCAGATTAAAGAACCCTTTGATATCRGGACCCTCTCTCTCCCTTGAAGTGCCTGTAGATCAAATCACTCCTTGGAAGAACCRGGGAGATCGTGCCTTTTTAAATTGCACACCATAGGGTAGGTTGTCCAGACTTCAAACCTTTCCAGATTAAGTCATGTGGCATTAAATATCCTTTGGCATCCACACCTGTTCCTGCACCCCTCCCCAGCACTGCAAAGGGCTGCCTGCCAGCCCAGGATGCTTGATACCTTCAAGATGCARACACAGCCATGCACACACAGTGAAAGAGGAACAGAGATTTGGGAAGACCCTACAGATGCATGTGGCTACTCCTTAGGTGTAAAAGGATTGATGAAATGAAATTTGCCACTGTCTCTGCTGCTGAGGAAGTCATGACATGCTGAGTGGGTCAGAGCAACTGAGGCTGACCACTAGTGTGAGTGTGGGGAGGGAGAATGCAACTGGCCAACACATTGTGTATCAGCAGCCTTGGAGGAAAAGATTCATCTCTTGGATCAAAGGGTGTTTAGTCACAGAAGTCTGTATATGGAGGGGGGAAAAATCAGAAAGATGGTTGGTTTGCAACATTTATTTTTCAGATTTGAACTTCTTGTGGTAGTATATCATAAAAGGGGGAAAGGTTTTCAATGAAGCCTCGAGCTCACAAAGTACAAAAAAATATCTTCCTGTTTAGTTTTGCAATAAAAATATGTTTGTGTCTGCAATGGAAAGGAAAGCTTTAGTTTGCTTGTAAGCTCTGCAGCCCAGTATTGCTGCCATGTTCATGAAGCCCAGAGCTTGTGCAGAATGGCATTTCCAGTGTCCAYATGCATCTCCACACGCCTCTGTAGCCTGCCCCAGTCTGTAACACACAGAGCCTGAGATGCTGAGACACTGCTGCTCCATCCCTCTTACAGCTGATCTGGGGTTATGACCAGCAGAGATTACAGCCAGCTGGGTRTAACCAGCCCTGGCTACRACACCTGGAGAATGTGAAACACTGKCCTTGGCCAAGTRATTTGCAAAAGGGCACRTGAAGKATCTGTGGCATGGCAGGATCTGAACTCTGCTCTTTTAACAGTCTCATCATCACAGAACCCCTCTCTCAGGTGGGACCACTCCTCAGGTGCTTTAGATCAGGCAGAGCTGCCTGGGCAGCCTTTCCCACTAAACTGCATTTCTTAAAAATAGGATTTATCTCTCACAGTTGTGTATTTTAATCAGAGCTACAAGTCTTAAGCTGAGGGCAAAGCGAGACCCCACTGCCCATCTGATGAGACTGGGAAGTAAATCCATAGGATATCTCAGGAGAGAGCACCACAACAGACTAGTCCAATGCAGATCACAAAACTTTTTATCCAATTCACCTTTCAGGAAGATTTCACTTCTTTACAGACTTAGTGCAGTCTCCGATTCTGCAAACAAAAGCAAATGGTAAAAGTCTCTTTCACCTGCCCAATCAGGACGTAAATTTTCCATCCCACTGGGGTGCTGACTGGTAGGATAATCCCTCCAGACCTGTATCTCCTTCAGGAGAACGAGGGAGAGCACATTGCTGTTGCCACATCAAACCTTTTTCTTCCTGTGTGGTGCTCAGTGGTAATGGGGATGTAAAGGAGCAGAAAGATCTTCTTTCTCGCCTCAAATCCTCCTACCCCCTGCCCCAGTCCCAAGGGTCCTGTGTGATATGAGACATGTGTTTTCCTTTCATACCAGCCTGAGAAACTYATGTTTCGGAGTTAGCATGCAAGATGGAAGAGAGCCAGCATTTCTGGGAGGATTTCATCCCAGAGATTGCTTTCACCTTTTCCTGACTGTTTCCCCAACACTGACTGTAGCAGAAAACCCTGTCACTTTGTTTCTTGCTCACTGTCTGGGGTGGTGAGCTGGATCTCTTGACTCTGTCAGTGATGCACTTAGACATGGTGATAAGCACCTCTCACCAGAGGCTGTTTYCAGCAGCTCAGGTGCTCTATGGCTGCATAGCAAGGGAGGTGTGGAGAGAGGAGATGGTTTCTTGTCTCACCCAGTGAAGAGGTGGTYATTAAAGTGGCTATTTTAACTTTTCCATGCCCTGACATTCTTTGTCAGCCTGATGAGAACGCACATGACCCAAGTGGCCTCCCAGGAAGCGCTGTGTGAGATCCACTCTCCTCCTTGGCCACTCTTCACCATCCCCCCTTCATCATCATCTCCCGCCCACCTCCCAGCTCAGTGCTGCTAATGCATTTCCATTATTTATGAGACATCCCTTGGTGCTTCCAGTTCACCCTTTCCCRTTCTCACTGCTTTTTG
Source organism: Malurus melanocephalus (assembly GCF_030028575.1). Taxonomy (NCBI): domain Eukaryota; kingdom Metazoa; phylum Chordata; class Aves; order Passeriformes; family Maluridae; genus Malurus; species Malurus melanocephalus. Next base: position 2,877,410 of record NW_026623268.1, read on the forward strand.
CTTGGCATGTTGAGATCCACAGCCCAGAAGCCAATATGGCTCAACACTCATCTGCCAAACACAAATCCCTTGAACTTTTCCTTTCTTGAAAGCTTTGTTTTAAAGGAGTAATATGCGATCATTGTACATGGTTGTGTGAACAAAGAAAAAGTCACAAGTTTTGGATCGATGGCTATGGAAGCCAGTGCCTTCTCAGGCTGGCTGTAAAATATGTAACATTCCATCAGCAGTAACATGGGCCAGAACCCTGTCAAAAGTTGGAAAAGAGAATTCATCTTTTCAGAATCACTCCATTTTTTCAGATGCTCTCATGTTTTTATGGTTTATCGGTGGGACAGCCAGCTGGTGCCATCATGATTACAGGTTTCTTCTGCCTTGCTGTGCACAAGGAAACCACATAAGACACGATCAGTGCATTTCCCAGGTGCCAYCATCTGACAAACCCTTGGTTGTCACCAATCCCCTGCTCAGGATGCAGAGCATTTTGTTACTGAGCACTCTCTACGTGAATAACCCCTTCAGCTGCAGCACAAGGAGGTTTGAACTTGTTGTCATGAGTTTACTCACTGCAGTACAGCTCTGTAGGGAAATGGGGAATATATGATTCCTTTTTACAAGGCCTGCATTTGCACGCTGACAGAGGAGGCCCAGAGGAATGCTTCCTCACCAGACAGCAGCCAGACCTTAGCTGTGTGACCTTATGGCTYGCAGACAGCAGTTTTACTAGCACATCCAAAATAAACCTATCCTTTGTCCTGATGCACAAACTGCACGGAGGCTGTTTCATTTAGAAGCCATTCCTTGGACAGMTTATTCCTCTGGTGGCCTGGGAAGGCTGTCAGCCTGTCCTGTGAACTATTTACCACATCTGCCTTTTGTAACACCAAGTTATTTCGCTGCCTTGTTCCCTCTCCAGCCCCCACAGCTTGAAAATTATAGTGCACACCCAATTTAAGTTATGCACAGCTCTCCCAACATCTTCTGCTGACCTTCATGGATGTCCATGGGTTTTTCCACTGCTAGTGAAGGTTTCTCATTCCCACAGTAATAGCCCAGAGCTTGTTGTCTAAATCTGATTTTGAATTAGGCAAGGGACCATGGTTCCATGACAATGCCAAGATGTGGGTGGGAGTGGAGGGGAGGGCTTTTTTCCTGGGGATTTGAAATCTCTCCTTATGCTGTTTCTGAAAGATTTCATCTCTCCAGGAAGCAGAAGTCTCTYGAGATGAGCTGTTTGTGCAAGACTCTGCTGTGTGGGCTTGAGCTGGAGCCTTCAGATGCAGCCAAATCAAAAGATTGCTTTTTTTTGGGTTGGGACCACTCAGGATCCAAACTTCAGGGGAAGATTTTGGAAAAAGAAATTGAATCTGAGCTGCTCTTATCTTCCAGTGTTTCAGATGAAAGGATGGTCTGAGCCCAAGAAGGCGTGTGAAATGCAGTCACYCTGACTTAGTTGTGCCTCCAGGCAGGAGATGTGATGGGACACCTAGGGAAATTGCTTATGGCTTGGGCGGGTGCATGATGAAGTGACTTGACAAGGGACACACAAACAGAGGCAAGGAAAAAAAATTATCTAAATATTGTTTTGTTATCCCTCTTTGATCCACAGAGACTACTTTGGCTGGGCCAAATCCACAGCTGGTGTAAAAGCCTCCATATTTTCCAAACTAGGAAAGATACGAACATAACTATTGAGCTAGGAGTGAGTGGTCCCCATTTCTAACTGGAATTTATGACAGGAGCCAAAGCTGGAGTTCACACAAAACACATCCCATTCCAAATCACCAAAGCCAATGCCTGGGCTGCATTTGCTTCTATACCAAATATCAAAGCTGAAAGCGTGGGAATGCCTTCTCTTGAAATATATCTTATTTCCACAGTCCGGCTAAAGAAGTCCCTCACTCCCAAACCATTACAGCCTTTGTTTCTTTCCTAAATCTCACAGCGCCGACGTTTGCCATGAAATCATCGGGTCAGCATCCCCCTCCTGGCTTTACTCCCCCATTCTTGCAGAGTTTCACTGCAGGTTACACACAGGGAGATGAGCTGAGAATCCCCAGCAGATAAAAAGCTGCCATGTGAAACCCACACTTGTTGCAGAGCCGTGTTYTGACCTTGTCCCATCCCTCCCCTTCCAGAAAGCCGGCCTGGGTGGGAAAACCGAGGAGAAATAAGATGTTACGCTCATCCCGGGGAAGCGAGAGACGGGGGGATTTGTAACTGGAGACCAGGATGGAGGCGGGGGAGAAAGAAACACACAGAGATATTGATGACCCCCTATGCGGGCAGTCCCCGGCCCCTTTTCACAGCACGCTTGGCATCTCTCGGCKCCGCGCATCCCTCTACGTGCATCTCCCCGCATGCAGGGATTGGGGGGGCGGCTTAAAAAGCCTCGCTGAGAAAGGTATTTCTTGTGGGGAGAAAGACGCGAAGGGGGGAAAGAAAGAGGGCAGGCCCCCTCGCTCCCCACTGAGTCCATTTCTCCTGCTTTGCCGGAGCTGTCAGCCTTGAATCCCGGTGGCGTCCCGTAACTAATTGACAGCAATGGGGGCCTTTGGGAGATGAAGAATACGCATCCTTGCCGGGCAAGCGCTGAGCAGGGGCTGCTCGGGCAGCTGTGGGGGATATAAAGGGCGGCTTTGAAAGCCTTTGTGCCTGCCCGCAGTGCGTGCGTGCTGTGTGTGGCGGTTTTGTGCGAGGTGAGCGATGCGGGCGGGGGCAGAGCTGCGGGGAGAAGCGGCCGAGCAGAGTACAGGGAGGTTCTCCCAGGGAAAAAAAAGGGAAAAGGGGCGGGGGAGGATGGAGAAAGCCCCGGACGGCGCCGGCAGCGAGGTCCCCGCGATCTCAGAGGAGGGAGCTGGTTGGGGGTTCGGTGTGAAGCAGGGGCCATGGAGAAACCAGATCTCTGTTTTTCGTCCTGCCCTGGCCCAGACTGTAAAATACGACCTGCCGGCACGGCCGCCAAGCTGCAGCTTCGAGAAACAAAACCCCTGCTGTGTTTTTTTTTTTTCTGGGCTTGGGGAAGGGGCAAAGAAATCTCCCCTCCCAGGTGTAACCTGGCAGCTTTGTCCCCGTGGTCATCCTGCTCCTTCCTGAGGATACCCACCAGAGGAAGGGCTGGATTTTTTTTTATTTTTTATTTTTTTTTAATTTATTTATTTATTTATTTTTTATTTACTTTTTTGTTATTGCCCCGAAGCCAGTTGCACAAACAAATACCAGTGTCACAGACAAAATATTGTCCRGGAGACATTTTTATGCTTTTGGTTTGACTCATGCAAAAAAATGCCCCATTGTCTGTGACATTTTAAGAAACAATCTCTGATAAAAGTATTTGCACATTTACCGCTGGAAATAAATAAATTAACTGCTTGCATTTCTCCAGGGCCTGTCACAGTGGAATTTAATTTCAGAAGCAACCAAATAGGGACAAATGTAGAAAAAAACATCTCCCAAGGCAGCTGACCAAAGGTGCAACTACCAAACAAGCCCAAGAGTGGCAACAAGGGACACTTATATTTTAGACCTAATCTGCACGCAGTTTTTGAAAAAGAAAGTGAGTGTTTGAAAGATAGGGCATCAGTTCACAGGTTTGAAGGCCAAAAGATATCATTAGACCAGCTGGTCTGATCTTTTGTGTCATAAAGACCCCAGGATGATACCCAGTTACCTTTATATTRAGCTAAATGACTTGTATYTGACCAGTAGCCACTTTTTTTTTCYTCCCCACTCATTTGTCTCTATTTTGTCTAGGCCCTATGCAAAGAAAGTGTGGACTCAGGCAGTCAAGAGTTCCYGAACTTACACATTACAGGAAAAGAGAGCTGTTTTTCCTGGGGATGATAAATYGTTTTTTGCTTGGCAATAGGTGTGTGTGGGAAAGTTCCTCCATGAAGTCAGAGTGGGCATGTTAAAAGCAGGGAGAGGGAGCAGGGCAAGCCCTAGCCATGTGGTTGGACTTGCTCAGAGCCTCAGTACCCACCCAGCAGCTGGCCAGTGTCTCTGCTGGTGTGAGTTAATGGTATCAAAAGGTGGCTGATCAATTTGTGCTGTTTAAATAGAATTCCTTGACTCACCWGAAAAGCTGTTCCTCATGTTGTTGGTGTTTTTTAAAGAGGTAGAGAAAAGCATGAAAAAATACACTCATTTATCAATATTTTTGAATTTTTTTTTTCCTGGTTTGTTTTTAGTCACATGGATGATGGTGTTTCTTTCTCCATGCCCCAAACACCCCCGGAGCCGATACAGCTCTGTCCAAGCTCTAAAAGATGATGTTTGGTCCATCTAGTAACTGCTGGCTTCAGCCCAAGCTCCCAATGAACTCAGTAAAAAGATTGACTCAGCTTAAAAGGGAACATGACCTTAGTCTGTACCCTGAACAATAGTTCAGAAATGCCTGCCTGGCTGCAGGCTGCAGTGACCTGTTGCTGYTTGTGATATTGCACGGCGAGCTCTGGCCAGCTCTGACCACCCTTAGGCTCCACGTTTGTAGAGCACCCAGTGTGGAATCAGTATCAGTTTTCTGATGGATGCTCCCACATGTTGTCACAGCAGATAAGGGATAGCAGAGCCTGTCTGTGCAGGTGTGAGCGGGGATGGCACTGCTCTCCCCCTGCGAGCTCTGGAATTTCAGGCAGCTGTTTTGTCTGCAGAGGGGTCTCTGGTTTGTGTGGGAAGACAGGCATCAGTTCAAGCCTCCTGTTTGCTCTCTCTCAGCTGACAGTAAAAATAATTCAGTTTCAGATAATACAGCGTTGTTCTTTCCATGTGGAAAAATCGGAAAGGCATGCAAAACTCTCCCTCTTTTTTTTTTCCTGCTAATTGCCTTGATTTCTGCTTCCACATTCCCAGCTGCCTCTCCTCTTCAGGTTGCCCTTTTTGACTCCTCGATTAACTTCTTTGTCCACCCGTTTACCACTCAGGACATGGCGACCTTTGGATGTAAATCTGCACTGACGTCCCTCCCACTTGCGCGCTTTTGTCGGGGCTGACATCTGCGAGACTCCTTGTGGTGGAGATGGGAGGGAGCCGGGTGAATGTGGGATCTGGGCAGTGCCCTCCCCTGCCAGGGCTGCTGCCCACTTCCACCCTGTGCTGCTGGCTCCCTGTCCCAAAGCTCGGTGCCTAAGCTGGGGATGAAGGAATCACACATTTTGGGCTGCAGGTGAGACATGAGTTTAGGTGCAGCCTTCACCCTCTGGTGTCTGCTGGCTCAGAATTCCTGAGTTGTCAGCGGGACTGCTGGCTCTCACCTCCTCAAGACACAGACTATTTTCATTATCAGGTTTATCTGGACAGGCATTCTTGGTGAGGAAGCAGAAGCCCATGTGCAGTGCCCCGTGTTGCACCCTGGAGCTGCTGCTGTTTGAAATGGGAGGCTTTTTTTTGGAAGACATTCCCAGAGCCAGGACAACGCATTTTCTCCTTGCGTTACCTCAGGATGCTAAATGTCCTCCCTGCACAGCAATTCTCTGCCAAACCTTGCAGCTTTAAGGGGGCCACAGACCCCCACTGACAGATGGGGTGGCTGCAGCACCGTTTTCCAGAAGCAGAGCCCTGTAGCCTTTTGAAGCAGACACGTTTTTTTTTTTTTCCCCAAGTGATGTCCCAGGCTGCAGCATGAAGGCATCGTTTGCTCTGAAGTGGGTTTGATTCCACACAGAGTTTGATTAYTGGGACTCGGGTTGCTGCCTCCTGGGCCCACTGTGATTTTTGGCAGTATCTCCTGAATCCTGCTCGGAAAAGCCTCAGAGCAGAAAGTTTCAGAAGTCTTGCCCAAAGCCTCCACCAGGGATGTGAGATGCCAGTTAAGGTTCAGCTTTCCAGCATCACGTAGGGCTTTTGGCTTTAATTACACACCCTTCCCCCAGCCTGCCCCTTGTTCCCAGCACAATGAGGTCAGACACCTGCAAAACTGAGCTTCGAGGGAAAYGGCCCCAGAGCAGGACAAAGGCTTTAGGCAGTGGGGGACAGAGYGAGGGGCCAGAAAGCAGCTGTGGTGGAGGGGAACAGCTGGATCCCTGCACAGCCTCCCTGCTGCCCTGCCTCACCCTTCTTGGGTTTGCTGGAGCAGTTTCTCCTTGAGAAAGCAGAGTGGCTGCTCCTTGAACTCCATGGTGGCACCACAGCTGCCAGGCAAGAGCCCCTCGAGCCCCAAGAGGACAAGTTTCTTGCTGAAAGCCTCTCTGAACAGTTAAGAGACGTGGTCTTGTTTGATGTTATACACTGAGCCCTTTTCTTCTGCTCAGCTTTGCCCAAAGGGAGGGAGACAACTTTGTGGAGGTTGAAATAAATGATCTGTCCCCATCAGACCTGCAGGAATGGACAAGCTCCAAATCCCTGCCTTGCCCCACTTAGGTCACAGTCTTTCTCCCTTCATTGGAGGTGGAATGCTGATGGCATTGCTGAGCTGTGTCCAGATGCTTGAAAGACTTGGTTTAAATACTTTGCTAAAGGAAAAGGAAAAATAAGCATTGCTTGAAGTGATATGAAGTTGTTCTCACATGCTCAAGAGGTCTGCAAGTTTTACAGAGCACTCTCAGCTAACGAATTTTAGTGAAATCATATACGGGTTGAGCTACTCCAGGTTTTTGTCTGTCTCTTCCCACTCAAGGGAAAGGAAATAAGAGGACATATCCATTCCTTAAAAATATTTTTTTTAAAATTAAGGATTTAGAAAGAAAGAAAAAAAGAGCAGGACTAATGGATGACCCATGTTCCCACAACTGGTCTGCTTCTCTATGTTTCCATATGTAAAATGGTAAGAAAACAATGAGTAGGTAATGAAAATGGGATGACAGGGAGGGTGGAKTAGGTGGATAATGAGGGAAAAATGGTTCAAAGAGTCATTGCTTCTTAAGGTTATGGATTCAGCTCAAGATATTAAGTGCCAGGAAAAAAATCTGTGGAGTTGCATCATTCAACTGCTTCCAACAAGATTTCTTGTGCCTCCTACTGACATTGGGCAARTGGATCTTGCCCCACAGCACCTGCTTTCATAGAGCACTTCTCCCTAGGTAATCCAGGGCATTGTATGAGCATTGTGTGAGCATGAGAAAGCATCTCTTTATTAGAGAAGGCCAAGTGAAATCCCCACTCCATAAAGGTCTGCAATGCAGCAGTCACAGGCAGCAAGTTAAACCCRAGTTTCAGATAGTGCTGGGTTGAGGACTTCCAGTTTAGGCTCCCTGTCCTTTAGGAAGGGCTTGTTCTGCCCTGGAAGGGTGTCAGGCCTAAAGTCCCCTTGCTGTCCACTCTGGGAATGCTGCTGAGGGGGTTCTGTGCCTCCCATCATCTCCTGAGGTACGACCACTGTGCCTCTGCCTGGGCTGAGAGGTGGTGAAGAGGGATAGGGATGAAGGGGAGGGCGAGGGGGAGGGGGGAGAAACTGGTGAAGAGGGTAAAGGAAGCAACTTTTTAAATAAAAAAAAAAATAAGTGATGAATAGATCGGCTAATCCCGGGAAACCTTGAGAATATAGAGCAGCGTCTGTGGAGCCTCCCTTTTTTCTTTTCTCTTTTTTTAATTTTCCTTTCTTTAATTTCGCTGCAGCACGTATAATCAATTATGGCTTGAATCGGGGATAAGGGGAGGGAAAGTACTTCAATTCATAAATCAATTTTATACGGTCATCAGTCAGGTTGTGAATGCAAATACCTCTGTCGGTTTAGGTTATTCAGAATTAATTGACTCCCACCGGGCTGGGCTGCAGATGGAGAGAAGCTTTCTCACAAAGTCTGCTCAGGCTCAGCATGGGGGCAGGCAGGCAGGCTGGCTTCCTCCTCCTCCTCTTCCTCCTCTTTCCTCTCCTGGAGCATTATACTATTGGCGTTGAGGAGAGTTTTGTGTGTGCGTGTGTGTGTCCCCTCTGTGAGAGGGAGCGATGCTTGAAGAAAGAAAGGGATATGCAAAGATTAAAGTCACAAGCCCCCTCTTCAGCCCTGGCCTGCACAGACACTTTTATGTGATTAGGAATGCTTTGCTTTCAAGGGTTTGCTTTTAAGCCTTGAGCTTCTCTTGAACTTCTCCAATAAGAAAACAAACAGCAGTGTCAAAGCCTCCCCTGTGCCTSGAATTCGAGCTCGAGTTGTGTCATTAAAAAGCCACTTTGCTACTGGGACTTTGGCATCTGAGTCACTGTTTCAAAGCCAGTCTGGGGCAGGAGAGATCGAAAGTCATTAAACATCTAGTGGTTGTTTTGGTGGCCTATTGAAAAATGAGGTTTGAAGGGTTTCAGGGCCACCGGGAGGACGCAGAACAAATGCTGCCACCTGAATCCCCCCTCCTCCTCCTGCACCTTCTCTCCAAGGGCTGCACGGCTGAAATATCTGCCAAGTGGGGGCTGAAAGCCCCAAGGGATGGATTTGCTGGAGGGTGAAGAAGGCTGTAACCTGCAGCCCCTCTTTTCCTGCCCCATTAGCACTACCCAGGTCAGCACATGTCCTGGGCAAAACAGTGGGGCAGAGCAGCACTGGACCTCAGAGGGGCTCTCTCAGCTTCCTCACACACACCCACACACACACACACAGTCCCCAGTCCCGTGAGACTGCACCAGCCTGGAGGCTGTTACCCCATGTGATACCCCAGGGCTGTCACCCCACTCCTCTCCTGGCCCCCTGACCCCTTCCCTCCTCCCTGGCCAGCTCCCTTTGTCTCCCTGGTGAGCTGATGCTGTGAGTTCCCCCTCTCGAGGGGCAGTCCTGGCTTTTGCATGGTCTCACCACCCAGTCCAGGCCCAGGACTGGCTGGCACATCCTCCACATCASCCCCCCTGTGCTGGAGGTGTGTCTGGTGTTGCTCCTTCCCAGCCAKCACACTGATGGAATGGGTGGGGGACACCCTTCATGACATCCCCTGGGAAGGATAATGCTATTTACACCCACGTGCACGCCTTTCCCTCTTTTTTTGGCTTATCCCATGTAGGCCTTTTCAGACCAGGACTTCTCAGCTCCAAACTGCAGGAGCTCATCTAGAGAAGGAGGCCATCAAAYATGCATCAATAGACATCCAACTATGAGATCAACTGCCAAAACCAGGCAGAGKATGTAACCCTGTTTTCAGCCTGGGGAAACTGAGGCRCAGATGAAGATGTGGCTCRATCCAAAGCATCCTCTTTTAAAAAGTGGCATAGCTGGGAATAAAGCCTTGATCCCATTGTGTGCACTCCTGTTATGGTACTGCCCAGGACCCAGACCACCAGAGCTGAACACGTGGGGCATGTCCGTGCCCTCTGCTGCACAATGGACTGAGCACATCAGGCTCCAGCAGGAGCTGGCACATCAGTGCAGTGCCGGAGGTGACCCAGTGGAGCTGATCCCCACAATGCCATGAAAAAAAAAACAAAAGGTCAGAAACACCAAAAGCTCGGAAGAGGCTGCGGAGGTAGCAATAATTGGAGAGGAGGCTTGGCTATGCTCAAAGCACCCCGGGAGGAGGAGGCTGCAAAGGAAAATGAAAGGAGCTGTCTGTGGCTGTCTGCAGTTAAGTGGGGAGGTGGGAAATGGCTCTGCAGTTCTTCAGCAGGAAGCGTGGGGAGCAAGTCTTGGCAAAGAGGAGCGAAAGGGAGAAGCAGAACAAAAGAGCCATGCAACTTCCACTCAATGCTTCCCTCCATTTTGGGCAAATCTGCTGTTTGAACAGCAACCAAAGAGCCAGGTGCTTTGGATGGTCTTCTACAAGGCTCAGCCAACTTCACAGCACCCCTCAGCTGCAAAATTCTCCGCTAGCTTTCACAGATGCAATTTTATCAAAACCCCTTCCCACAGCCCACTCTGCCCCCACTGCAGTCACAGGCACTCCCACACACACCATTGCACCATTGTGCCGCTCCATTTCCCCGTGAAGTGCTTCCCCTTCTTGATRAACACTATGGAAAGTAATTGATGAGAATATGAATGCCCCGAATTCCTCGTCCTGCGTTTTTTGAAATGAACTTGGTCCATAGTCTGGAGAAGGCAAAGATGGGTTTGTTAGCTCCAGCACCAACCTGGAAGCTTCAGGGAATTAATTGCCCCTGCCACGTGCCAAAGCACAACCCATGAGGAAGGATGGGCCCTGTGTCTCCAAGCCTGCCATGTCTTTCATACTGAAAATGAGATTTATGCAGACAAGTCAGGCTCTCTCCTGCTGAGGTTGTTGCACCTTGTAGGTTCTCCACGGCCAGCATGTTGTCTCTGCTGCTCCTKCTCCTCATGGCASTGCCAGGGKGATGTCCTGCTCYGGGGYTGGYGRTGGCAGGGARCACRGGAGGGGATCACATTGTGCATTTTGTGTCAGGCTTGTGGCTTTTGTACCGAAATGCTTTTGCCATATGGCTCTTCACGTGGGAGCCCTGTGCTCCCTCTTCCTGTGACAAGCACCAGGAAATCCAYACATTAGATAAAAAAGTGTCATGATGGCCTTGTGCACGTCCAAATCACATCCGCCCACGGGCCTGACAGTAACCAGGTCTGACTCTTGCTAAACACACGTCCCCGAGGCCAAAAGCTGGAATCTGTGCTGCCTCTGCTAAGCCTCATCTAAATTCCCTGCTGAATACCCTGAGAAGATCTGCTGGTGTTCATCAGGTTGGAAAGCAGTTTTTTTAAAAAACAAACACCCTTTGGGATCTACCAGCAAATCTGCAATATGTGAGAATTAACCTATTTTTAATGCACTGCCTGCTTTCCTCACACTCCCTTGCTGGCCCGAGGCTGGTTCATCTTTCAGAGCTGAACAATGCTTCGTGTGTTTCTGTTTGCTCAACATTTAGAGGGGAGGCCTTCCTCTCTTCAGTGCTTTCTTAGCATWTTTTAATCATGTTTATAAAGTCAAATACCTAAGTGACCAAAAGARCGGCGAGAACTGCTTCTCTGCTCTGCAGGGTACTGAAATCTCCTCTTGAAGTCAATGGGGAGAGCCATGCTCTGCTGAAATCCTGATCAGAGCTGGGGCTTTAGCAAAGGGGAGGAGAAAACCCCTTGCTTTTACTACACAGCTCCTTTCACAGAGCCCCGAGGAAGGAGGGGAGAGGTGGAGGGGTGGGGGAGAATCTTTACACCCGTGGTGGGACTTCTGAAGAATTTACAGTCATCTTTCCTAGAGACACTAAAGATTTTACAGCCTTGGTACCAGTGGTTACAATGCCCTATGGAGAGCAGAGCTGAGTGTGTGCCAGGGACCCCTTCATCTCACCAGAGGCTGGAAGGTGGCCAGGGGCTTCACACGGGGAAGTTCATTGCAGAGAGAGAAGGGAGTGAGGAAACGGGAGGGAGAGAAGAGGGGAGAGAGGCCGAGCAGAGGGGGAGAGGGAAGGGAAAACAAAAGCATGTGAGATGGGAGAGTGAGGGAAAGAGGCAGGATGGAGAGCAAGGGTGGGGGAGATGAGGGAGGCAGAGAAATGAGAGGATGCCAGTGTCAGAGGAATGAGAGGAGAGACCGAGAAAGGAGGAACAGAAGGGAGAAATKAAAAGGAGGGAGAAAAACATTTTAGAAGTGGCAGAGGGATGAAACATGAGATGAAGGAATAACAGAAAAGGAGCCAGTGAGAGGGAAAGGAAGAAATAGCAAATATGAGTAAAGTTAGAAAGCAAAACAGGTTCTGAGAGCAGGTACAAGAGGGAGGCTCAGAAGCAGATACAGCACAGTCCCCCAGACAAACTCAGCACAGAAAATTAGGCTTTTCAGTGACTGTCCCCATTCTCCTGCCAAGAGCAGAGTGTGAGAGGAGCCAGGGAGCACTTCTGCACACCCAGCTCTGCACAGCCCTGCATAGCCATGCTCCTATTGGACAGATATTCACAAAAATGAATGTGCATCTATATATGCATGCGTGTGTGTGTGCATGTGTGTATGCATCCTTACACACGTGTGCAAGCATGTCACATATGCAATGCTCTGACATCCATGTTTTCATCCATCCTCTCTCACACTTCTGTGCACCTGCTATGCATGTGCAAGCCCTCCCTGTACCTTCACCTTCCTCCACAGCCATCCACACACCCAGCTCGAGCTCCACTCACTCCTCAGCTGGATGCAAAACAAGGCTTGCACTTTGTGAAAAATGCTGAGGTTTGGCCGTTTGGGTTCATTCCATGCTGGGGAGAAAATGAGCCTTTAAGTTGTTGGTTGTTCTTGTTCTTGGTTGTCGTTTTTTTTTTTTTTTTCACAAGGGAAAAAAAATCAGACAGAAAAATGAAGCCAGCAAGTGCTCCACGCCAGGACATGAAACATGGACATACATTTAGGAAATGGTTTCTCTGACTTGGTGGTCTGTGAATGCAGRTTTAATGATTTAATGATGATTGTGGTGGTCAGTTATAGCCTGGTCACTTATAGCCCTGTGAGCTATGCTTGAGGCCCCTAACCCAGGAGTTACAGCGCTGTCAGGGCATTAGAGAGTCAGTTCCATGTTCTTCTGACAAAATCAGTGTGGGGACATCTCTCTGGGTGCAATGGGGTGATCTCAGAGCTCTGCCTCTGCTTGGTTTGCCCAGGCTCCCACATGGTGGTGTGCCTCCAGCCAGCAGAGCCAGGCAAACCTGGGGCCCTTGGGCAGAGCGGATGTTGAGCTCCTGCCAACATCCACTGCCCATCTCTGTGYTTCTAAAGCACCATGTGCCAGCTTATTCTAAGGGAGGGTCAGTGGCAATCATAAAACTCCCTCAAAGTGAACATTGCATCGTGCTTCTCTCTCGTTATAATGGACAGAAAGGGGCTCGTAGCAGAGATTTTCTCTACTTTTGTACGTGGTGCAAGAACCCAGAAAGGGTAGGGAGCCAAAGGGCGAGAGACCTGGCAACTGTACAYTGGGATGAAGAAGCAACAGTGGTTTAATATTCCATTAAAATTGCTCCCCACAAGCTGTGCAAACTTTCTCCTGTTAGAAAAACACTGCATGAAGGCCCCTAGGTAATTAATACATTATTAATGGGTCTCTCTCATACCAACAGCAACCACAGCTCYGTGCTGGAGGGCTCAGCAAACCACCTGAAGAGGTAGATCTGTGCACACCACCACTGCAGGAGCACATCCCAACATCTGAGCACCATGGCAGAGCCATGAGGGTGCCAGGGGAATGTCCTCTCCATGTCAGTGTTAATGTCACACCTCCCAGGGGACAGCTGCATGGTTTTGGACATTTAGGGGCATGCTATTCCCTGCCATAATTTGGCACCTGTTGGGTGTTTTTGACTTAAGATGGATGAGATGTAAGGAGACAGACCTTCAGTCAGACAGCTGCTGGGGAACAGCTTGAGGAAGGGATGCTTTTATTTCCAGACCTTCCAGATGCACATTTCCTTCAGCTTGTAATTCAGCCTTTCACGTGATGGCAGTGCTTGTCTAATGCCATTGGCTTTTACAGCTTCAGAAATGCCCCTGTCCCCTCTCTCCCCACATTTGCTTTGAATATTTTTGCTTTCCTACAGAATAACCAAGAAATGCATAAGGTAAAGTGCCTCTGGCAAGGCAGAGAAAGCATTTTCAGGAGAATAACAGGAGTGCAAGCTGAGCACATCCTCTGTACCCAGCCATGGAAGTCAAATTTACTTTATTTTTTTTTTTTTTGTGCTCTTATTTGGTCATCAGAGGCTGCTGTAAAGTCAAGGCTGTCTGCTTTGGAGTTGTGTGGTCATTTCTGCTGGGAGACAGAACCAGCGAGGCTGCATGTCAGGGCAGGGTGAGAAAGGAACTGGCTCGTGTGCCAAGACTTTCTTGGTAATCCAAGGAATGCACCCACAAAAAAAGGCTAAATTAGTTCAAACTATAGTCCAGAGGGGCCCTGGCATCCTCAAGCWATAAACAGAGAAGAGAAATGGATCTGATAAAAAGCCACATTTCTGGTAGGCTTGGAGGAACGCTGTGTGCTCAGTACACTGAGGGAATCTGCATGGCTGTGCACAGGTCTTTACTCTGGGGCCATGCACTCCTGGCTGATTCAACCTTTTATTCCTGCTGGTGAATAATTTCAGGCAGAAAGAATACCCCATTGGAGACTTCTTCCCAAAAAGTGTGGGGTGCTCATCTCTCATCTGGCTCTGTCTGGCTTCTGGCAGTGATGTTTAGGCCAGAGGTGTCAGTGCCACATGCTGGGATCTGACAGGAATGTCCCCAGGTTCAGGGACCCCTGGCTCTTGCAGGTGGGGAGAGCACTGCCTCCCAAAGGAGAGACCCTGGCACCTTGGGAGGTGTGGCCCAGGGCCTCAGTTCTGATGTCATTTTGTTCCCTGATTTTGGAAGGAGCAGTGGAAACAATTAGGTCTCATAATTTCTCTGAGGCAAGATCCAAATACAGAGAAGAATACATCTCCCAGGCAGGGAGAAGTGGGGAATTAACTGCCTTTTTTTGGACGAGATCAGAGAAAGCTGATTTATGAAGCAAAGAGAAAGCAAAGTGCTTTTATGGGTAAAATGTTCCCTGCTTATTTCCTTTCTGTCAGACTACGTTCCTCCCACGCTTCTGGCTGCGAGCTTGCTCCTTGGAAGCCTGTTTAAGCATTTCAGCATGKGATGATTTAACTGGGCATGGATTCTGACAGATCTTTGCAAATAACATCACAGGAGTTGCTGGAGGTGACAGCCTAACACCGACTCAGGGCATGTTGAGGACGAGAARGCTGGCAGAGAGAAATCCAGGCATCCCTGTGAGCTGCCAGCCTCTGCCAGGGCACCCCTGGCCATCCTCTGACWTGGGGTGTGCCTGGCAACCTGCTCTATCTGCTGTCACCCTCGGAGATGCCTCTCCACAGCACGGAGGGCTCAAGAGCTGGAGCCTCACAGAGAGGGGGGGTATTTGGTTACAGCTCCGGCAGAGCGAGGGAAAGCAGAACAGGAGAGAAATTCAAGAAGTTGGGTGTGGAATGAGAAAGTTTCTGCAATCGAATTTCCACACTCAGGGCTTTCAGCTCCTGCCAATGTACATAGAGGAAGGGATGAGCTCAGGGGAACTMAGGAGGCTTATTCCTATTAAGGGAGAATATAACAAGCAACTAATGTTGAATTATGGGCTACCAGCACCACATCTGGGGCTTCTCAAATGTGGATGGTCAGGCTGTGCTCTCTGCCCTGATGGCATGATTCCTAGTGACAAAGACCCGTAACACAGCCATGGGATGTCAGGATCTGACAGATCTACCTGCCAAGCTGCATCTGCTGTGCCCACACATGCAAGCAGAGCCCAGTTTTCACTTACATAAGTGGGGGCATCAATCTTGTCTAAACTGCCCAGAGGAGCCACAAGTGGAACCACGTTGGTGATCTGTGGAGTGTGAATGTGGAGCAATTCAGTGCACGGGTGTAGCACGTTTTGCACACCCAACAGACCCTTCCGGGGATTGCTGGAAGGTTTTGGTACAACTGGCTGTCACTTCTGCTCAGGTACCACCCTATTGATGAGATATCAACCAGAAAGGACTTTGGAGCACCCACAAGGACACTGTAAGGCCTAGGGACTGGGACAGTCAAACACTTGACATTCCTTCAGGGGACAAAATTAGCAAAAGAAGCAAAATTAAATCAACCCCCTGTGAAGCGAGGCAAAACAGGAAAATACAGTTTAATAACCAATTATGATATGGAGAAGCCCCCACGCTCAGACCCCAAACTGCGGTAGGTTTACAGGGAGGAGGGGAGGGCAGGGGTGTGAGCTGGGGGTAGGGAAGAGAAAGCTGTACGAATTGACCTCTCCCCCCGCTGCCCCCTCCCTTTTCTTTAARTCCCCACCTAGTCAGGAGTGCTCATTAAGGATGGCTCTCGTTTCCCTAATTAGGCTGCCCCTTTCCCTTCACAGGGCTCCAGACCTCTGCCATTCAGCAATAACAAGAATAACAAGAAACTTGTTATTTTACAACCTGAGCCAGGGAGGAGGGGAAGAGGGAGAAGATGGCTTTGTGATGTGCTGCTTGGAGGAAAACAAGCTCAGAAAAACCTGGGTTCAGGGAGGAATCCCTCCTGTTAGGGAGGCCTTGTCCCCTCTAAAAACCCTCTTGCCCTAGACTCCTTGGGTCCCTGTTACAGGACCAAGGCATGACTTTTCCTCGTTGTGCTGTAGCATCCCACCCCAGAAGCAAACAAGCCAAGTCAGCACGACCAAGCATGTGTTTAAGTGTTGTTCTGGATGAGAGGAAAAAAAATAAATGCTCACCACCTTGCAAAATCAGACCCTCCCYGAGCATTTGGAATTAATTTTGTCGRAATCAGCTTATCATCTCCATAAAYTGTCACAAATCCACTCTGTTTTGCAGAGCTAAACATTTCAACATTTTACGCACATTACCAGTTGAACCATCTTTGCTCAATTTATGCCTCATTTAAATAACCTATTACATCAGATATAGGRCTTTTTTTATAGCTCAGTTTCAAGTCTCTTTCTCATACTCTCTTTAAGACTTGTCTAAATCTTTCAAGATGTTCTTTCAAGCCCTCAAACCAAATTAAAACATCATTCACTGGAGCTTCAGCACTTAACAGTCGCGCAGAGATCTGGCAAATACTCTTTGAAATACCTCGGGAGCAGAACAAATGCCAAATAATGTCTGCCTTAGCTTACAGATTGACATTTGAAAGCACAAATGTCCAAAGTTATGCCTCAAAAGTAGGTGTAGGCATGTAAGCAAGAGATCCTGAATTTTTCTGAGGTGACAAAGATCCCACAACAACGTCCTGAGGGATTTATGATATCAATTACTTGGATTTCGCCTCCAAGCCTTTCTTACAAATGATGGTTCATATTGTTTTCTAAATTCATGTTCATGTCTTAACTCAGTTACATCTGCTAACGGGTTTGGATTGTCCTGATTGTAAATAGACAAGTATGTATCTGCTGGGACTGAGATTCACTGTGCCAAACCCTCATTAAACATTCTTCTGTTCCTCCCACAAAAAAAAAAAAAAAAAAAAAAAAAAAAGAAAAAAAAAAAAAATAGACCAAAACTCCGTAGATTTAGAGCAAGGAAATTGTTTCAGCTGAAACAGTGGTAGTATTTTTTGTGCCAAACCCTAAAACTTTGGGTCACCTGAAACATTTAGCAAATTGACGTCAATTTTGCTGAATTACTTTGACTTAAAGAAGCGGAGCTTTGTCTCCAGGGACAAGAAACACCAAACCTCCTGCTTTGCTCTTCACTGTTTTTATGGAAGTGAGGTGTCCCAGCATATCTATCAGACTTAGRAAAGATTATTGGTCAGTGTTTGGCTGTGATCAGCTTTCCCCCACCGAGAAGCACTTAGTGAGGGCACAGGCTGGAGAGAAGGTGTGTTACAGCTTTGTGGACAGCCTGGGCTTGTGGAGCCTCTTCCAGCCTATGGAAACATTCAGCACGTTCAGGACTTTGCCTTTTCCTGCTGGTAAAATACAGCTTTGCTTTTCCAGCTACCCTCGCCCTCCTGCCAAGAGGGGAGCTTGGATGTTTTGTCTGTGCTGACCCTGCAGCTGGGGCCAGGACATGTCTTGGCCACAGCAGGAAGGAAGAGAGTGCCCYAGATCACACATCTGGTCTTACATCTCCTCTCACTTCTCCTGTTTCAAGCAGAAAACACATGGCAGGTATCTTTACAAGCAGAGGAYATCTGCATTACAATCTGGATTGCACTTGGAGGGGAGCCCTGGGGCTGCTTCCAAAGTCAGACTTGATGTCTGACTGAAAATAGCGGACATGGGAGTGTGGGAAGGACCTGGTGTGCCACGTGCTGATCTGGAGGCATCAGCGTGGTTGCCCAGGGCTGATGGATGAAAAGCACAGTGTGTTTGCACCTACCATGTGGGCCCCCTGTGCTGAAGCTGGACAGCACAGCCAGTGAGACACATTCCCTGGAGGCCAGTGTCACTCTTGTGCCGGTCACACACTCTTCATTCTCTCCTTAGTCCAGTGGTCAATATGTGCTGCAGTCACATCTGGGCTGAGAAGTTGGGGAGCGACAGGCGAATCCCTGCAGATGTCACATCTGGTGGAGGTGCAGGGGTGGGGTGATCGTACCTTCAGGCAACTGCAGCGCTGGGACAGGGTCACCAACACCACACTGCCGGCCACGCTGCCTTTCACACGTGTGAGCACAATGGGAAGCGAGGCATTCCCAGCTGGGAAAAGGCAATTTGCAGCTATCCTGAGCTGTACTGCCTGGAACCCTCTGGCGAAAACAGAGAGAGATGTCCCTGGTCGCTATTGACTAGCACTGTGGGACAACACAGGTGTCTTTATTTGGTGAGAAGGGGGATGGAGGAAAAAGCCCCAATTTCTCCTTCCTCCCTGCTCTGCTCCATCCCTGCTGCCTTGGGGTGCACTGTCCTGCTTTGTCCCCAAGGAGCACGTGTGTCCGGTAGCACCGCGGTTATTTTTAGGCGGACTTGGCCASCATCCATGGTGGTGGTGGCTTTGGTGAGCTGGGAGAAGCAGACTTTTCTCTCTCTGCCTTTCAGTGTTTGGAAACAGTGAGGCTGCCAAGGCAGTCTGTCTCCTGCTCTGCACTTCCAGCCTCTGGAAAGTGAGAATGAGCCYTGAAAAGCCTGGCAGGCTGACCGGGAGAGCCTGCCAGGCAACCGGCAGCACCCTGCCAACACCAACGGCCCTTTGCTGCCATCAGCCAGGGAAAACTGGGGCAGCAGGGATGGAGAGGGGGAAGCGGCAGTGGAGGGAGAAGCTGGAAAATTGCACAGGTCCCTCTTGGGGAGAGCATTTCATTTCCTGAGCCTGACTCTGCATTCGTTATGGAGGRAGCAGCATGGGAGGTTGGAGCAGGGGGAGGTGGGGAAGGGAGAGGCATCCACTGCAGTCCCTCTGGGATTTCTTATTCGTGTGTTTAGGACCGGGTGAGTCTTGCTCGGGGGAAGGAGGCTGCTGGCATTGGCCAGRCTTGGAGACCAGAGCAACTTGTAAGTGACAACACAGTCAGGACACTTGTGGGGCTCCCCCTTGCCTACTGACACCTCGTTTGGCCGTCCCTGGTGAGAAGGGACCAAGACATCCCTGGATGGGACAGAATGAGGAGGCCAAGGACTRCTACACCAAGGGATGCTGCAGACCATGAGCAAGGCTGCCTTGTGGGCAGCCCAGCAACTGAATAATGGAGGTATATTCTATCCCTGATGGAGCAAARAGGAAGTCTAACACAGCCAGCAGACTACTCAGCCAGCTGACATTGATATTGCTATTTTTGCCTCAGCTACTCAAATCTCACCTCTGAATGAAACCAATTGTTTTCATGAAAATGTAGCAAGAGGCATGTTTTTCTACCAAAAGTTTTGCAAGATACCCTGTGCCTCAGCAGGAGCAGTTAGGCCCTCAGCAAGGCAGCAGWGGCAGCTGGGGCTGAGGGACAAATATTTCTGAAATCTTTCTGGCATCTTGTTCTCCACAGACTCTTGTGGGAAGCCCACTCCACAGGGCCAGCAGCCTCTCCTCTTGGGGCTGCACGCCACGATAGCAGGTCCAGGGCAGTGACTGGAGCCCCCCTTTTTCTCTCAAAGCCCCTCCATTCCTGGCTCGTAGCTGTGCCGCTGCCAAAAAAGGCAAAGAACTCCAGTGTCTGAAGGGGAGGGAGAAGGAAAAGAGGAGGTGCGAGTGAGAGCACGTGTGTGTGCCTTGGGGGGAGATGGAGACATCGGGTAAGAACAGACCAGCTTTCAGAGTTTGGCTAACACCCTCTCCAGCCTCTCACTCAGCGTACGCGGGGTCCCATGATCTGAGTAGCAGCCCCTCTCGAGCCATTGTGTGCCTGACCTGCTTAAATAAACGGTGTTATTTTAAGCAAGGGCAGTCGAGCATTTGCCGAAGGTCCTTCTCTTTCTTGCTCCCTTTCTCCCGTYCTCCTTCCCCCCCTTTCCCGCTGCTTCAGTTTCCCCTCCCAGCCCACTTTCCTTTACACAGCACGATTAATCCATCAAACCGAATGGGGGGGAGGAGGAGGGGCAATGAGCCCGCACTCCACTGAGCACTGAAGAGGCCCCCATTCATGGGTCAACAAAACCAGGGAGGACTCTTGGACTTAATCAGCCAAGGAGCGCTCCAGCCCTGGAGACAATTAACATCAAAGCAGTGCAGGAGAAAGAGGAGACGCGACAGCCAGGAAGCCTGGAAACCCACATACAAATCCTGATTTAAAAGGGAGGGAGGTTAGGGAGGAAGCAGAGAGAGGGAGGACGCTCGGCAGCRTGCGAGAGGAACTGATCCATGTCTGCCTCCAGGAGTGGGAAACTGAGGTGCGAGGAGGAGGCGAGACTYGCTTGAGGCCGATATGTGGGGCAGCAGCATGGGCTTGCTCAGGGCAGGGTCCTCATCCCCTGAATTCTGCTGAAAGCCCCTTGCTGAGGCTGCCCTGGGGTAGGATCCCACGTCCTCAGCAGCTGTGACACGTATCCCTTACACCAGCTGAAGTTTCACCAACGTCAGTGGGACCAGGATTAAGAAGCAACATGTGGCTGGGTGCTGCTGGCCTCCCACACCTCATTTCCAAGGTTGTTTCCAACAGTCTTGTCATAGCATTGTCACGATCCACATAACTGARAAAACTTAATAATACTTTATTGTTACCTTTGGGCAATACATCAAAGACTGCGTGCACCTAAACATAATAATAATCATATTTTGCCTTTGTAGCAGATGGTCACTTGGCTGCTAATGCAAACTGGCAGTGGGCCCACTCAGTCCTGGGGAGCAGCAGGGGCTCTGTGGCAGGATCCCACTGTTCAGGCTGCATTGCCCCTGGGGAGGGACAGCCAAGCCTGGGAACTGTCCTTGCACTCCAGCGTGGGGTTTAACTGCACCTTCCTTTGGCAATAAAAGTGGCAGATGAAGTTATAGGTGAAGCAGGAGCAGCTCCTGTCCCTGTGGCTGTGGGCCCACACACACACACGAGTGCACTGAACCAAAAAGAAGGGGGTTGCATGCTGCTGAGGGGAAGGSTAATGGCGAAGGAGGCTGCAGGGCAATTTTCCAAAACTTTTGCTGCATGCTTCCCCCTTCATGGGCCTCACTCTGCAGAGATCTTTCCACACCTCAGGAGACACTGCCAATGTTAGGCTGCTAGTGAGCTGTTGCAGTCGCAATTTACCATCTTCTTGAGTTACCGTGGGGTTATTGAATGGAAAATCAGATCCATGCCACAGCTTGCCAGCCATTCCCTCTTCCCAGCCCCAGACTGTTAGAATGTCTGCTCCCCAGAGCTCTGCAACAGGGAGTGCTCTCACCAGCCTGCAGCTGCACTGTGGCTGTGCTGAGATTAGTCTGTGTCAGAGCATCACCTATGAAGGGGTTTGCACATTTATGAAACACCACAGAGGGGCTGGAGCCCTCCTGGAGGGGAGCAGGATCTGTGGGCACTGTTTTGTTAAACCCTGGCATCTCAGGGGTTCAGAAAGCAGAGCATACAGTACCTGTGGTGATGCCTCCTCTCTTCTCAGTGACTCCCTCAGCCTGTTTGAAAAAGTAAAATCTCCAGGGTTGGGACTTTCTCCTGGGTGGGAAAGTACAAATCCTTAGAGTTCAAAAGCTGACATAAACCCACTTGATTAAAATACATATGGGGGAGTGCACAGTGCATCATGGTGGTGAGGCTTAACTCCTGATTTGGGGTAATGGGATTCTGGCTCATGGCTTTTGAGGCAACTGTTAGGAGGTACAATTCCATTGAAGGCTGTGAACAGAAATCATGGGAAACAGAGTACAGAGACCAGGAAAAGTTGGGCAAAACAGAGTACAAAGACCAGGAAAATCTGGGCAAAAACATTGCAAACATGACCTACCTCTTCTAGTTGAAAGAGGATTTTCATATAAAGAATAGCTGGGTGGCCCCACTGTTTCCACACCAGCATTTACCCCAGAGTATATCACYCCAGTCAGATTATCTTTTGGAGCATTCTAAAAAACTTTCCTTACTCTTTTCAATGTACTAGGGTTTGCTCCATCCTTCTGCAGGGCTGAAGGCCTGATCTACACAAGCCTCACGGTTCAGGGGCAGGCAGCAGACCACGTTTCCTGATGCTGATCTGGAACTATCTGATGTGATTGGGATAGCTTTGAACTGGAAGTGAATATTTTTGGGTACAGGGATAGGGCTAAGTGCAGCTCTGCAATAATGGGACCATGAACAATGGGCTTTGGTCAAGGTCAGGGTTCTGGCCAGTTGAGCATAGGACTAAGTAGTGCACCAGATTCTGCCAGAGTAAGGGCTCTTTCCAGAGGGGCTGGGGCCACAGAGGGAGCGGGACATGAGTCAGGTCCCACCACCTCATGGACACGTGGGTGGCAGCATGGGCAGGTCCAGGCAGACAGTTATTCCCCACAGGAGAAAGGAGAGCTTGGAAGCAGCCCACACATCCCACCACTAATGTTCCTTGCCCTGCAGGTTGCTCTGGCAAGGTCTGGCTGCTCTGGCTGGGTTTGGTGGCCACACAGTAGCTCTGCACAGCTGGGTTCATGCCTGGCACTGCTGCCACCATGGGCAGAAAGACAAGGAGGAAGCGAGGGAGCACCAGCACCAAGGACCAGCTCTCAGAGTATCAGTTACATCTTAATTGCAGCTGTCTGGTTTCAAGGAAGAACAGGAAGGGGAGCAGAGGGCCAGTCTTGGCTTTTGTTTCATGCACTGAACTTCCAGGCTCCTCTTTCCTCCACYTACCCTCTTTTGCTCAGATAGAGCCACCCACATACTTGCACCACACTCACTCATGCTTTCTTGTTTTGTCCTGTCATGGCTCTTCTCCAAGAGCTTGGGGAGTCTCTTGAAAAAAGGAAAGGGGGAGACAGGGTTGTGTGGAGGTAAAATGCTATGCAGCACATTCCTTCACCTTCCTCCTCCTCTGTGCTGTCTCCTGAGCATCCCTCCCTTTTCCTCAGCAGGTACCTATGGAAAGTCACMCTGTCAACAAACCCCCAGCAGGATCAGCCTTTGGTCTTGCTCAGGCAGCTGGTTCCCATTAAATGTTCTCAATCATGGAAAATTCTTTCTCTCTCATCTGAAATATTTTATTATTGCTTTTCCTTTCTTTCAATTTCCTAAGGAGAAGGGAGGGAGTTTGCGTGTGTGCGTGCAGTGAACTGAAGAAAGGGAATTTAGAACTCAATCTTACCATGCTCATGTGGAAGGCTATGCATTAACCAGCTGCTATAACATTTATTCCTTCTTACACACCCACTGAAATATTGCTTAGATTTTCACTCCCCCACTGCCTCAGGTGGAGAGGATGAGAAACGCACTGTTCCCTGAGCAGGAGCCCCTCCATCTTCTTGGCTGCTACTAAGTGAGGCCAAGATTTAAACTGGGTTGGGTTACCYGCAGCAGGAGGCTGAGAGGTCTCATAGGAGCAGCTGAGAGCTGTGGCATTCGCATTTTGCCCCGGTGCCACTGGTTTTGGAGGATGAGAAGAATTACTGCCTGGGCTCTGCCTAAATCTGGTGAGGACAGGTCAGCCCAGCCAGGGGGGGCTGGTCCCAGTGTTGCTCCTCCAGTGAAAGGTGCTCAGGGCAGCTGAACACATGTGTTGGGCAGTGTGTGTAGCCCCCTGAGCTATGCTATCTGTGTCCTGGCTCATAAGCCCTGGCAGAAGCTTGTGCTGAGGTTCCCCTGAGGCAGGGGGTGACTGTCCCTTGCTCTACAGCTGCTTCTACCACTGTGTTTAACATGTGCAAGCTCTCTGAGGGCTTGGAGACTGGGGAAGCACAACAGGGCTGMGAGGTGAAGCATCCCAGGTGCAAGAGAAGACATCTCTCTCAGTCTTTGTTTAGAGCACCACAGTCTTACCCCTCTGCCTTGCCCTGAGATTCCTCTGGCCAGCAAGTTTTCTCCTTCACACTGGGAACAGGCAAGTGATTTCAAGSCTGAGGCACTACTCACTGGGTGATTCCTCCTTGCCTGAGTGGCTCCCAGGGTTATCACTTCTCGCTGTGGAGCCCACATTCCAGGACCTCCCCTATGTCAGGAAAGGGCTCCTTCACTACATAACTCAGCCCCTGGGCCATGGTGGACCATGTAAAATTGCCAAAACAGGCTTCCAGCACTGTTTCCAGGGGGAGATGCTGAAATGAGCAGCAGGCTCTGACAAGGAGGACCTTGGATTTGGCTGGTTAGCTGACAAGGAGCTCCTTAAGAAGAGAAAAATGTGTCTGACTGCATGCAACCTCCATTTCRCTGAGTCTGACTCATGGCCTGAGTGGTGTAGCTGATCCTAGAGTTTGCTGCAGAGCTGCCTTGGCTCCAAATGACAGAATGGGTTATGTAAATTTTCCCTGGTAATTGTTCAACCTCTATTGCCTTTGMAAAGACAAAGGACACATGAAACCCCCTGGTCCCTAAGGAGAAAATGCCTGCACTCAGTTTTCTCCTCTGGAATTTCAACTCTTTGCCTCTGCTGTTTGTTTCTACCCTGCTGCCTGAACTGTGGTGTGATGCCTGCAACCTTCCTCCTGGGACAAGAGACACRTTTCTCCTCACAGCTCATTAGTAGCAGCCATCATATCATCTTCAGCCATCTGAGAAAGTATCCTCACCTCTCCTTCCTTGCAACTGGCTTGCCAACAATTTCCCCGCAGGGCTGGATGGCAAAGGACCCTGCAACCCTCCTGCCTTGACAGGRATACATGAGAAACAAATCAATCCCAAGTGCTTCGCAGTAGGGATGCAGYGCTGGAAGGGATCCCCTATTTTACCATGTCTTGTCCCTCGCTATTGTCAGCAGTCACATCGTGCAATCTTTTACACAAATGTGAAGATCCAAACAATCCTAATAAGTTTTAAGATTCTCCCACTACCCCCAATTAGTAGAGTCTTCCAGAACTTGACAGCTCTGAGGCTTAAACCATTCTTCTTATTTCCAGTCTCAATTTATTCCTGGCTGGAGCATGCCCACTTGTTCTTGTGCCAACATTGTTCCAAGGCTTAAATAGCTCTGCTCCCTCCCTGGTGCTTATCCTTCTGATGTGTTTACCAAGAACAATAATATCCATTCTCAGCCTGCATTTCACCAGGCAAAATAAATCAACAGTCTCCTGCCTCACGATAGGCACTCTCTTGCCCTGACCATGCTGCTAGCCTTTGTCAGCATGCCCTCTCTTCTCAGTGTCTCTCTTTCCAGTGGAAATGGCGAGAAGTGGAAATAAAACTCCATCACTTGTGCCCTGAGAAGGGTCCCGAGCAGCATTCCAGTTTTTGCTGATGCCCCAGTGGTCAAGGAAGGTCTGAGTGTGGGGATTTTTATAGGCACAGTCTGCTTTTCCCAATGGATTCTGGTTTTGACCCTTGAATGCTGGGTAGAGCAGTGCCTGGTGGCAGTGTTTTGACACCACTCAGGAGCCAGCAGCCCCACTCTGCTCTGAAGCTGTCATGCATGMTCTTGGTAAAGTATGCAAGACTTGCTTGCAGAACCATAGGGATAAAGTTACTCCTGAGGTTTTGACTCATTTGGTGGCACTAGCTGCTGAAGTTGAGTGTCAGATTTCCCGGCATAGCGAGGTGCCCTGAGCTGTACCACTGGATGGGTTTAGCAGAAGGTTTTGTTGTCTGGTGGTGCAAGAGGGCCACATAGGTTTTGTCAGTGTTGCTTTCCTGGACTCTTGGAATTCCTGTGAATGCAATATGGAGAGGCCCAAATAAAATTATCTGAGTGCAAGTATCCTCTTTTCATAATTTAGTATGTATCTGACCACTTCATTTTTCACTTATAAAAGGTGTGCAAAGTGCAGATGGCAGATTTTTAGGCTACAATATGCTGCAGCAGAAAGAAATAAATATGTCTACTTTTTAGTTAAGCTAAACCTGCACTTCAGGGAAAAAAACCAACCAGTTTCGGCTCCTCAAAGTGTAGGAACTCAGCCATGCTCCTAATTTTCCCTTACTGACARCTGCTCTTTGGTTTCATTCAGTTCTGTTCTGTAGATCTGTATCTTGGTGAAAACCCTGTTCTGAYTTTGCTGGGTTCCAAGTTCTCAGCAGACACGTGTTGTACAGAAGCAGCACAGCCGAGTGATTTCCCTCTCGATGGATTGGCTCCCTGTTTGAGAAAAGTGACTCTGACAGAGCACCTGTGGGCCAAACTGATTTGGGTCCTTCTCAGCATCAGACAAGTGCTGGTTAGTGTTGTACCATGGTATGCTTTGTGTCCAAACAGGGAGGCTGAGGTGTAACAGGGAAAAAATACTCAGAAATTCAAATGACTTCTTCCCCCCRCTAAAGGCTTTTGTTTCTGAAGCCAAAGCACAGTAAATCAAGGGGTTCTGCCTTAAATGAACTTCAAGTGCTCTTTATTTTAAAAAAAAACAACCCCCAAACCAACCAAATCCCCAAGTCCCCAAAAGGAAGAGGAGGAGAAAAAAAGATGGGACCTCAGAGAGAATTCATAAATCACATTGCAATGGACCTGGTTCCTGCATTCAGCCCACCAGGCAAAGCACAGCACCATAATGGGGCTGATGGGCCACGTGTGCAGGCAGACAGAACGCAGCTGACTTGGAGCAGACRTGCTCTCTCTGGCACATACAACACATACTCGGTCCCTGCCGTGGCCTCACTCAGTCCCTCCTGCCAAAAAATAAACAAGCTGGATCAAACCTGTCATGGTCTGGAAGTCWTCAGCTATCCCTTTATTTTAACATGGTGTGCATGGTCTGGTTTCTCAGCACTTAATGCTTTGGCATCRTGCTGAAAACCTGTTAATTCTCCAGTTCTTGGACTGTGGCTTCCCACCTGGTTGTCCAGGGTGTGCCTGGACAGCAAGAAATTGGAAGGAGGGGAAGAAAAGGGCCAGGCATTTCTCTAAGCCAGATCTTTCCAAGATTTTTCTTGGGGTACTTCTTGCAGAGTTGCCCAGGAAGTCCCAGGAGGAGGGCAGCACACAGAACACTGCTGTATGACCTCCATGCCCCGAAGCAAACAGCCAAAGCTGAGGCAGCATTTGGACACACAGAGCCAACGAGAAGTGCTGGGGGCCGTGCACTCCCAGTCCCACATAGATCCAGAGGCACATCAGGCTGTGTGCCCATCTCCCGAGGCACAGCCTGCTGGGTGCTGCCACTGTTTTATCTGCACACTGACCACAGGCACAAAAGCATGGTCTGCCCCCAAATCCTCAATYCCAAAGTGTCCTCATTCACATCCAAGCATTTTGAAGCTCCTTCTCYAGCTCTCCAAGCAACCAAAAGGTCACAGATGATAGAAGGCAACAGCTCCCAGCAGCCATGCCCTCTATCTGGGAACAAGGGTGGCAGATTAAATTAAAGGCCAGATTTTTGTGTGGTTTCCCTCAAGAAATTACTTCTATTGCACTGCCACTGCCTGAAATGCTTTTCCTGTCAGAAATGGCCTCAGGACATTCACAAGGGTTTCCTTCAGTGTCCTTTGGTGGACATCCACAATAAGAAATKGGAAAGAAGCTAAAGCTAAGTCCTAACTGTTCTGCAACAATCTGCAAAGGAGTATACTTTTGCTTCTGGGCACTGGGTACTGACCTGCCAGTATGCCAGGGCACTGAGGAGTTCAGAGACAGGCCCCCACCTTGCCTTTGGCCCCCCAGAGGCACAGAAACAGGCAAGTGTGATGTGATTTGGGCATGCCAGCACGGGATATGTTATTTTTCTTTTCTTTTTTTTTCTTTTCTTTATTTGTCCTTGTTTCTAAAGGAAGGAATCACTCTCATTGGGACTGTTTTGTCTTTTGTGTAAGGAAAGGGAAAGACAAATAAGGAATTCCAATGGGTTTTGGGGCAGCCAACACCTGGGTGGTGCATTGTGCTTAAAATGGTCTCCAAAAATAACTAGGACCACAAAAGGGGAAAAGCTAATAAGGATAATTAACTGGTTTCCATCTCCAAGTGCTTCGGAGACATGAGCTAATCAGTCTGCAGGCACATCCAAGCACACACAATGTCTGTAATTAGTTTGCTCTTCTACTTCCTTACCTCTTTCTGCAGAAGATTGCTCACCAAGATTCCTATCAGACAGAACAGGTCTCTTTCTGCCCTTTCTGCAGAGACCCGACAGTCTTGCCTCCTCTCCCCAGAGTACACTGTCTCTCTGTCAGTCTGTCTGTCTACTTCCCTCCCCTGCTGGCCATGATCAGATTTCACTAAATGAATCACAGTCTAGTGGAAACTCCCTCCAATCTGTGCCAAGAATTGCAAAGTTGATGAAGATGGGACTCGGAGCCAAAGGCATTTTAGCACAGTGTCTTACCAGTTCCAACCAACCAAGTTCCCATTGCAGTTGGTTGCTTCTGGTTGTCCTGTTTGTGCTTTCAGCTTGGCACCTCTCCACCTGGAGCATCTTTCCCAGGATTATCATGCTGATTACTTGATGCTGCAACACACCTCCAGGGCCCTCCTGGCAGCTGCAGGCTTCCTTCCACTCCAGTGTTCCCTGGTTTTGGAGGTTTTTTTTTTTTTTTAATGAAGATGACTTGTTGAGACCAAGTGCCCATCTCTCCAGACCACTGGCGTGGGTTTTAACACCTTGTCTGTTCCCAGTTATCTGGTGTAGTTCTGCCTGTGCACCTTCCTTCCTTCTCGGACAATTTCATGGCACTGCTGGTTCTTCATGCTTGACCTCCAGGGTCTAGCAGAGCAGGCACACCCTGATTGACAACCACAAGTCCTCTCCCAGATGGGACTTGGATTATTTGTGGAAGCCAAGGCAATGTTACTTCACTTTTTGCCACCAGTAAAATGAGTGTAATAAACTCCATTTGGGGAAGACACTGGATAGGTATCTCAAAATGGAGAGGAACCAGAGTTCTCCTGGGGCTCTCCAGCACTCAGAAAGGAGCTTTYTTCATGTCAYCCTCAAGCTAACTCYCCAGGACTTAGCAAYRACCTTTTYCTCAGGCCCAGGCTGAGATGCTGARGCAAAGTCTCTTTGTGTTGATGTTGTCCACATGTCAAGWAACAGACCTGTCCTCAGGCAATTAAGCCTGGTGAGACATTGAGGAATAGTTCCAAGACATTTCTGTCTTGATAGGAAGTTTTTCATCCCTGAGACTCTGCAGTGAGGTCTCAGGGCTCCCAGGCAGGACAGCATGCACAGCTCCCTTTAAAGCTCTCAGAGAGGCTGCAGCCCTGTCTGGCTGCTAGCACAGCCTCTGCAGGACACAGTGGGGCTGTTGCAGGCTGTACAGGAGTAGGATCGACTTATTATACACCATCTCCTTATTCTCCAGCCTTCATTCCTCCTTCTTGCCTTTCCCCTTCTGTCCCTTGCTTTTTCCATTTGTGGTACCTCCTATTCCATTTCCTCTCCAGGCCTCTTTCTTTTCTTATCCTGCCTGCTATCACCCACCCCCCTTSCCTGTTGTTTTCTCTCCACCTCTGATCCCCATCCAATCACCCCAGCTGSCTCCTCTTCTCCTGGAAGCCACCAGGGATGCGAGACAGATCCCCTGGATCAACAGGGAGCCGYGGCTCAGTCTCAGCCCCCAGCTGGCTCCCAGCTCTCGTGTCCCAGCTTCACATGAGGAAAGCTCAAGCCCTCGCCAATCTGGGAAGTGATAAAGCCCAGGCATGCCTTGCTGCCCCAGCTAATCCTTCCCAGAGGAGAGGGAGCAGTACCCTAGCACGGGCATGGGCTCTCTGACAGGAGAAGGCAACGTGCCTCTGCCACCTACCATCCCACACAGGACCACCGAGCCTTGGGGGACAACCACAAGCCCTTATCAGGATTCGGCCCTTTGCTGTGAGGAGGAGGGATCGTTTTCCTTTCTGGGTCTCCCTGCTCTCCCTCTAACCCTGTGCTCTCTCCTTCCCTCTCATCCATTTCCTTTGACACTGGTCCCAGGCCCACTGCCAAGTCTCAGATCCATTAGCGAGGTGCCTTGCTGACTGAAGCACAAATCAGGACAGATCCGGGYGCAATTAGCAGCTTCTAGCACCTCATCTGGAAGGCATTAGCTTGGCTTTTTGGGGGAGGGGTTATGGGCTGGGAGGAGAAGAGGAAATGGATGTAGATGCCAAACAGAAAAAATAAGCTATTTCTACCACTGCTAGGAACAATCAACAAGCATCCCGACAGCAACACACAAACCATCAGTGGGGGACACAGTGCACCAAGACAGTGTGACCCACAGACTTTCCCTCCTGCAGGATGTGTTACCATGTCCACAAAGGCACTGAGATGGCATGAAGGTATGCACTCAGCCACAGCTTGGGGCTGATGTACCTCCTGGTTTTCCATCACAACTGAGGCTTGTGGTTTTGGKGTCTGTAAATAGACTTGGTCGACTTTGCCCTCCATCTGGCTCCCAGCACACTAAAATCTCTGATAACATTATGATGTAGTATCGGTCTTATGTGTGAAGAGCCAAGGTAGACTAGCAGGTATCAGTTATCATGGGTCATTTATGTTTTAGACACAATTCCCAGATAAAAGAGTTCTCATCAAACCATGAGAACCATGACTCCATACGAAATATATTGGCCTTAGTTTTCCTCACCCAGACTTGTAGATACCTTTTAGGAAAACCTTGGCATTGCTCTCAGAGACCCAAGCCATCCTCTCTTACCAGCTTCTCCAGGCTACAGCCAGGGTGCATGGATGGGCAAGCTCAGTCCCAAACTAACAGGACAAGGACAGAGCAAACGTACTCAAAGCATGGCCTTTGTGTTCCCAGAAAGGCYCTGCCCTTTCACAGGCACAATAATGCTGTCACTGAACATGTCTCTGAGGGATTACGACATTACTGACCATTAGAAAAGGTGACTGTCAGAGTGAGAGAACTAAAGCCAGCCTGTTCWTTACCTTTGCTTTGCTTTTCTACTCATCTCAGCTTTGGGGAGAAGGCAGGGTAGGAGTGGGGACCAAGGGGCTGTCCTGTGCCCCTCTGTGGTGACAGAGCAGTCTGGGAAGCAGGACCCTGAGGGAGACAGGCTTGCTGGCAGCAGGTGTCTGGCATGGCTCTGAAATGGTGAGTGTTGAGCTAGGAGCATTCTGGGGAAAACCCAAACACCGGTCCCAGCCATCTCTTGCAGGAGAGCCCACCAGACAGCAAAGCAAGAGGGCTGGCTATTATTTACTCATCTGTGTATGGCCCCTGTGCCCACATGCCAGGTCCCCCTTGCCACAGCACACACAGACTATTCCACTTCCTGGGGCCACCTGCTGATGGCCAGGGGTGGGGAAGCCAAGGCTTCYTCTGAGCCAGTGATCTCATGTTATTTCTGTGCAGGCAGCAGCTGGAAGTAGCTGGAAACATCTCGAACAGTAATTTTTCCTACATCGGCTGTTTCCTGACAATGGTCTGTGAACCCCTCATCGAAAGTGAGCTGCACCTGGGCTGCAGGGCAAGCCATATTCTGAAAACTTCCAGCCCTGAAAGTGTGGTGACATAGGTATGGAAATGCCTTCCTTGTTGAAGAAATGTTGAAGGCTGATGATATTTATTGATTCAAAGAGTTTGGCACACATTGATATATCCTCTGTTCTCTGCTGGTCACCCCCTGGTAGGTACATGGTAAAGGTGGAGATGGTTTATCCTGTCAAGAGAATAGAGACTGGCAATGGATGATGCTGGGTTAGCTTAGAAGGAGGGTGGCTGGAAGGACSCTGTGACTGTTCTCTCTGACTTTGGTTCAAAGAGGCAAAATTGCAATGCACAAGAGAAAGCCTGCGCCTCCTCCTGCCCCACCTATGCCTCGTGCTGTGGCCACAACCAGGGATGGTAGAAACTGTGACATTGATCCTTTCAGCACCCTCGTTCATTGACCCAGTGTGGTACTCAGAGATTCCCAAAGGGCAGATGCACAATGCCTGGAGGATAGCRTACAACAGCATGTGGGATCCTCCTCTGGGTGACAAACACCAAGTCCATGGGAGAGGGGCAGRAAGGGGGCGGTGGATGTGCAGTGAAGGGTGTGAGTGCCAGGAGGAGTGGATGTGCACCCGTGCTGCGCCCTTTGGGTGCTGCATGAGCAAGTGCCTGCCCTCCCTCAGGCTGTGARTGGCTGTGCCTTGCCTACATCCTTGGAGGCAGAGAAGGACACYCGTGCACGCTTTGCCGGTGGCTGCCTGCACGTACTCTCTTGTTTTCCTGGCTGAGGCAGAGGGAGAAGGCCTGGTTTGGGTTAAGCCTCAGTCACACAAAGATGCCTTTCCTATTACTCTTTTGTTTTCCTTCTAAGCAATGTTCCYATTTAACTCTTCCAACTCTCCCCTATTAGTGTAGCCTACCGTGCCTGAGGGCTGGCCCAGGTCAGAGATAATTCAGGAACAAAGGGGACTTGTCAGACTGTGGGGCTGGAAAACCCTTAGCCCCATGGAAAAGCTTTGGGAACCTCAGTATGTAGGAAGGATAATGCTGTTGAGAAGATCTAGGAGGTCAGGATGAAGATACTCCAGTGGTGTAGTGCTGAGCATGGTAGAAATACCTAARGAGTCAGTCATGGCATTATCATGACTAAATTTGGCACCAAACTTCAAATCCACAGAGGAGGAGTGGGGGAGGCGGAAAAGAAAACATGCGAAGGCCTTTTCAAAACCCAAGACCACAAGAAAAAACTTCCTATAAACAAATCAAATGGAAATATTTTTTTAGTTCTATAAACATTTCCCCTTGAAGCGTTCAACCCAAATATTGCATCACTGTGCTAAGACATAAACAAATCTTGCAGTGAAAGAGATGCACACCAACAATAGGCTGGCCTGTTTGCCTTGTCMGGGCTGCGAGAAGTGCAAAAAACAAACAAACAGGGCAAAGAGTGACAAGCAGAAGAGAGATGTCTGAGGAGGACTTGTTTGAATATTCAAGGGAGAGAAGAAACACACACCCCACCCCCCCAAATCCCACTGAGCCTCAGTAAGGAAATAGTCTCCTTCAGGGTCCTTAGAAAATCRCAGCTCTGGCAGGTCACAGGACACCAGCCAGACCTGTCTTTCAGAAAGCAAGGTAGCTACTGGTTTTCCCMAMATATATTTTTWAAAATATAYTTTGACACAAATATTTMTTGGRTARAAATGCATTAATTTTTGCAGTGATTGTAATGGTGGCATCAAGAACTAAAGTGGCCAAGCTGTGCTGCATTTTACACCACCGTTGTACTTCCTATATGAGGAGCCCAGCACTTCCCTATGGGAAAGCTGTTTTCTTCTGAGAAGCAGTTAGTAAGGCTTCAGCAGGAGGCAGGGGTCTGGGGCCGGGCTCTTAGTTGGTAAAAATCTTCAGAGTATTTTAGGAGGAAGAATTTGGCACCAGATCAGAAAATGTGAAGTACCCCACAAGAAGCACACCSCCGAGGAACAGCAGCACAAGGTGATGCCAGGAGACTCAGGACTGCCATTCATTCTATCCTCCTCACATGTGGGTGCCTCTAATCTGGCTCTACCTCCTCCATTTCTCACTTTTTTTTTGAATGCAGCATGACTCTGTAGATATCATGCCTCTGAAAGCACATGAAGAGACCTGTCTGCTGTCCTTCCTCTTGCTCATATGCCAGGGAGGGCACTGTCCCTGTGTGGCAGAGTGGACAAGGACATGCAGTGACAGTGAGGGCCATGGTGTATTCACCATGGCACAAATGTGCTCAGCCAATTTCAGTGCTGCCTGGTGTCATGTGTTTCGAGTCACAGCACCGTGCTGGGACCAATATTTGGCTCATACCTCAAACAGACACTCTAAGAGCTGCCAGGGATCTACTGGCTTTGTCTCTCTCATCATGAGACACAGGCRAGGAGCTGCACAAGTCACTTGGGTGGGAGGGAATTCCACTCTTGTTCCAGCTCACACATGAGACACTGTAGAAAGTGCCATCAAAAAAAGCTGCTTAGTGGTTCATTCTCATGGGAAAGTTTCACCACCAAAAAGCTAGTATAAATTGAAGCCTCCTGGGCAGGTAAACTGGGTCTGTATGCAGCTGAGATGAAACAGAAACATGATTATCCATGATTCTTCAGCTGGGATCATACTGGCCAGTCAGTGCAACAAGCAGAAACAACCATGATTTCTCTGGTGGCCTAACATGCCCCTTCYAAGAGCCCTCCTGGTGCTGAGCCGTACTGTGCATGGTGCTCACACTCAGCAGCCCTGGCTGRGCTGCCTGCAGCAGTGCAAGGARCAGCAAACCTTCTGAGACCATTTGATCTCACTAGACCCTTGACAAAACCTTCTCCATGCATTCTTTCTTTGGTCTTAAGAAAATGACTTCAGGTGCTGCTGTGGGAGCTGATTTATGAGGGRAGGCTGACAGAATAAAGGGCCTCACACACTTCTCATGTTACATWGCATCTAGCTGGTGTGAATTCAGAKACATTTACACCCWGCTAACTGMGGGAGAATTGGGCCCAGACCCAGTTTATCTGTCTGACAACAGAGAGGATTAAAGACCTGTAAATGCCAAGCAGGGGTGGTCCAAAARTATCAGAATCAGAAGTAATGGAATGAAGTATACAAGAATAAAATTTAAGTTGTAGAGAAAAGATTACAGCTGAYATCCATTTCCCTAAGCCATGTGTTCTGCCTTCCACAAGATGCTTCTAGGTATGGCTTACATCAGTCAGAAAAGGGGATTAAATGGAGTTTGGAGTCTGGCAGGCAGCAGGCAGACTAGATTGAGAGTATTTTGAGCACTAGTGTCTTGCAAG
This sequence comes from Malurus melanocephalus, assembly GCF_030028575.1. NCBI lineage: Eukaryota > Metazoa > Chordata > Aves > Passeriformes > Maluridae > Malurus > Malurus melanocephalus. The sequence goes on from NW_026623268.1 coordinate 2,911,927, forward strand.
ACTTCAGAAGGCAGCCTGCAAGTGGATTACAGCATCCYTCTCCAAATTCCCACCCATACAGCCATGTCTCATGCAATATCTAACACATGCAGTCAAATGAAATGGCGACAAATAAAAGCAGCTGGTAGAAATGAAAAACGAAGAATTTCAAAGCTTTGCCTGATTTTTATTTGCCTATAACTGCTGGCTGCTGCGTTGTATCACGCCACAAAAGAATGTGTGGATTTCTTTTTTCTTCTCTGAAAGGTTAGTTCGTTCTTTGGATTAAAAAAGGATCAGAAACACTAAGTAATATAACCTTTTAAAGTTCAGCTAACCCTTGTTTCTGAGAGACTGTAAATTCCYGAGCACCACAGCCTTGGCATCAGCCATGATTCTCTTTTCTAAGAGAAGACCTAGCTCCTAAAGTTTCAAAGAAATGACTRGTAGGTGCTTTGCTATCCTGCTCTTTAAAATGCAGTGGAATTGTATCTGTGCACAGCCTAATGAAAAGACAAAGCAGGGCCTATATACCCAGAGGCACRGAGCTGTAAGAGCAGCCCTTTCTCTTTTTGCTTTTTACTCAGTCTCCAGGTTGGAGCAGGGTGATGGTATTCAGTGGATACCAAATAAAACAGAGAGGAGAGCATTAAGAGGATACTGCAGATAGGCAATGCATAGCCTGGCTGACCAAAAGGAGAGGGACTCAAAAGGGTTCAAATGTCAGTATCTGCAAGGTTTAACACCAGAGAGTTGAAGATACTGAGGAAGATGATATTAAAGGGTCGTATGAAGAATATTAAACAAATGATGGGAAAGTGCAGGTTGGTAAAATAATGCTATTTTGAGAGACGTTCTCTGAGTCAGACAAGAGCAGTCTCCTTCGGGTTCCCCCAGCTGGCCTAGCCACTGGGACAGTTTGGGSAATGTGACACCTCTGACATTGCTTGGGGGGTCAGGAATGTCCTTTGGCCAGCTGGTYACTCTGGGGAGAGAGAGGTTATCCCAGGGTGCCAKCCTCACCRCCTGGGGGATTGCAYCAACCCTCCTTKGGCCCCAGGAGCTCTTGGATGACCCCAGGGCTCCAGGAAGCACCAGCTCATGCCTGGAACCAGGGACATCCCCACAGGCTGAGCCTGGATCAGGACCTGCCAGTGCCACGGGGTCTTCCCCGCGCTCCCTTCGGTGCCTGGCTGTCTCCAGGCCCCAGCTGCCAGGCTGGGATGTGGGTTAGCAGATTTTTTCCACGCTGTTTCTCCGGGATCCCTGACAGAGCCCATCAGAGCTGCCTTTTATCAGCACTGCACGCCTTAGTGAGCCTGTCATGACTCACACACAATGTGCTCTGTGCCGGATTAATCCGGCTGGCTTTCATGCTCAGGATGTGGGCGACGGATGGGAGGGGGGGTGTTGGGGRGCACGGGGACAGATGCAGGGCTAGTGGGGGCCCGGGACWYTGGGGTTCCCCKGTCTTTTCRCTTCCTGAARTTAAGGACTWGTTTGAGGGCTGKTGCAGMSGACAGAGTGAGCAGAAGCCTTAAGCAATGAAAAAGAAAAATGGAAAGGCAACAGGTGTGTGGGAAAGCRGTAAGGGGAGAGAGATTATAGGTAAATAATAGGTGAATAAATGGACTACAACAAAGAGAGAATGTGATGTAAAGGGAGATCTTTGTGCCTTAAAATGTAAGCTCCCTCGTTGACAGACAAGACAGGTAGCTATTTCTCACAGGTGTAATTACCCAGGGACWGCACTCCAGCTAAAGGGATCTTTCCAGTCTTCAGCATTAACCTGGAACACCTTTAAGATGCCTCCTCATTTTCACTGTTGTCGTCTGTAAACCCACAACAACCWACTACAGATTTGGGAAATCATAAAAAGTGTGAAATCCTAAACCCAGTGGAGTCTGTAATGATGGGGATAAGATTTCCATCAACTACTGTAGCACCAGGTTTCCATGCAGAGTCTCCACAGAAAAAAAAGACATCACATATGAGAAGAAAAAACCTGCTTTTTCCAACAAACATCTACAAAGCTAAACACAGATAGAAGGGGAGAAGATTGGTCAGTCACCTAAGCCAACACCACTAAAACACCTTGCACTTYGCCATGATTTCTAGCTGAAGGGGTGCACACACAGAGACAAAAAAAATCCAAACTGATTTTTGAAGAGATGTTGATGATGCAGTTTCATGTATATACATGTAATTTGAATGCATATGCTAACACATTATATATATCTCTCCTCCAATCTGAGATTCACAATGTTCTCTTGAAATTATCCATCTATCCATCTAATGTGTTTCACCAATGAAAGTCCTATTTTCAGCACCTACTGCCCAGGTTCCCATCTCCACTTGGAAGGGTGAACTTCTTTATACCATCCTGTTCTGCCCATCCACTGTACTCGCATCCAAAAGTTTCCAAATAATTTCCCACTCAAGGACCAGAAGAAGCTTGCCTGCTGCTGAAATATCACTGTCTCTGGTAAAACACGACACCTATTTATTAGCACAAAGCAACATTGTCACTGCAAAAGATGACATGCATGGTCTTGTTTTYACATCCTGTCCATCAGGGGAGCATTTCTAACCATTATTCTGAGATGGATTTTGGCAGTGAACCCAAAGGCAGGAGGGCATGTCCTACCTCTTTCTGCACACACCAGGCTCATGGTGGTCTTGCATCCAGTCTTGGGACTTCCCACATCCAGCACTGGCAGTGAGGTGTGGGGTCATGATCACAAAYGTGGTTATGGTGGCTTTAACTGCAGAAGTTTTAAACCATAGGAGAGTAGTTGCTAAGTTCTGAGGAAGGAAAGCAGGATTCTACAGGGGGAAAAAGACTATTTATTTAGAGCATTTGTCTGATCTCCTTACTCAAGCAAAAAGTTTTACCAATTGCCTTTGATAATTTCCCATTAACAAAACATTTTCTTAAAAGATCCTGCCCTCCACTCAAAATGTTCAGTGACGTCGTAAAACACTTTCCAAACACAAGAGGATCTCTCTGACTGCTGATCCCTGAAAATTTTAAGACAAGGAAACAAATGGACCTGAACCAAATCTTCTCATAGACTAGGGAGCCTACTGATTCTCCAAGTATTTCCTGTCAATGACCTGACTACAAACAGAATGGTAGTTCTTTACAATATCCCCTGTGGGTACATGGCACAGAGCACAGGCACAGCTGCACCCATATAYAACACATTTTATACCAACATATCTATCACTGCACAAAAAGAGAATGACACCTTTGTGAGGCTGTGTTTCTTTTATATTGTTTTTACCATGTCTGAAACAGGAACTGTACTAATAACACTATCTTGCTACCAACCCCTCTCTGATAAAGGGAAAAGCTAGCACTGGTTCACTGCGATTTTTTTTTTTTTTTTCAAAGTATGTATGTTATCCCTTGCATGTGCTTGTGTTCATTCATGAGGGGTAAGGTATGTACACTGAAATAAAAGAAACACTGGTGAACATATGATATTTCTATCTGACATCAGGATGAGCTTGTCCCAATGAAATCTGTGTCCCTGACTCGGACTCTAGTGGTAAAACTAAACTKACATTGAGTTGGTTTAGTTTATGGCAGCAGAGATTTCCTAATATAGACAGGCCCTATCTCCCGTCCTTCCATCCCACCCCCCTCCTTTAATTTGGCTGAGTTCTGATGACTGAATCACTTCCCCCTTTGTTTCTCTGATTTCTTTCCTAATCTTCTTCTCCTGAAAGATGCTTAGTTCCTGAATCCCTATACAAATACACTTTCCTTTCTAAGCTTCTCACCAGCCAAACAAGGTTTTATTTGTTTATTTAATTTGACACGCTGAGAGAGAAATGATCCCATTTCCTATGGATTATCAAAGYAACAAATAGCTTTACAAGAGGGTAAACAAAGTAAAACTCATGCTGAAACTCCTTTGAATTGGGGGCTTCCCATTCACATCCCTTCGTAACGTGAGTTTTTCCCCTCTCCTCTATACCATACACGAGATGATTTTCTGGTCACTTTGGACCATGGCCACTCCTGGACCTGAGCAAGTCATCACTTCCTTACCCATCATTCCACAAATTTACCTCAAATTTCCAATAACATGGCCAGACAGCTTTGAACTCACTCTGTGAAGGAGCACTTTACCCATCTTATCTTTGCCTCCATAGCCCAATTCCCCCCATCGATTTTTCATTTTTGCAGAAATGCAGAGCTAGGAGAACCTGGTGGCAAGCCTGAGAGCCTTCATGGAGGCAGGGATACCACAGCACTGGCTTTTGTTGGGAGTTTTGCCTAACTCAGGCAGCAGGCATGGTATTCTGCAATGTACACATCTCCTGCAATGTACATTTCTGGAGAAAAAACAGATAAAACAACAAAACTCAGGTCTGAATCTGGGCTAAAATTCATAAGGACTCAGAGCCAGGGGTGCTGATGAGCTCCCCCCAGGATGACAGACCCCAGCAKTGTGCAGCTCACATTTTTCCGAGGCATTTTGGTGGCTGGGGCTTGCCTGGCTTCCCCCCACCCCCAACATCCCTTTCTGTTATTACTCCTGCCGTAATTGGGAGGCATGTGTGGATGAATTAAACATAGCAGGACAGATGAGAAAACTCTCCCTCTTAGCTGGCTGAATGAGCAAATTTAACTGAGCCTGTTACCCACTGAGTATCGTGCCGACATGCCAGGGTCCGGTTTCCTTTGAGCTCGCCCTTTCATGCGGAGTCCCTCTGTGCCCCCTGCCTTGCTCCTCACAATATCAAACAGCTGGAGTTTCAGYGGCCCCAAGGAGAAGCCTTTGCATCCGGCAGCAGCAGCAGTGGGAATTTTGTCTGGGATCAGAGAGGGACAGGGCCAATATGGGCAAATTGGTAGCCAAGGATCAGGGAGGCTCTGGCATCTCAAGAAAGAGATGGGACACCCCCACCCCCCAACATAGGCTGTGCTCGGTTGATGCCCAGAGAAAAAGTTTCCTTATGCCTGAGGAACTCGGGTTAGTGAGGGAATTTCAGCTTTCACACTACTTTGAGCTTCAGACAGGCCAGTGGCATACAGAAGTCAGTTCTGGTGGGAGTTTTAAACACATGTGTGCCAGGCTAGAGCAGGCAGCCCCAGCACTGCAACAAGAGAAATTCCTGAAAGCAGGACTGCCACTGSCTTGTCCAGGGGTGCCAAGGAGACATGGCTGCACAAACCAGCACCCTACTTTGTCCCAAGGCATTTCTTCCAGGAGGCAGGCGGGAAGAACAGCATATGAAGGGTGCTGCTGCATCCATCTATTCCCTCAGTCCCGGGGATAAACAGGGAATGTAATCCTGCAGGGCTGCAATCTATTTTTCATAGTGTTTAACAAGCCCTGGGGCATTTCTTTGCACAAGGCAGCTTTAATTCCGCTCCCTTGCCTTTTTCTTCCCACCTCTGTAAGCCTAAAACTAGTCAGGGCCAATTCAATTCCTGCTTTAATTTAGGAGAGTTTACGACTGCTCTAAATTAGGAAACCAATGTTTTTCAGACAAGGCAGGTGCTAGAGGTCTTAGCACTTGTAAAAATTAGGCCACTTAGTGAGGTGTCTACATGTGGATTTAGCACCTGAGGAGTGTGTTACTGAGCAACAGAAGGAAAAACTTGTAATCTTGGAAACAATTCTTWAAAAGATAATTAGACAGCAAAGTTAACGTTTCAGAGGAAGGAAGTTTGTGTTCARCCTGGTAAGTCTTGGTGTTCAACCTGATAAGCTTACCCATTGAAATGAAAGTTGAAGAAGCCATCAACACACATTCCCTTGGAATTCAAAAATCCTACAGAAAAGTCAGTCTTAACCTTTCAACATTCATGTAATAAAGCAAGGAAGAAATGCAAACCCAAATAGAAAAAAAACACCAAATCCTTTGCATCATCCTTATGTGTGAGAAATGAATAAGCCAGGTCAGAACTCTCCTACCTTGCCACTAAGCAGGAAAAACTATGAAACTCAATGATGACATGATGAAAAATTTCAAGTCTTTCACCTTCTTCTTTCAAGACTGAAGGCATACAGGTTTAGAAAGTACACATCATGTTTGTGATCTATGCTCTTTTGTATATAGCAAAAATGTGAGAAACCTATCCTGACCTTTCAGTGACAGATTGTTTCAAGATAGTCTTTAATGAAGGACCTTGAAAGATGGAAGGTTTCCCTGCACCTCTGGGTAAATTTAAGTTTTGGGGTATGAATTTGCTTCTTGGTGTGGGGGGGCGCAGACAGCAGGAACTGCTCGGGTTTAATCTCGTGGAGTGGTGTCATTGCTTCTCCTGAAAATTTGTGCCAGGGACACTTTCCGTGAGAGCAAGCACCTGCCAGGAAGGGATGGCTGGAAGAAAAGCCCTTTTCATCCTTTTGCTATTTATTACAACCGATGGCCGCCGAGGATAGAGCAGAATGGCCGCTCAGGAGGGGCGTCCGGGGGGCTCCATGGCCGCTGGTGCCGCCTCAGTGCGCGGTGTCACCCCCGGACCCCCGCGCCCCCATCCCGCACCCCTCACCCCGGCCCCGGGCCGGCTTTGGCCGCCTCTCCCGCCCACAGCAAACTTTTTATCCAACTTTCCTGTTTCCGCCAGCCCGGGGAGCGCGGGGCGGCGGGAGCGGCCCTGAGGGCCCGCGGTTCCCGCTTGGCGGTACGGGGGGGACGGGGATGTGCGAGTGGGGAGCCCGGCCCCCGCCCGGCTGTGGGGAAGGGGTTTTACTTGGAGTTTTCTCCCTCCTCTGGCTCCTCCTCTTCTTCCCTCCTCCTCAGGGGGAGGGGAAGGAGGGAGGCTCTTGGGGCCGGAGTAGCCGGAGCAGGGAATTGTTTGGGAGTTCAGTCATCCAAAAGCCGTCTCCCGTATGGAGGGTCTGGCTTCCCGCATCCCGGCGCCTCTTCCCTCCTCCTCCTCCTCCTTCTCCTCCTCCTCCCGCCGCGCCTGAGCTCAGCGCGGCCCCCCATCCCCAGCGCCARCCCGCAGAAAAAGCACAACCACCACCCCCAAAACAAGGGTCCCCCACTTTTCTCTCCAAACCAGGCTTTTCTCCCCCTCTTTCTCCCTCTCTCTCTTTTTTTTTCCCCCCCTTTTTTCTGTGTGTGTGTGTGTGTGTGTGTGTGTGTGTGTGTGTAGTGAATTCCCCGCAGATCCGGCCTGGAAGTTCCCAGCTCCTGGAGTTAAGCCTCTTTGTTGCTTCCCTTCGTTTGGGGCATCTTTGTGTTCCCCCCCGCCTGCTCCACTGGAGACCGCGGTGAGTGAAGAGAAGGGGGCCCGGGCCTGGTGGCCGTGSCGAGGGGCCGGGGGGACGCACGGTGGTGGCGGGCGATGGGGCGCAGCGCTTTCGTCCCATCCATCTTCAGGCAGCAGCCGAGTTTGGGAAGTTGGTGTGGGCATGTGAGTAAGGAAGGGGGTCTGTCTAGGGATGTAGGAGATGTGACAAGGGAGCAGTGGAGACCCGCTGGTCCCCGCCGGGATTGGGGGATGTTCAGGCAGGTGAGATGTGGGGGGCTCGGATGTTTCYCTGCTGCTCTTTCTCCTCGGCGGGTCGGCCAGAGCCAGTGGAGGGCCCAGGGCAAAGCACACGCTCCGCGGTGCTTTGGAACTTCCCCAACAGCCTGGTCCACGACCTTGCCCCGTCCTCACTGCCGCCTGGGCAAGAAGGGACGATGAGCAGTGCAGAGAGGGAGAAGCTGTGCAAAGTTAGCCGCAGATTCATCCTCCATTGCTYCAACTCTTGTCAAAAGCTTCTGGGAGTTTACAGTCAAGAGCTGTCTGGCAGATGCGAAGGCATTTCGGTTTGTGCTCTGTGAAGGGGCTGCTGCTGCTGCAAAGAAAAGCGGGGGTGGGTAGTTTTGTAGAATTTTTGCCCTCTTCTGTGACCGTGGAGTTTTTAACCCTGGTGCAAGGATGAGGAGTGATTTGGGTCAGGGGAAGTAATTTTCTGTCCGGCAGTGGGATGTTGTAGGATTTGTGCACGCGTGCCTCCCTGCTTGGACTGCAACTTTGGCAGGTCGTCTGGATGGTGACTGTAAACAGAAAATGTGTTGGGGTGAAAGTGGGATGCTGAATTTGTAGCAAGGTCCAAACGAGATTTTTTAAGTGCTGTGAAAATACTAATACTTACTTTGAAAAATAATAATAGACTTTTAACCAATACCCCTGGCTGGGAAAAGGTATAAAATACAAATCTATCTTTCGGTATTTCCGCAACTAATTCTTGTACCCTAAGTGTTATTTCGCTGGCATTGCGTGAAAGGCAGCTCACATCTATTATGGTTGGGGGGGGTTGTCCTTGTTTGCTTTGAAGAAACTCTCTTGACCTCTCTGCAGCATTATGTGAGTGGGATAACAGGAATCCATACACACACTTTAGGACCCACGTGTAATTCCCAGCGTGTGTTAAATGTTTTTCTTGGTGCCCAATGATCTACATTGCTACCATGGTCTCTTTTTGATACGTTCATTTGCAATCTGCCATTAAGGTTTCTTTTCCCATGGGCTAAAAAACTACCGTGGAAAATATTAGAAGAATGTGGGCGTTTTGTAAGTAGAATTTTATCTTGGTTCTCTTTTGAAACTAATTGACTTGGTGTGCCTGTGATTAAGAGGGCTTCTCCATATTTATGCCTGTGTGCTTACATGGCAGACACTTTGATTTAATTGGTTGAATATTGAGGTTCATGGCTCAGAGAAAGATTTCTGCAGAAACACATCACGGGTTTGCAGTGAAAATTTGTGCTGTTTATTTAAGTGACCTAAAGAAATGAAGGTGAAATAACTTCCCATGCTACCAGGAGTCATGTGGGGATCTTCTGAAGTAAATAGAACGATTAGGAAGAGCTGTGAACTCCCTGCTGGGTGCTTGATATTCTCTTACAAGAAGTAGATGGAGTTTTGTTCCATGTCCTTTTCTTAACCCTCCCGTTCAGATACAATTACAGGGACTCATCCTGCATATCCCAAACAGAGGAGGTCCCAATAGGTGTTTGCTTCAAGGGTTGAAGTCAGATATAGTTCAGTCCACCCTGCTTCCTGCTGGGGAATGTGAGGCAGGTTCATCTCATAGACTCACACCCGCAGGACCTTTATTTGAGAGCTATCCCAGTACAAGCAGCTGAATTCACACATTTCAACTCTGCTTGGCACAAGGAAGAAGAATTAGAGCTGCATGATTCTGCATGTGTGTGCTCCAAACTGGCATGTAAGTTGTACGAGTTCTATGTATCCCTGCAGTCTGGAGTAAGCAGCTTTTCTGCTCCTTGTACTGACATCRTACAGAAGCACAGAGCAACAGGTTYTCTGAGATTGCAAAGTGAAACCCAGTGTCTGATGTTTCCCAGCCCTCAGGGTGTGAGACTCCTGGCGTTGYTCAGTCCACTTCACTTCTTGAAATTCTGCTACATCTGGAACACCAGCAGCAGAGAGATCCCTCCAAATCTTCAGTACCAAACTGGCAGCTCTGCAATGCCTTCAGGATGCTGGTACAGCTCCTCCTTGTCTGACTAGGGCCAGCAGAATTGTCTCTYTGGGAGCCAGCTGGAGCCTCCTGCTGAGCAGAAAGCATCACGGGAGAGGCTATGAAGCAAGCAGCCTGCTTTGTCCCCATACTCACCAGTGCTGCTGAGGAGAAACTTCCTTTCCTGAGTTAAGAAAAGTTATTCATTTGGGGCAGACGTGAATTTTTGTAGTTTCTAGTCATTGTTAGTGAAACACTTGATTGAAACACCACCAGATCTACCTGCCAGTAGTTTTCTGGTAGGTGTTTCCTGGCTTCTTCCTGACCCAAATGCCCTTAAGGATCACAGAAACCTTGCARTCTGATAGCAAGCACAGGAAAAAAAAGAACTATTTCTTCTTCTACCTGGGCTGTGGGAGGAAACATGGGTGACAGGACAGCAAAGACACTTCAGTTGGAAGCGTGTGTTGGGATGTGGAGGTGTTTGGGCTGGGTCCTCAGCCCATGCACATGCCCTCTGTGAGCYTGAATTTTCTCCACAGCCCTATGCCTTACTGTTCCCATGCAGCAAATGGAACTGGACCCTGAGCTGATGGGTTGAGTGCTGTGTGGGGGCAGATGTTGCTGTCTACATTGACTCTTGCCAGCTGACCTGTGCTCACCCTCATGTCTGTCAGAGCAGAACTCAGGTGCTCTGGGGGGGACCCTCTCTGTTGTGTTGACTCCTCTGGACTGTCATAGGGTTGGAGAAGCACTTCTGTGCCTCCATGATTACTGTGTTCCTAGGCAAAGACAGGCTGTCTCCCAACATCCTGCCTTATGTACCTCAGGGGAGTGATGACAGGGAAGAGTGTGTTGGGGACCACGCTGGTTGTTTTAGCCCAGGCTGGCCTGCAGGTGGGTTTTTGGAGGCTTGGGCTCTGTCACTCAGCCTGCAAGATGTTACAACAGCAATAGGCCAAGGTAACTCCAGGTTAACAAAAGTTCCTTTGGCAGTAAATAATGGTGGGTTGTTCATTTGAATATCTGATGCTGAGTGCCTCAAAGAAAGGAGGCACAATTCCCTTGGAGTTCTTTAATTTGCTAAGGTGACTGATACATTCCTGCTGGCAACACCAAGGCTTGCAAATCTCTTGGTTTAAACTGTTACCTTCCAGGCTAAAAATTTGCAGTGTTAATTCTGCAGTTAGGATGGCATATCCCACAAGGAAAAAGTTTYCTTGCAAAATCTTTGTAGACTTTCTGTTTCTGGTTAGACTTAAAACATCCTGAGGGAAAAAACCTGCTGTTGTGTGCTTTGGTGCTCCTGTGGTCAGTCACAGTTTAAGAGGTTGTTATATATTCCAGTTCCTAGGCCACAAGAACAATTTAAGGCAAGTAATGACTAAATGAATAGTCCTTRGGTAGACTAGGGGTGAATATAATCTTTCAGGTTTCCAAATGTACTTTGGRTAATTGTTCAACAAAAAGTATTGCAAGCATCTTTTTCTGTTTCCTGGTACTTGGTTTAGTTCCTCTTGGCTCTGAATCATACAACATCATATCTGCTGCTTCATTGGCTAAACACAGTGCTTGGAGCTGGTTTTCTGGAGGGAATGCTTGCAGAATGGGAAGCTTTCAAAATTTGCTTTGTATGCATATTTGTGCATAAGTCTTCTAAAATCTCCGCACAGAAGCGTGTGCTCCAACAGCACAGCTGAGTGTTCATGGGAAGCTAAGACAAAAGGAGTATGGACGCAGTGGAAGCTGGTTGGCTGAAAAGCTCAGAAAGATATTTATTGCAGGGAAAAGAAACCACTTGGTGCTTACACAGTCCCAGAGCTGCTGTGGGTGGTGCAGAGCTTTCTGCTTAAACAGGGAGCAACAGATCCCTGCCCTGAGGATGTTACATGCTCCTTTTATTAAATGGCCTCTCTTCCCTGCAAAAGGACAAATGGGAGGCTCAGCTCTGCCTGATGGGGTTGGTAGCAGAGCACCTGGACTGTGTGAGGGGCTCTGAGGGCTGCCATTGTGTGTTGTAGGAGCTCTTGAGKAAGAGGCAGTGCCAATTTATTTTGGCACTAGTGGCATCGATGGAGAGAAATGTGCGTCAGGGAGCGTGTGGGACGTGCTTGAGCTTCTTTACCCTCTTTGTGGGCAGTGTGCCAGCACAGAGGTGAGAGCCAAACTTTATTCTTGCTTTCTGCTCAGCTGCTCTTGAGAGGCTGCTGCCTTGTGTCCAGTCRTCTTCCCTGACCAGCCATTAGATGTGAGGATGGCAACTGCACCTTGTGCCTTTGCGGAGTCTTGTGCCTGTTGGAGGCTTGCTGGGCAAAGTCCAAACCACACCACAGCGTGTTGCCCCTCTGGAAACCCACCGTTGTCAAGTTCACAGAGGTTTTGGGCTGTGGTGTCTCTGTATGTRTGTGTGAAAGCCAGATGGTGTTTTGGAAAGCGGTCGTTTTTCATTAACTTCTSTGCCTGGCATGGGCAGTAAATCTTCCACCCTGAGCCCTGCAGCGGCAATGCCGTTTTGGCTCTCTCAGGTCCACTCTGGCAAAGACATTAGGCAGCAGGTTGTACTTTTATGCACAGCCATAGACCCAGGGCCCTGCCAAATGCAAGGATGTGTTCACTGGATGTAGTGTCAGCGAGTCTGAACAAGCTTGTRTATCTGAAGGCTCTGCATCAGGCCCTTCTGCTGTTCTTGAAATCACGAGTGCAGGGGAAAAGGGTATAAAGATCCCTGTCAGAACTGTATTGTCAGCTTTCAAATACCAAAATGAGGTTACTTTTTATTTTGCTTTTAGTTAAAAAGGACAGGTTATACAGAGCCCTGTGAATTAATGTGTTTAGTGTGGTTTAGAAAGCTTGTGGTGATATAAATATATGAAGGTAGTCTTTGAGAAACAAACCTCAAACACGGATACATTGGCCTGGAATATACCATTTATTTGCAAAATTCAGCTTCTTCTGATGATGTCACGTAATTTATCCTGGTACTTATAGGGAGTGCAGCCACCTTGCTTAGTGATGCCAGTGTTTTTAGGACACGGGCCTGGGGTGTGAGGACAGCTGCATTTGTTTCTTACACCACAGATTTCCCTCCAAGTTGGGGCAGGTTGCTCTTTGCCTCAGCTCTYCACCTGCAAACTAAGTGGCACTTCCCTGCCTCCTTGTGGTGTTGAGGATAGGTCTGCTGGAGATCAAGAGAGACCATAGATKTGCTGGCCCTCAAAAAACCTCTTGGTTCAGGACCACAGGTGGTTTCAGCAGAGCCTCATGCGGCACTGACAGCCCAGTGGGAGGCTCCTGTGGTTGCCTCTGGGGACGTGTGCTCCTGCTTGCTGGTGGATGTGGACTCTGTAGGGGCTGTGGGATGYTTTTGGTTTGGAGGGCAGGCTGGATGTGCAGCTCTAGCACARGCCCCCTCTGAGTGTGACCCTTGGGGAGCCTCACATAGGTAGCAGCAGTGCAGCTGCAGCCAACTCCTGGCTCCAGCCCGTGGTGGTACAGAGAGGCCATTGTAATCCTGTGTGCTGTACAGTGTACATCTCAACAGGCAAAGTGGCTCCAGGGTTGGTTGTTTCTTTTTTTCCCCCTCCTCCTTTCCAGCCCTTCAAATCTACTTTATGAAGTTCCTCCCCTTAAACTGAAAATTTGGCCTTATCTTCAAAGAAGCCCTTTAGTGCCAAGCTTTTAAAGGTGGGGAGGAGGCGAGAGCAAAAACATCACATCCATTAACAGCCCGGTTGCCAGAGAAAATGTTTTTTAAAACATAATCTGAAACCTTAGCGTTTGGGAGCCAGAGCTGAGATTGAATACAAGTATGGGCCTTGTCCCTAGAGAGTCACAGCGCTGGGAATTTACTGGTACAAAGACAGACCATGGAGTGAGGATTCTTGTGCATGCACGCACACAAATAGACAATTATTTGGAAGCCTGCAGTATTCTGGATGCTGAAGAAATTTAATCTAGTGCCTTCTGTCCCAAGTTGCTCCCTGTGCTGTAGCTGATGTGGAGCACATTCTTGTTGCTCCAGTGCTCCTCTGGATGGCAGTCCCCTCTGGAGCAGGAAGATTCCTGCTATTTGTTGACCATGGGTGGTAAAAACRACTGGCTGGTCCAACTTCTTTAGAACCTGCTGCTGTGAGTGAGAGATTTCTTTGGGGCCCCTGAATGGTGATGGACATATGATTTTAATTTTTTATTTCTTCAGAAGAAAGCTGCTTGTTTAACCAACTCAAGCACTGTCAGACTGAAGGGTAGAGTTTGAGTCCCAGTGTCAAGAGATGTTTWCAGAAACATGCTGGGTGGGATATTTCAAAAACACCTGGGCTGACTTTGATGATGTGGTGGCGAGTCAAAGAGACTTGTGCATTGAGAGACCAGACAGTTCCCCTCCTCACTTTTCAGGACAGGGTCATACTTGGTGAGTTTGTGGGACAATCCCACTGTCACCAGTGTAACAGTTGCCCAGATTAGTCCTGACCACCTACTCCTGCATAGAAGTGGACCCTMTTTCATAATTACCTGTCTTAAGTGCCAGGCATATCTTGGCTTGCAAGCACCTGAAGTGCACCTTCTAAGCCAGAGTCATGTGGGCAGAAGGAGAGCAAGATGATGCAATTATCCAACTGTAATGGGATTTGAATCCAGTGAGGAGTACCCCATTGCTGACTTCCTCTAGGGCCAGGCAGTGTGGCCAGCCAGAGCACAGCAGAGCTGTGGGACCTTGGAGGAGGAGGGCTTGATAGCTCTTGAGTCCTTGTGGGGACTTCCCTACCCCTTGGCTGGTCAAGCAGGCTATCAAGCTTGTAAGGCATTTCTGTAGCTGGAGTCTTGCAGGGTCAGAGAATCCTGTGAGAAGCTGGTGCATGAAGAGGTCCTCAGAGAAGCATGTCWGCTGCTCTAGATGTGTCCATCATCACCTTTCATCACTCTGACTTTGTCCTTGGGATGTCTGGGATTGGCCTGAAGGGAAAAGATGCTCACTTTCCAGCAGATGAGGAGCTGAGCTACTGGTTCCATGCCAGCTCATGCCTGAACACCTCTGTAATGCTGTAGAGAATGAGTCCAGGGCAGCACAAGGACTGGTTGCCTTTGAGGACCTTGGAGCTGCTGTAAATGTTGCAAGACTAGCTTAGCATATGGTCATCCCAGCTCCAGACCCTGTTAGAGGTGGCTGCCCAGGCAGCAGAGAGGAAGAAGATGTTGGGGTCATGATCAGCTGTGCTGGATGTTTGATGATGGATGCTGGGAAAGGGAGGTCAGTACTAAGATAAAGAGCTGGAGCTGATGGAGGCCTGATTTGTGTTTGCTGACCCTACTCCCCTCTTGGTAGGAAGGTGGAGCCAGTTTCAGGAAGCATTAGGGAACGGTGATCTGGCTTGAATGGCCACAASAAGACAAGGCAGCCCTGTGACTTGRCCAGTCTACTCTTGYTSCCACCAGAGCTGGCTGTACTTGCCTGGTATGTAATGTGCAGTATGGCTGTGGGATCCTGCTGATTGCATCATGAAACCTGTGGTCTTTTGTGGAAGAATGGTCAGCTACTTACATCATGTAGCAATTTAGGCAGGAACATAGTTGCTAAATATACAGTGGTCCTGTTTTCCTCACAATTGCCTGGGCTGCAGATTTGGGGAGAAAGGAATAGGAGCACAAAGAGATAAACACCAAGAGCAAGTGGCAGGCTGTATTTATCTTTGATGCCTGACTCTATAATCTCCCTGGGGATAACTTTGGACTTCCCTAACTTCCGAGCCACTTGAAAGAACCACCTTTAAAAAAATTTCCCAACTCATGACCAAGCAAACAAGTACAAATTTCATCAGCCACAAATATGTGACTATAACCCAGTTTTTGCATAACTTCAGCACTGAAGATAAGTACAGGTTTCTTGATTCTCTGGATGAAGTCCTGAGAAAGGCCTGCTGTGCCATCTTCCCCCATCACCATATTCCAAAACCTAAATTATTGTTTGTACTACAGTTGTGTCTACAAGTTTTAACCTACGCTGGGACACAGCTATGATAAATAGTATGTTAATTTGTAGTGGGAGACAGTTCCTACATCCCCATTCAAAATAGTTAGGCAAATATGAAAAAGGAGATAAAAACAGAGCATAAAAAGGACATGTGTGCCTTGGAGTGACTTGGCAGGTCAGGACTGGAGCTCGGTAGCAGAGTCGAGCATCATTAAACCTTGATTGAAAGTTGTCTGCCTTGAAGCTGAGAGCTGTCCATAGCAGAGTCCCATCTTCTTAGCCCTCAGCTCACATGAGTGGATACACTTGCCCCAGTGAGTTTCCCAAAGGGGCACTTGGCACTGCAAGTGGTGCTGATACTGCTGCTGTGCATGCCTTACCTGAGGCAGGCAGTGGTCTTGCAGAGATGGGGAGCTGCAGGTGGAGATCAAGAGCTTGTGGCTGAAGGGAAAGGAAGGGAGCCAGTTATGTCTAATTCTCTCCTGTCAGCCAGTTTTCATTTGCGGCATCACGCTTTGAAAGGTAGCTGGAAGAGGAGAGTGCCAGTGTAATAACAGTGTTTTGCTTGCAGCGTGCAATCTGAACTAGAACAGTATCATTACATAAATATTGTGTGCCTTCTTTCCACAGGCCTGGGACTRTGCTTCTCCTGCTCTGGAGGCATTGCCTTTCAGTGCACAAGCCAAAAATAAACTCTAACAGATGCTGCTAAGGCCAAGTCCATGGCTTGTATTGTGCCCAGGTGCAAGAGGAGATGTTCAGGTCTCCAAGGTCAGCAGAGAGGTACCTTAYACTGAAAGGAGGTGCAAGAACAGCAGGAAGGGACAGCAGGCTTACAAAGAGCTGCTCTTCCAGACATTGACCATCAGTCTGGGGTCATACAGGGGTACCTGAATGCTAATCTGACCTCTGCAGGCACTGGTAGCCCAGTAGGGARCAGCTGTGTGGACACCAGTGAGCAAAGCTTGGCTTGATGCATTAACTGGGAACTATCTCTCTAGGAAGATAGGATTGCTTCAGTGAAATCTGGGCAGGTTGTTTTACCCTCTCCTTTCTTTTCTGACTTAGAGCACTGTTTGGGGGAGCAGGTGAGGATGCATATGCGTTCTTTCCTGGTATTTATTTGCAAAAAGCTGAAGGCAAACTCTCTTGGGGGGCTGCTCACAGCTATGCCCTRCTGCTGTCTGAGTAAGAGCCTGAACTGCAGTCAGGATTTTTGCTCAGAGAAATGCTTTGAAGCATATTGTTTTTAATGGCATTGTGTCACCAAGGGCTTTTTGTGTCTAAGTGAAGAGATGACTCCTTGCTCTATTTTGCAGGMAGAGGAGCCTATCTGAAGTAGGACTCCTCCCTTTTGCAAATGGTTTTATCTGCTCTCTGCAAGCTAAATAATTGAATTACAGAAGAGATCTCAGATGAAGTGTTTGTGCCCTTGTAGTTTCTTGCTGGCTCAGTCAGTGCCTTGGGAGTGGAAGAGTGGGAGATGTCAGACCGCTGCAGTTATGGCTTTTTCTTCTCTGTCGATCCCAGGTCACTCCCCATGCATGAAAGATTGCAAAGAGGCACCAACATAGCTCCTGCCTTTGCTTCTGTCCAGCTGAATTAGACAGAGCATGGGATGGAAAAGGTATTAAAAAATGGGTTTGTGCTACCCATCTCACCTCATGCTTACTGAGAATAATCTCTTCCCTCCTCCCAGCACACAGCCCCCTTTCAGTTTGGCCTGAGACCTCGCAATGAGGAGGGAGAATGGAAGTGCAGCTGAAGCTTCTAGCGTGCCTCTGTTCCCCACGTGTGTGCTGCCTCCCAAAGGATGTGGGTGCCTCTGCCAGGTCCTCGCACCCCTGTTTTCTATCTTTAATTTCCCCTCCTCTGCCTGAAGTCACTGTGCTGCCAGCAACAGTTGCCAGGGCTGAGAAAGGCTTGTTGGGCCATATCCTGGATGCCCCTGCCCTTACTTGTTTTGGGGAAGGCTGATAAGGAACAACTAGGGGTGCCTCCCCAGGCACCAGCCCACTGTTGGAGAGATGCTCCCAGCCCTCGCCAACCCGAGGCAAGTGCAGCTTGCTGGCGTGTCAGAGCGGGTCTGGGGAGCCCTTGCCCGGGCACGGTGGCTGCCTGCAGACACAGGCAGGGCTGCTGCCTCCCCACAGGTTATTCTGGAGAAACATCGTCCTTGAAATGAGATCCATGTCTCTCCTTCCCTTCTTTCCCCTCAGCTGGTGGACTGGGGCTTGAGGGTTCAAAGGCACCATTTTCAAGTCCCTGCTGATGTTTCTGATCTTGCAGTGTTTTGCAGGCTGGGAGGGTTTTATGTTGACCTGTCTCTTTACAGGCAGCCAGAGAAGCAGCTCCGTGGGGCTGGTGGACATAGCGTGTGCTCAAGTGCCAGCATCTGCAAGGGRCATGTAGGCACCAGGCCAGAAAGGYTCAGTGAGCTGTTAATGAGCCACAGATGGTCAGCTTTATCTTGGAGACTGCCSATTTGTGCTTCTAGAGTTTTCTGCTGAAGAAATACATGAGTAAAAGCAGGTGGTAGGTAAGGGCTGGRAAGGAAGGCTCTAAAATAAAAATCCATAGGCATGTGTGGGGGACCTCAAAAAGATCACCTCTGCTAGAGGCGMATCATGTTTTCTCTGAAGATCTCCTTAACTACTTGTGGGCTGCAAAAAAAGACAAATTTTCCATGGAAGGATTTTGTAGTCARTAAGTAAGATCAGGAGAGGTTTATCTTTGGTTGTTGCAGAGGAGAATCTCCAGAGGCTTTGCTGGAGTACAAAGCCCCAAARGCTGTGATGGATGTATTCCCCTCTTGCACAGGGCAGGATGTTCCCARCAGATGTTTGTTATCGGCAAATTAAAGCAGAGAAACAGAAAAACTTCAGCTGGCAAGAAATGTAGGGGGGAAATTATAATTGTTTCCCTGTTGGGCTTGAAGAGAGAATTCTTGAAGCTGCCTTCTGTCTCATTGAAACATTTTATGTTTATATAGCTTATCTCTTTCATGAGGAGCTGTTAAATCCTGCAGCACATTGTGGATGTGACTATATGAGAACAGCTCRTTTTACCCATCCCAGGGCAGAGTGTGCCAGCTGCATAACTGAATCTAAAGTCATGGAGCAGCATTTTCACAAAACTGAGTGCTTTTCTTCCTAGAAGAGTTTATGGTATTTTCCAAGTTAAGAAATTATCAATGATTTCCTTAGTGGTAATTCTGAGATTGTATTTCCCTTAAATAGATGAGTTTCCACAGTAGCTAGAGGGAAGAGAAAAACCTTATTCCTTTCCACTTCTAATACTGCAGTTGTRCTCTGTAGTATTTAATGTAATTTGGAGTGTAGGGACTGCCTGAGCTGGTCTACAGGTGACTTTGCACTGAGCAGTGAAAGATTTTTCTAGGGGGTATTTAGTGCAATGGGACACCCACAGATTTCTCCTCTCAAAATAGGTGCTGACTGTCCCTGTAAGTAATTAGAGATAAATATCCTTGAGGCAGAGGATGGCTTTTGTAGAGCACCTAACACTGAGTTCTTAAAGGAGTCTCTAAAATTAAGGAATCAAATATTCCTTATGTTCCTTTGCTGGACAGTTATATATGAAGTTTTGGAAGATCCAAAGATTTCTAGATTTATTTTTTTTGCTGATAGACAAGCAAATGTTAGGGGTTTGCCATGTCCTCCCAGAATCCTGCTGGATGARTCTTTGGAGAGGATGCTCTTTTCTGTGAAATGTGTGCTAATACCTCTCAAGCAAAGGTGATTTCTGCATTAAAAAGGCTTTCTAAATCAATAAAGGAATTGACAACACAAAAAATATCTTAGTCCTTTGCAACAGAAGAAGAGATAGACTTCTTCAATTAGATGATTAGCCTRTTAGACTTTAAACTTTTAAAAATTACTTTGGCTGAGCAGAATACATTGATAGATGGAGAACAGATTAGAATCTCCTGTTGTCACCCCAAAACCTAGGAGCTGGTGTCACTGTTTATTCCTGGTCTCTTTACTGCTTGCAGTTTTCTCCAAAAATGACTAAACATACAAAACAAGGATTGGGTTTGGGGTTTATTTTTTTCCTTCCCATATTCTAGGCCAGACTCTGACCACAGTCATGTATTGTTTTTTTTTCTCCCTTACTTCCAAATGCAGACACATAACAATAGCTTGGAAAAAAAGTACTGGAAATGATTTGTCCATGAATTTATTTCCTTTTTTGGGCTACAAGGAGTGGGTTAGCATTTGGGTGAGGAGGCTGGGAGCTCCAAGCCATCTCTTTCAAGGGTGAAGATGGTTTAAATGGGAACCATCCTGGTAAAATGAGAAGTGCTGTAGAGAGGCAGCATTTCCATTGCTCTGCATGGGCAGACCCTTACATCTGGGGCACCTTTTCTCAGCTGAACTTTATTTGCTATTTATGTCATAGTAGGGTCTTGTACAGACACTATTAAAYAGGCTTTGTCTGCCACGGGTGGCAGGGACAGACTGGAAGAGAAATGCTCCTCCCATCTTAGGCTTCTTCAGAAGTGGGTGATTGTTTGCTTTCCTTAACAGYCTGCTAATAGGAGGTAGTGGGTGGTGTTGTCTTTCTTATTTATTTTATGTAGGATGTCATGACAGATGGTGATTTTTGACTGTTGTCCACAGCTGTAGAAACTGATTGCTTTCTAAACCATAGCTAGCTATGATGGAGATAYCGAGTGGGATTATCTGTGAAAGAGGAAAGCCAGTCAGAGACATCAGAGTCCCAGCTGACTGTGTTCTGTCACCTCTCTCTTGAGGAGCAGGAAAAGAAGTGTTTTGCAGGCAGGGTTAGGAGATCCATTTTTAGTTTCTGGATCTTTGGGTTTTCAGAGGTGACACCTCTAATTACAAGGATAATTAAAAATCACCAGGTGGGACAGCAATGAATATGTGATTGCTGTGCTGGTTAAAAGGGTGAAGTATCAAACAGTACAGGCAGTGAAATCTTGATATTTTATTSATGGTTCAATGGATTTGGTCCTTATAGGAGAGAAAGCAGAAGCAAGTGGAGCTTATGTGTACTGGGGAGAGAGCATAATCTGATAAAGGCTAGATCAGTTGTAAAGTTTTCAGATCACAGGAAATTTCCTCAAAGTATTTATTTATTTATGGCTTTGCTGAAAAATTTTCAACCAGCTGTGTTTAAAAATATAACAGTAATGAGATACTTAAAGAAGGAGTTAATCTCTCCCTGTCTTTGACATGCTGCAGARCACCAGCTGTAGCACAGGCAAGCCCAGGGGAATCCAAGTGTCCTGGCCCAGCAGCCTGTGAGCCAAAGTCACACCTTGGGAAGCCAAACCCTGGAGGGAAGCACTGGCCTGTGGCAGGTCATGGGGATGGTGGAGGGTGACAATTGGGCCATCCTCCAGGGCTAGCAGGTTTAGCCTGCCCAACTCTYCAGCTCCCAAATCTCCCCAGTTCTTACAGACCCCAGCCACTTGTTCTCAGGGCAGCAAGACCCAGTTTTGTCTGAAAWACTGGAAGGCCTTGAACTGTCTCTGACACCCCCAATGGGGAAATGCTGGAATGAGGGAGAGGGAAAACCAAGGACTTTTGTACTGAGGGAATAAAAAACATGCTCTGCGTGCCCCTGGGTTCAGCTGTTACAGACTACAAACTGGACTGGTTTTTTTTTTTTTGTTGGTTGTTTTTTGTTTTTTTTGTTTTGCTTTTAAATTCTTCTTTAGCCAATGTGATTTTTAAAATTTCTTTTGTCTGTCTGTCTCTTCAGGAGACAGAACCAGTCTGGGACTCTTCATTTGGCCCATCCAGAATATCCACAAAGCATGCACAAGCCATCTTTTCCAGGCTCATTTSCTCTGGGATTCCCCATGGGTTTGCAATGGCCAAACCTTTGTGTTTGATATCAAAGGTGGAAAGGGCAGGCCAGCTGTGCTGTGTCCTCCAGCCCTGTGCCAGCAGGGCTSAATGCTGGCTGCAGGAACGCTGAGAGAGCTCCAGCTGTGAGAATGGTGAAAAATGTGTGTGGGGATTGGCAGAAATTGTTGTGAGAAGAAGATGCCTCCTCTGATGATGATGGGGTGGCACATGGTGGACTGGAAAGGCAAAGCAAGTTAGTTTTGGTCCCAGGTGGAGGAGTGTGTGGAGAAGTCTTGCCTCCTCTTGGCCTACTGGTTTTAGCTTTGAGATGCGTATCACAGCAGAAAAATCTCCTCTCCCCTGTGTCCTTTTTCCACCAGTGGTAGCTAATCAAGATTCAGTTTTAATGACTTTCCTCTACTCTCTCTGCTTCCTCTCCTCCTGCCCCACACATGCCTTTTTTATATTTTTTTATGCATTTCTTTTTGGCAGAAGTTGAAACGCAAGAAGCATTTGGACCAAGATGAAAACAGTGGAGGAGCACGTTGGGCAGTGCAGTGCTTTGTTCTGAGTTCAGGGGGAGAAGAGGGGGAAGTGAGGGGGGGACGGCATGTCATTTCCCAGATGGGGACCCTGCCAAAGATGTTCTTGCTTCAGAAAGCAATGAGTGATTTTTGAGSCTATACTAAGTTTAACTCTTTGTCAACCCGTTTCTGCCATCCAGGGAAACAGCAAAACCTAAACCAAAAGTAGGATGGCGGTGTGTAATGTGGCCCAGGTGATGTGAATGGTCTCAAGCCAAAGTTTACTGTTGTGACTAAATGCTGTCAGCAGTCTGAGGTGCTTGCTCTCCTATTGGAGACCCTAACGAGTGGATGAACAATCTGCACTTAGTTATGAGTGAGGGTCCAACACGGGTGTGACTGCAGTTGGAAAAACAAGATCAGTACTTGAAAAACAAGTACAGTACAGGGGTCAGGACTGTTGTGTTATCTCCTGCCCTGCCAGAAACACCTGGTGGGATTTGGGATGCTGCTGAACTTTGCTTCAGCTGTTTCCATTGCAGGGCAGAGAGCACTTTTGCACATCCTCCTGATGCTTGGGATACACTTTGTCCTGTGACCAAAGGAGCCCTGCTGGGGCTCTGCTGGGACCACAGCAGCAGCAAGCCCCAGCCCCGGGTAGCTTGTAGTTTTGTTGGGGACCACTGGCTGCTTATAGCACTGATTCCTCCTCTCTGTTTTGAGCCAGTCTCCCATGTCAGAAAATTGTGAGTTTGGAGGGTATGGGGGGGTGGAAAGCCTCTATAGGTGTGTATTGACTGCTCTGTTTATGCTCCTTAAATATTGCATTGTGTGTAACCTACTGATTTAACTGCCCGAGCGCTGTTGCACAGTAACAAATTGAGRGTGAGGATACAGGAGGGGAGCAGARGAGGGAAAGTTAAAGTAACTCTGCCTCTTCATTAATATCTCTTCCAGGTTATAAATACTTAGAGCACTTACGTCAGGACTCTAGAGGAGGTCATTTATCTCCTGATGAAAAAAACCTCAAGGGTTTTTGTCTATGGTATGGACTGTTTCTTGGTATGGAGGTTCAGCCTTTTAAATCTGGATGGGGTTCTCCTATGAAAGACSACCCTCTTCCCTCAGAGTTGGAGTGGACCAATGCTGTGTGCATAAAATGCRACAGGTCCCTTTGTATCAACTCAGACTGAGTCATTATTTACCATAACTAAACCTGCCTGCTTCTTTTTCATTTGAACCAGCAGCCTCTCTGGCGCTTTGACCTCTCACAGTCCTTTTTCTCTAGGTAGGAGGATGACAGCTTTCCTAATCCCCCAGTGAACCTTCTGAACATAAACGCAGTCTAGGTACAAAGGTGTCAGTAGTTTTGATCTGCAGAACCACAAACTTCCTCTTGCTAGCACCTTTGGCTGCAGCATGAGAGTTTTTGATCCCTTGTGCAGGATGCAGCTGTCTCCAAAGATGCCCAGGAATGGTTATACCAAAGCCACTGTGGGTGCATCCACAGCCAGGGACTAATAGAGAAGTGATGCATCCAGTGCTGGCCTTGAAACATGCCCTMTGTCTCTCACACTTCTTACAGAAAGCCAAGAGACTCATAGGAAATTAGCAGAATGACACTCTGGTATCATCTGTTGAGATGAGGTGTAGAAGGATAGGGGCATGTGGACAAAAGATGCATGTGTGGGATTGTGATGGGTTTTGGCTTTATTTTTGACGTGTTCAATCTTGAATGCTTTCCCATGGAGGTCAGCAGACCTGGTTGCAAATTCCATGTGCATGTCTTGCTGCACAGCTTGTCTTAACTTGCTTATTTTTCTTCTATTTTCTTGGATCCCTTAAGTCATCCAGGTACCCTTTCCAGCAGTCTTGTGAACCACTGGGAGGGAAGCACTGAGTGATGGATAGGCAGGCACTTGGGTGGGAAGCAGAGCTCAGTGTTTCCTCTCACTTGCCCAGTGCCACTGAGCACCCTTGGTTTCAGGGCTGGGATCAGCTAGATTGCCTGCAGGTCTTTGGCCCTAGTCTCTGACTCCTCATAAGCACAGWAACTACCACCACAGGCTTCTAGGTGAAGAGGAACTAAAATGCATGGTACCGCTCGGTACCCACTAAAATGCATGGTGGGTATCGCTCGTTATCTTGGAGGACTCTTTCAACCTGGATTTCGGCTTTATTTCATTTGCTCAGGTGGTTGCATGTGTGTGGTGCAGGAAGGTGTCCACTGAACCCGCACAGATTGCTGTACCCACACCTGCCCAGGTCTGCAAATCCTMTTCTGGATGGAAACATTTTGCAGATGTGAATTGCTTGTTGTTTGTCCATCCTGGTGGTGGGTCTTCCTGCTGAAGTTCATCCCCTTGGCTTCACTAGTGCCTGCTGATGGGCTCAGTTGGCTTGTGACTGCTGATCATGGGGTGTTTGCAAATGGTGCCACATTGGCTCTGCTGCTTCTCCTTCTCTGTTTACTTASTTCTTGGCAGCTGGATGTTTGAATGTTTGCTTGACAAACACTTTCCCTGCAGTCTGTGATTACAGAAAGTTTAGTCTGACAAACCCCAATGAATTACCCTGTTCTCTGTTGTCAATGGTATCTCRCTGTCTCCCTTAACCACAATATTTTGTGTGTGGTGCAAATTCATATTTTCCCCKTGTTGTAATTAGCATGCCCCTCCCTGCTTGGTTCAGTTACTGAGGCAGTATCCCCAAGATGCTGACAWCTGTATTTTAGCAGTCCAAAAATCCTGGGGCTAGCAGGAAGCAGTACAGATAATAACACTACATACCTGTCTAGCACCTTTCATCTGAGAATGTGAAATTGTCTGACTCATGTTCATCTCGTTCCTGCTTGTACCAGCTGGGGTTTGCTATTCGTGTTTTTGCAGCTTGGAAAATTGAGACACAGTGTAGGGGTATGTTTTTTCCAATAGAGGAGACAATTCCAGAAATGTGCTGTCATAACCTCCAAGAYTATCATAGTTTCTATCCCTCTCTGTCTTGTAGTACCTAATTTGCCTCTAAAAGGGGAAGAGATTGGAGGGGGATGGTTGGTTTTGAGCMATGCTTTATTTGCAGCGATCCATGGCCTTATTTGGCATCCCAGTAAATTCCACCCAAGAACAAAAAAGCAGTCGCAAGATTTCTCCAAGGTAAGTTATGTTACTCTGCTGTGATCAGGGTCCCTAATGTAGTTCTCAGGAAGAAAACGATCCAAATATTGTCTCTTGTTGTCAGTTTGGTAGTTTGGTGTGATGCTGAGGGACAAGTGTTCACAAGAGGGTAAAGTTCTCACTRTGTTTCAGGGGTGGTAATGAGACTTGTGAAAACATGTCTGCAGGTGTTTGGGTGGTCAGACTGGGCTGTTAATCCATCCAGCTGCTGGCCTGTTTTGGACAGGGTCCAAGATCAGGTAGGACACTGCTGCTTTTCTTACAGCCTCCAAAYACCACTGAGGACCTTCCAAGCAAACCTGGGCTGGTTTATGGGTTTGGGTGGAAACCACAAGCAAACCACGTCAATTCACTGGATTCTGCCCCAAACCAGGCAGAGTGCATAGGCTTCTGTTTCATTTTGCTTGGAGGTGACCAGGAGAGGTAGGAGAAGAAGGAAAACCTGCATGAATCCAGTGTTGATATAAGGCCATTGGTGATCCATTCCTAAAGCTTCAAGTGCCATTCCCATGGTTAGACCAGACTGATGAGGGCAGAATAATAAATAATACCTGAACTGACATCTCCTGGGAGCTTGGGTTTAAGAGGAGGGATATTTTGTCTGAAACCCTTCCAGAAAAGGACAGTTGGGAGGAGGATTAGTGTAAATGTGGGCCTTCAACATATGTAATCTCAGCCGAGGTGATGGGGCAGCTGGGTCAGGGTTTCCTGTGTGGTGGGGCCCTGTAGCATAATGTGCATGGGAAATAGAAACCCTAAGAAAGAAAGAAAGGGGAAGAATTACATGTCCTGGGGGGTAAAAGTACATTTATTTTCCATGTATTGCATCAGAACACACTAATTTTTGCCTGGGAGGGAGGGCAGGTGTGTGCAAAAACAGTCCAGCTYGCTAGGAAAGGGGTAGAGAAGTGTGAAGCTAAATAGCTCAGGAACTGTTGGACTGATCTCCCCCTCCACTGCCACACAGGGCACAAGATCGATATCCACACGTACAGACCCTCCAGCAGGCATGTGCCAGGACTTTGTAACGGAGTCACGCTCTCCCCTGGAACCCAGGGCACCCCCAGCTCCCCACTCTATCCCCCTTCTCACATTCCCTCTTCTCCCATGTGCTTTTATTCATTTTGCAAACAGYGTATGCCAAATCCAACTTCACAGCTGGCTCTGCTCCACGTGTTTGTTTTCTATGCCTGCGCGGTGCTCGCCAGCTCCGCTTGCGCCACGGCTCAGCGGTGGAGGCGGCGGGGGGAGAGCAGGGGTGGTGGGGAGGGAAACGGGAGCAGGCTGCTGCTTGCCAAGCCCTTATTTGTTTAAAGCTTAAGCCTGTTTGAGAGAGCCTTTTTGGAGTGAGGGGTAAGTGGCAGGGGTGGGATGCGGGGGAATGGAGAAAGTAAACTGTGCGTCAAGGAAAGCAAACTTTACAGCTGGAATTGCTGCTGATGCTTGTTGTGTGAAAGGCCTGGGGAGGAGCCTTYGGCTCTGTGCTCGTGCTTTTAACGTGGGCGCGAGTGTGAATGGGCAGGGATGAGGAGTGGGGAGCCACTGGCAGGTCTGTGCTGTGCCCAGTGTCATGGTCACTGCTGCTTGGTCAGCACTGGCTGTGGCACTTGCCAGCGTGTCCTAAGAGCTGGCTGGGGTACAGGCAGGTGAGGCTCTGGAGCAGCAGCTTTTGTTGTGGAGCATCCCCTTGTTGACAGAAAGAWACCATATGCCGGCCCTGCCCATCTGTTTGTGCAGGGTGACGTGAGGTCTTGGTTCATCTCCTGCCATGTATGCCTCACTGTCCTTGACCATCGTTTTTGGAAAGGCATGTTTATTGTCCTGACGATAAATGGGGCAAATCACGTGCTTATACAATCTTTAAAAAAACCTGAAGAACACGAACCTCTCSTCTTCCTCTCTGAGAACTGGGGAAATCTGTCACCCATCCCAAGACCCCACTGSGAATGTGTCCCTCATAGTTTTTCACTTTGGGGTGGGGATTTTGGAGCAGCGTAGCAGCTGCTGATCATGGCACAAATTAGGGCTTTGGCTCAGCCCATCTGGATTCTGGCACTCGGTGCTGGTCCCCACACCCCACCTTAGGCATTTGGCACCAGACAGAGCATTTTCTATGGACAGTCATTTCTGTCCCTTTGTTTTGCTAGCCTTGAGCTTCCTCTTGTGTTTTTTTGAGTAGTGACATGTCTTGCAGGGGAAATGTGTCCCAGCAGAGAATTCTAGAGGCTTTTGACCTGCTCCCATAATGAAAATTATTATTGTTAGTGAAAAGAAATTTAGTGACAGCTTTGGAGAGTAAAAACTCCCATTTATTCCCAAATTCCCAAAAGAAGAAAAAATATCCCCAACTTTTAAATACCATCTTCAAAGGGCAAGAAAAATGGGCTTGTGCTCTTTTGCATCCCAGCAACAAGTCATTGCTGAAAGGAGTGCAAACTAGAAGGCAGTTTCTCTTTATGGTGGTGATGGGGATGTCTCTAAAGCCAGCCATCTGGGGATTAAACTTTGTATTGACGTTACTGGCAAGTACTTTGTCCTGTCTCTTTTGTGTGCTCTTCTGGATTTTGATGTCAACTGTGTTAAACTAGCCTTGTGCTTGTTAATGCAGTTTCTGGGCCTGCTCCCATTGAAGTCATGGCAAAGATCAGGGTGATTTTGGTGGCAGTAGAATCAAGTCTTCTATTATAATCCAGAGGATGTGTTGTTTTAGCAGGTATTTCTGCAGTGAAACTGGCTTGTGTTTATCATAAGCTTGGCCAGTTTTTTTCTGCAGCAGTTGTAGGCACCTTTGCTGTTTGAGTACACACTGGAAGAAGGTTCAGAGCTTAGGAAACCTACCCGAGTCTTTGCTCTCCAATAGGAAAATTTCCCCAAAGCAGCTTCCCCCAAGGAAGGCTTAACAGTGTCACTGGCAGTTTCTGTGAACTTTTCTGGTTTGTGGTTTGGGGTTTTTTGTTCGTGTATTTGTTTCACTCTATTTTTGTTTCTAATTGGGCATGGACAAGATTTTTCTGTTGTCCTAGACAAAAGTGATTTTGATTTTTTTTTWAATTTGGTGCTTAAAGGTAGGCTCATGTTCAAGCATATGAAGATGTGGACTGCTCTTAAAAAGCATCCATAGCTGCTGTCTCTCTGGGATCTACTCTCTGAACAAGAGCTTCTGAGTCCCAGTTTGCAGRTGGCCATAGCTGCCACACTGAAATGTGCTTGCTCCCCAAGCACTCCTGCTGTGCTCCATGCAGATGCTGACTGGTGGGGTTTGTCCACCACTCCTGTGTGCTTTGGTTTASAGAAAGAGGAGTGTTTCAGCTGGTGGTTACCGGCATGAATGGATGCTGGGATATTTATTGTCTGTCCTGTTGCAAGCTTGACCGACACCATCATGTGACAGAAACAATAAAATGGAGATGGGTCTTTTCAGAGCAGCTCCATGCCACACCTTTGCCATGATTTGTGGTCTTCCYTCCCATTCTTGACCACTGGTTTGACTGCAGAGAGGCTCTAGGATAATATTAGGTAGCCTAGGAATCAGGGTTTATATTCTTGCTGCCACATCAGTGGCAAAATGGTYGTTCTGGTCAACATCTTGGTGTCCTGTAGTTGAGGAGTGAGAGTTGGTTGTGTGTGTGTTCCCCAGGAGCTGCTGGGGAAGTGATGCAGAGTGAAAACAGCTTTGGAGAAGAGCATCCTGCTTGGGATCCCCATGGAAAGATGCTGTTTCACTGGGACCAGAGCATACTGTGGTAGTGTACCTGTTGATTAAGCTTCTGTCTTAGAGCAGCAAGGAGTTTCTGGTGGAGAGYGGGAGTGGTTTTCCTGCTATTCTGACTAGGCCACATTTAAATTAAGTGGAAGAGTGTCAGCTGGGAAAAGAAATTTGCTTGAGAGGTAATGGTGTGAGGTGACAGCCCTTGCTCAGAGGACACAAGGACTTCAGCCTGGGTACATGTGGCAGGTGAGCTGGGGTGTTGCTGTGTCCTTGCCCTGAAGCAGTGGGGACAAATGCACCATAAAGAAATCTGCCAAAATCCCAACTCCTCCATTTCTTTCTTGACCCTCTCATCTAAATYTAATTTTCCTGCTTTTTCTTTTCATTCATATTTATTCCACACTTCCCTTTAGTATCTCTGAGGGCTTTTGCCTGGAATCACTTTCCCTGCATCTGCCGGGCCTGCCTTCTCTCTGACCTCTCCCTCACCCAAGAGGCAATTAGACTCTCAACATCAGATTTCAAGGTTTGGGGTTTTTTGTTTGCAAAGGATGAGAAGGGAAAAACAAAAGCAGTGCYCTAAGTAAACTACCACAGGCACATCTGTGCCTATGTGATGACAGCTCCTGGTGGGAACTGCCCATGGCTCCCTGCGCTTTCCTCCACTGCAGCTGCTGACAGGGAGGGAACAACCTGAGGCCTGGCTCCTATTGATGTAGGATTTGGGGTGGTGGATCCCAGAGCTGAGCCAGCTGCATCAGCTGGCACTTGTGACCCATCCTCTGGGTCCCACAGCATCAGTCACCAGTAGAGCCATCCCCTGGGCTTTTTTTGCCYGGATGCACACTCTGCTTATTTCCAGCTCTTTGTTATGTGCTTTTYCTCTCTGTCCAAATAGCAAAAAGGTGTAGACAGGTAAATTTTGTTAGTGCTTGTATCAAGCGTCCTAAAGTAAATARCTCTTCTACCCAATGGTGTGAAGTCCAGAGGACATGGGATTATTTTTCCTCTGTGTTTAGTACAGTATCTGCCTGAAGCTCTGCCTGCATTGACACTGATCTCTGGCTTTAGTTGTGATGGGAATGATAAAGCAAGTATTGTTTTCATATGGCAAGAGATAGAATGCTTCAGGCAAGGAACAGAGTGAAGTAAAGCCCTTGCTTCCAAGATTGAAGGCGTTTTCACATCACACTTGTGGCAGTGGGTGACCCCTTTCTTACTGCCCTCCTCTGAAATATTTCTTACGATGAAGATTCAGAGTTGTCCCATAGCAAAGCCTCAGAGAAGCAAGACTTTGTTACTGCAGCATCAGCTGAGTTTGTAGCAGCTGTGGGGAAAACTGAAAACACTGCAGAGTAGATAACTCAGCACGAGTGTGTGACTACATTGATGTGGTTTTCTAGGGAATCCTGACCTTTCTTTCCTGACACCAGCCTTGGCAAGAGAGTAGGTTGAGCTGCGAGTAGGTTGAGCTGTGGGGTGTTGGTTTCTCAGGACCTTGATAGCAGCAATTCTGTGACATTTGAAGATCAAGCCCCTGAATGCAGGACCTGCACCCTCCTGTAAGTGCTGCAGATGCACACCCCGTTCAGGATTCCTCAGCTCTTTGAACTGGGATCTTAGTTGCAAGGCAGGAGAGTCAACAGGTGGATCAAGGATGAGAAGGATGGAGAGTTTAGAGGAAAAGCTGGTCTAAAACTGTGGCAACTCTCGCAGTTTGGGAGTGAAGTTGGACTGAAAGGTTTCGATTGGAGAGGCAGCCCCGGCAGCTGCTCCGGGGCCGCTTTCTCCCTGCACGCACTTGGGAGAAGGAGCCAGAGAGCAGCCAGTAGTTCCAGGCTTGTTGCAGCAACAACATCTGTTTCCTAGGTGCACTTTGTTTCTGAAGAGGCTGTGCCGCACGCTCCATCTGCGCCCTTCTTTTTTTTTTTTTTTTTTTTTTTTTTTTTCCCCGCTTGTGCCGCGTTCGGCAGCAGCCGAGGACGGAGGCTCTTAGGGGAGGCAGGCGCTGCCCGGGAGGACCCTGCTCCAGCTCCGTGCCAGCGCCGGCCATCGGGCTTTTTGCACCCACAGCAGTATTGTCAGCATCTTGACAGCTGGCCGGCTGCATGCTTATTAGTTACTACTTTCCTCTTGCCCTCCACCTCTCCTTCGCCTCCCTAACCACCTCCACCCTCTCCCTTCCCCCTTCCCGTTCCTGCCCCATCGGCTAGCCAGCCCTTCGGGGAGCCCCCAGCCTCTCCAGATTAGAGCTCTCCAGGGACTTCGTCCTTTTGAAAGGAAGAAAGAAGAAAAAAAAAAAAAAAAAAAAAAAAAAAAGGGAGGGGGAGAAGGAGGGGAGGAAAAAAATTTATTAAAAAAAAAAAAGAGAGAGAGAGAGAAAAGAAAGAGGGGGAACAGAAGAATGAAAACAGACCCAAGGGGCAATAGTCCCTCGAGCCATTTCACTGCATTACAATGAATATGGACTCTATTAAGCTCCGTTCTGCCTGTTAGTGTTTCCCAGGGCAACACAGCTCCCATATGGCAAGCATGCAGCAGATTAGGGTAGGCCTCCGGGCTTCATTGAGGGCCCGAGGCTTGACTGGCAGTTGAACCCCATCCTTTCCCCCCCCCTCCTCACACTTGACACTGCCTGTGTTTATCTAAAGCAAAAAGGGCCGGGGTGGGAGAAGGGGGCATTTGGGGGGTTATTGTCCCGGGCAATGGGAGAGGGCAGGGAGAGGGATGGGGGGGTGATGAGGGAGGGAGGTGGGATGGAGGAGAAAGGGGGTGGGGGGGCGCAGCCCCTCATACATATTCAGGAGGGGTCTTGAATGGGCAGAGGAGAAATAAAGCAGATGGAATTCATGTTAAAGAACAGCCACAATCGCCCTCCAAAAACAAGGAGAGAAAAGCGGGCAGCCTTAAAGGAGCGTAGGGAGCAGCGTTTATCCAATTAGCAGGGTTGTCAAATTGAATTTACTCAGAATGGAGGGGGAAGCCGAGGGGGGGAAGGAGGGAAATTAAGTGTCTAGGGCATGGGGGGAGCATGATATTGAAGAAAGGACGTGGGTTCTCTTTTTTTCTTATGCTTTAGCCTTGTCTTTTCAAGGACTGGAGCTGTTTTCAGGGCACGCCAAGGGGCAGCAAAAGCCAGTGTGTGTACTCTTTTAGCACAGGGCTCCTCTCTGGGTGACTTTGCTAAAAGGGACGTGTATCTTGTGGGGCAAGGCCATCCTTGCATCCCTTGCCTGTCTGCACTAGGGCTGTCCCAGGCTGGCAGGTCCAAACCACCCTGGGACCACCATGCCACAGACAGTGGCCAAGGCAAGCCACACTCGCTGYGGTGCCACTGCCATGGTGACACTGAGGAGCCCGTAACACGTATGAGGGTGGCATTTCGTTCTCCAAGCAGTCTCACTTGCTGGCTGACGAAATGCCAAYGTGAAGGGGTTTTCTGGGGCTCAGCAAAGTCAACCTGATCAGTGCCAGCTGGAAAGTGGCACTCAGTTCAGAGGAGTGGTTGGATGGAGAGATGCCAGAAACTGCAGGCATTGGGTCCTCAGGGATATGAGCAAAAGTCAGACAGACGATGAGAAGGCTTTGCATCCTGTTGCTAATTCAAAGCCAGCATGCCCAGTCCTCTCCCTGGTGATGCTGCAGGCTGTTGTGGAAAGGAACTGCTCAGGGAAGTACCTTCATCTTGAGGAAGACAGAAGAAAGTTACAAAAATTGTTGCATGTTTGATTTGTTGCTGGTTTGGTTTGCATGAGCAGTTCTGTTCAAGGAAAAGAGCTGTTTTACTTGCAATTTTAGTTTATTTTTTTAAAGAGGTGCCTTTAGGTGCCTCAGGACTTGCTTGAATTAAAACTAGTTCTTTTTTAGAGTCACCCAGTTGCAGTTTGTAGGCAAACTCACTGGTCTGTGGTGGTTGTGCCATGCCAAGTTTTACTCTGGATATTTTCCTTCTGACTACGGGCATGAATTTACCCCAGGCTTTCTCTGTTGTGGCTTTTTGATGGACTCTCTGAGCTCACAAGCAGCCAGTARSAGAGTCCTTTTTGCCTAATCACTTWAAAAAAGGAAGGAGGGGACCTTGTCATACAGTTASTCAAGGGCTGTGTTAAAAGAGCTAATGCACTCTGAAGTCAGCAGCTCTCAGGGCTACAGAGGGAAAAACAGGCAAGCTTTTATCCCTGTTGCCAATACACTGTGCTACCTCCTTGACTTTAGGCATGGTGGTGTAATATTGGGTTGTGCCTCTCTGCCCTCTCCTGATACCAACTCTTCCCATTTGGGGTTCTGCGACTCCCTATGGCACCTGCTTGCCTTTCTCAATTCAGCTGCATGGGAGGGGGAGCATCTGCCCTGCACCAACCTGTCCTTTTCCAAACCCTTCCAGAGAAAATGAGCACAACTTAATAGTGTGAAATTAATGCTTTGAAATAGGGACATTGGTTGGGTAGAGGTTAATTTTGCCCTGAGGGATTGCTGTTTGATGGGCTGGGGAGAAGCAGTCAGGGATGCYYRGAKTGCTGTGCGTGCCCAGGAATCATGCAGGGGCTTCACAGCAGAACTKCTCAGGTATGTCACCTGGACAGTATTTTTGCAACTAGAGGATTATACAGTTGTAAAGTGTTTTTTCAGATGGGATGGAARAGACTGGGGRTTCAAGAGCAGCTYGCTYGATGGCATGGTGGTCCCAGTCAGASAGCTTTTGATTTCCAGCCCTGCCTGCCACTGCTTTACTGTATAACCTTGGGCCAGGTTGGCTTCCTCTTCTAGCCCTCAGATTCCTCAGTTTGTAAAACAAAGGGGTACTGTGGCTGTTTTCTCCTTCACATTTTCTTTTTCAGTGGTTTGTGCTTTATGGGAAAAAAAAAAAAAAAAAGCTGTCTTGTATTAAAAACTAATGATTACAAGTAAAATTGGCTCACAGTACTGTGTAAGACATTGCTTTTTCTGAAAAGCTCAATGTATGAAACAGAGAGCTGGGGGTATCATTGTCCCTACTTGACCTGTTGGAAACAGAGAGCAGCTGCAGTGAATTCTCCAGAGTCACCCAGGGTGTCCCCAGCTGGTAGCTGGACTGAAGTTGCTTCAGCCTTTCCCTCAGTGCAAAGCGATCCCTTCCCCTTCCCCTTCCCACAGTTCATCCCTTGCAGGAACAGATGCCCAAGAGACAGCCCCAGACCGCTGTGGTGTGCACGGGTGACTTTCCGCAGCTCCGGTGTGTCTGTGCATTCCCGGTGGGGCAGGGATGTGCGGGATGCTGCCCCGGAGCTGGGGCACAGGCTGGTTCCTATTTGGGAGCCCTGTAAATTACAGGCAGTGTGGCAGTAATGAGGGCTGCTTGGCTGGCCCTTGTTAAGCAGGAGGGGGCTCAGAGCTGTGAGCAGCATTTCCTCAGTAAAACCTTCAGTTTCTAATCAGCAAACACCTCTCCCGCTGCCTGTGCTTAATTCAAATCCCTTTTTCCTTTCGAGCTTTGTCACCCCCCCGCACGGGTGCGGGCCTTTCTTCCCTTTTATATCTTCACCTCTGGTTTTCCTTTCTCGCTCTGCTGCCTTTGCAGTGCCCTCCATCGCGGCAGCACAGCTGGGGCTGCAGCCAGGGSTCTCGCTGGGCTTAGGTGTGTGGTGGGAAGCCGAGCCGACAGATTTTACACCCCCACCACCCCTCCTTAGCTGRTGAAGCTCTCGTTAATTTTGTTCTCTTAATGGCCCCTCCTTTGATTTACTGGGCTGTCTGAAAGGGACTTAGAGCTCCACCGACAGGAAATTGTTATTTTAACCTGGCAGGAAAGAATTTAAAATAAATAAACAAATAATTTTTTTTTTGTTTTCTCTCCTTCTTGAAGCTCTTTAAATTACTTTAACTCTTTCATTTCCTAGATAGCAATTAAGCAGGAACTGTCAAAGCTTGTGCGGGAGTGCCTCGCAGGGAACCTGCCTTTGCCGGGGGGAGGCAGCAGAGCAGGGTCCMTGCCTGGGACCACCACCTCTGGGAAGTCAACTGGAGTGCCTGGTGCTGCTTGCAGGGACATGAGGCAGATCGAAAGCTGCTTGATTAATAAAGTYCCTTGCTTTGCACTATTGCAGGCTGGTAAGGGCAGCATTTTCAAAAGAGGTCAGCTCCCATTTAGGCGTCGAAATAAGTTGGTTGCCTATTCAGGAGAGCTCAGCATGTCAAGAACTGAATGCTTTTGAAAATCTGGYTTCAATTGTGGAAGCTGAGAATTTCAAAATCTGGCCCTGGATCCTAATAGTTCTTTTGGAATTGATGTTTTCATTCATTTTCCTCATTATTTTTATGCTGGCCATTTACTTTTTGTACTTCACTCAGCTGTGAAAGAAATGGCCACATGTCCCTATTTAGAGCTCATACTCTTGCCTGGAGGTTTGGAGAGGTACCATACACTTGTTGCAACACACCTTCTCTCTTCACTCTGCTCAATATTCTTCAATCTGCCCAGTGCTGTGGCCAAATTTTTTGAGCTCCCCTTTTTTTTCCTCCCCACCTATTGCTGTTCATCTTTTCACAGCAGACCTGGGGCAGCCAGTTCAGTCATTGCATCAATGTGCCTGGGTGGTCCTAGCTCACGAAGGGTCTCATGCACAGTTCTGCGCTTTTGGCTTTGCCCTTCTGGCCAGAGGCTCTGTGCAATGCAGAATTGCACAGGGAGGTCTGGTTGGGAACGTCTTTGCCTACCCCCTCCCTCAGCCTGGGCTCCAAGGAGCGACTCCTTTCTGTCCAACATTTTTCCATCTTGCTGCCAAACCCATCCAGATAGGGGGGATGAGTCAGCTTTGCTCTGTAGGCTTCCAACGCTGAGGAACCAGTGAAGTCCTACCCCAAAATGTTTCTTCTACATCAGTGTAAGGCATTCCATCTCCAGTAAACCTTAGGGTGTGACATGTTTTTAAGCCTGAACTAATGCAAACTCTTTTCCAGATGAGTGTAATTAAGGACATTAACTAGTGCATCAGCAGTGGTGTCAACACAGCATTTTCTGGTACAGACAGAGCCAGGACATTTTTACAGCAAGCATCAGTGGTGACTTGCCATGGGGGCTGTGGCATAATGGGGGCTGTCTTATGTGGGGAAATAAACTTGAGCAGCTTAAATGGGTCTCAAAGTCAATCAGTAAAGTGTCCAGGCTGATGGGGGAAATGGTTGAGACTTCTCAGGTGAGGAAAGTGAATACCAAGAAGGATGAGGTGTGTGGGAGGGAAGTTGCTTTCTTGTCTGGCAACCGAGGTTACCCACAGGGATTTTCACATGTAATGGGACTGTGGGCTGCAGTCATTGGCCCAGTATGGCACCTCTGGGTGCCTTCAGGATATGCCCAGCATCTGAGCTCTGTCCAAGCTCCTGGATGCCTGGCAGCCACAATGGGCTGTGCTAAGCTTGACTTAATTTACCTTGCCTCTCAGCAGGCCYTGTCATCTTGGCCTCACAGGCACTCTCACCATGACTGTGTAACTCYTGGAAAGAGCTGCCTTGTGTAGAGCCCACTGGGCTGGCCACTGAGCTCATGTTGACCTGCAAAGTGCCATATGAAGATGCTCTTTGTGGCCTTTGCAAAACTCCAGCAGCACATCACTTTACTAGGTGTTTCTTCCTTTTGAAATCACYRKCTCAGARRAGGCTTTTCTTCTCTCTTCTCAGYTTTATAGGAATGTCTCTTCTATGAYTTCTCCTTCAAGCAGGGCTCTGGGACTTGGTGGGGGGAAAAGGGACAGCTTGTGAGGCTATCAGAGGGGCAGCCCAATTTGCAGAGATGYATGCAAGCCAGCTTGCTGGATTCTTGCTGTCATGATATGGACATCAGCATATAATGGACATTGCTCTGTGCTGCTCTTTTGCACCTCTGTTGTCGTCAAAGCCCAAGCAAAGTAATTTGAGAGCAGCTTGGTGACACTTGCCCAAATTCTGTGGTTCCTTGCTWGCAGTAGCCAGCCTTGTCTTGAGCAACTCACCAAGCATCTCAGGGGGAGTGTGTGTCAGTCCTTACTTCAGGAGTTAGGAGGTTTAATTTTGGGGGTTATACTTGGAGGGACTTGTGTCCTCTTTTTGACTGAGATGGTCATGGAGAGCACACATTCAGGCAGGTGATGGCTCAAGCAGTGACAATGGTGGAAGTAGGAAATACCACTCTGCACAGTCAGCTGCTCTTGAGGGAGCTGCAGGGGAGCAGGCAATCCCAGCTGCTACTTGGGCTAGCTGCTCTGGATTTGCTGTTTGGCTTCTTCCCTGTGGACACGCCACTGGAGCAATTCTGCAGTGCCTGAAGACTTGTAGGTCATTGTAATGTTGCAGCTGAAGGGAGCTTGAAAAATCCTATAGCTGCATTACGATCCCTGTAGAGGGAAATCTCCTCTTGACTTCAGCCTGTTGCCTTTGATTAAAGAGGAATTCAGTCTGACATCTGAGGTGTCTCTTGGGGCAGCTAYTGAGGTCTTTAATGTCCCTGACCTGGCTTGTCTGTTTTAGTGTTCATTCATGCATCTCCAAAGCAGCTGCTGCAGCGTGCAGCTCTTCACAGCAACCTGGGTTGTGACAGGTGGCCTTACATTTCTGGTTTTTTGGGGATTGTTGATGCTTTCAAATATGAACCTGGTGATTTGTGTAGACTCAAAATAGGTGGTGTGTTTCAGGCAGAGCAGTTAATTGAAGAATTTTTGTAGGTTGAGTCTCGTAGTTAGAATGAGCAGTTGTACTGCTCGTTTATTTTAGTGTTCAAAATAGAATCTATTCCTGCTGCCGAGAAGTGGCAGCAGCACTCAGTGAATATCTTCAGTGACACATTGTTGGAAACGTTTGTGTTTTGCTCCTGAAAATTGCCTGGTGTGCATCACTGTCATTCAGTACCACTCACTGTGCCAAGGATGAAATGGGGAAGGGCAGTGTGCGTCTGTGTGTGCATGTGTATCGAGGGCTGAGGATGGGATGTCTTGGGAAACTYCCAGCTGTGCCTGGGGGAGAAGAGAAACGCTTGCAGCAGTGTCTGTAGCCTCCTCAGGCCACTGGCTTGGTGAATCTGTGGCAGCTTAGGGATGTTGGTGGAAAAGCCAGGCAGGGCTGGAAAGCAGAGCAAAGTCTGAGAGTTTCATCCATCGTGTCTCTTGTCATCCACAGGAGTCCACTGCTGCACTTCCACTGCATCCCCTGAGGCAGCTTATGGGACCCTTCCCTGGGCGCCCCAGGTCACACCGCATGGGATGGCAATGACACGTGGAAGGAAGAGGCTCATGTCCCCCATCCCTTGCCTCGTGCTTGCGGCTGCCAGCTGTTTTGCCAAACTGAGTGAGTGTCTGTTCTTACCTATTTGCTCCCTTTT
The DNA here is from genome assembly GCF_030028575.1 of Malurus melanocephalus. Lineage (NCBI taxonomy): Eukaryota > Metazoa > Chordata > Aves > Passeriformes > Maluridae > Malurus > Malurus melanocephalus. The sequence continues at coordinate 2,949,894 of NW_026623268.1, forward strand.
GGTTTGCCTTGATGCTATTTAGCATAGCCATGCCTCAAGTACAAAGTGATTTCCTCTCTCAGCTGTTTCCTGAGCAGCTTTTCCAAAGGTCTAGGTTCAAATCCTCCTCCAGAGGAGCAGATACTTTTGGAGTGGGTGTGGCAATGCCAAGAAGAAATGGGGATGGTGTGCATCTCCAAGCATAGGGGGGTGTGTGAGGAGTCAAGGGGAAGGTGCAGCACAAACAGGAATGGCGGGGAATGCAAAATGTACTGTAGTGCAGCTTTTTCCTCTGTCCTTTCTATTGCTGAGTCTCACAGAGCTTTCTTGTTCCTATTTTTTCCCTCTGTGCAGGTGAATCTCTGCAGGTCACCGTGCAACCTGCTTCCATTGTCCAAAAACTCGGGGGCCCAGTCAGCCTGGGATGTGTGGTGGATCCCCCACGAGTGAACCTCACCTGGAGACTGAACGGGAAGGAGCTGGCTGGGTCAGACGAGGTGCTGGGTATCCACGTGGAGCGAGGGAAGCTCATCATCACAGCTCTCAACAACCGCACCGTGGGGCGGTACCAGTGCATCGCTCGTGTGCCCGAAGGAGTCATTGCCAGTGTCCCTGCAGTGGTCACCTTAGCTAGTGAGTAGCCTTAGTTCTCTGCCAGCCCCTGCTTTGCTTGGGTTATCACTCACACATTTTGAGAGGCTCATCCATTCTTGCTTGTTCATGCTGGCATCAAGGGATGACTCTTTTGGCATAGGCCATTTTGTAGCATTTTYGATCGTGAGCTGGCTGATGTGGCCCAGCCTGACCCAAGCTGTCCTACTCCTGCATGGTGGGCTGCAGACCTGTCCTGCAGGGAAAAGTTTTTGCAATACCAGGGAATACCTGAGCTGTGGTGTTTGAGTGTGTGGATGGTTTCCTGACAGTCAGGCTGCTTCGTCTGATTGAGTTTACAAACAGTGCCTGCTGGTGCTGATGACCAAACTGCTGCTGGGGCTGCTGCAAGCACAGGGTCAGTGTGTGCTGAGTTTTACTGCCTTCCTGAGACACAACTCCAAACAAGGGACTTTGTTCCTGTGCCTGAGCTTACATGCTCCTCATTGCTGCCCTCAGGCACTGGGAGATATGTGTGCAGCCAGAMGTGTCTTAGGTGGGCAACTTTTCTTACAAGCACCTGGTTTTGGCCAGATGTTGTATTTGGCTAGAAAGTGCTTTATTTGGATGCGTCTGAGAAAGAGCAGTGGAGAGCCCCACCTTCTCAGAAACCCATAGAGTGTTTGGTGGAGCAAACACAGCCTCCTGTGCAGAGGAGGCTGCCGTTGCCTTGCAGTGACAGTCCCTGAGCGTAGAAAAGGCTTCATCTTTCCCAGCAAAGGGGAGTTCGGGACTAAGTCTTAAGAAAATGAAGAAGTGAAGATGTTTGTGCAAAGTGGGGCCTGGCTTTGCTTTAAAGCCAAGAAGTATTGGCTTGTCACTGATACATTAATCAGGAGTGAAATGTTTAGGCCAGGCTGGGTGGGAGGAGGAGGAGGCCAGGGAAAGCACGGAGRGAGTTGCTGAACTCTGAGGCGGGGTGGGAGGGGGTTGTCACGGGGCCGAATCTGTCRGGGGATTTGGCCTGAGCCCCATGCTGAGATTAAGTTTCGGAGAACACATTCCAGAGCAGAAAGGGGGCTGTGTGTGCTGGTGGCCTGATAGAGAGAAGGAGAGGAGGGGAGAGGTGGATGGGATTACCAAGGGCATGGTTTGCATTTAGGAGAGTAGGGTGTGCACAGCTCCTCAGCCTGATCAGTTCCTTCTTAGCTGATCCCCTTTTCTTTTTTTTGCTCTCACCCCAACCCACCCCACCAGCTCTGTCTCTTGGGACAGAGTATGTCTGTTTGACCTGTCTGTCTGCTTTGGTCTAGCTTTGGTGGTGGATGGGAGACAGGYCCTAAAGCACCAGAAGGCCCCACCATGTCCTTTAGGACAAATCAAAGCCACAACTGAGTGGTCCATCAGCCCTCTCCAGGAGCCAAATCACCTGCACCTACTGCATTGCAATGGGGGGTGTGGGTGCAGAAGAGAAGTACGTGGCCATTGCTGTGGTCCCTCAAAGCAAATGCACTACTGAGAGGAAGTCAGGAGTCACCATTCAGTGGAACTCACAAAACAAGCCAGAGGTTGGATGATGAAGCAACTAATCCATTGTGGAAAACCCCTGTGCTGTACTGCATGGGTCCCTTGTCCTCTGGGGGAACTGGGGATGGCAGAGTGCGTATCCCACACACCTGCACAGCCTTGGGTGATAGAAAGCACCCAGGTGGGGAGGATTTGGCTGTCAGTGAGTGAAGAGAGAGAGAGGGCATCCCAATAAAGGTGTGGGACTGAAGGTGTAGGAGGAAAACCTTCTGGAGGGGTTCAAATAACCAGTTCCATGTTCATGAGCTGGAGGCTGCATGCAACARTGATGTTGCAGTGGTCTGCAGTAACAGGGAGCACCAGTTGGAGTTGGAACTGAGTTTGAAAGCTGTGGTAGCAGGTGTGACCCAGGTTCTGTCTCCTGCTCCAGACCTCCCCTACAGGACCTTGCTCAGAGCTGAATGAGTGGTGACCGTGGTCCTGGGTGTGGGAGGAAAGCCCCTGGCAGCTCAGCATTGCAGTTCATACGTGTCCTCCAGACAACCTTCTGAGCTGAAAGTAAACCCTCTGCTAGTCTTAGTCCTATCCAAAAATGGGAAAGTGAAACAGGAATGTGAGTGAGAGCAGTGGGGGGGAAGGATGGCAATGGAAATAATTTCAAGGCTTACATTTATTTTGGAAGAGGAACTGGAGTCATTGGAAGAAGTGACTTGCTAGGTTTCGAGGAGTRTAGGTAACAGTCTGGCCAACTTTTAGGCTCCTTGCCCTCCTTTCTTAAAGCCTTCTTTGAAGGAAACACCCTGGAGTGCCCCAAGCTCTGTCCCTTGGGGCCTTGCTGTGCTTTGCTGACAGTCAGCAGGCAGATAACCATCGCTGCATTGCTGGCAGCCACAGCGTAGCCCTGGGACTGATACCTCCTTCTCTCATCTGCGGTACAGTGATGCTGAGTCCATCTCTCTTCCCCCTGGCTCAGAGAGCTGGTTGAAACTTGCATTTAATTTCTCCAGCAGAGATAAAATAGCTGTTGCGTATCCAAGAAGTGGAGGGAGGAGGAATTTGCAGGAGGGAAAGATTTCTAAAGTGACAAAGGGAGCAGCACTTCAGGCATGACTTGGGCAYGTTTGAGTCCAGTTAGAGCTGACCTGCTGCTCCACACTCATCCTTGGCAGCCCATGGCATATTAGTGCAGGTCACTGCAGGTCACACACTGCTGATCACTGCTGGCCTGACCATGGTGACCCCACTGCAGCACTGCAGTTTAGGACAGCTTGTATGGATAGAACAGGGGTATTCCTTATTTTCCAAGCCAGGCCTTAAACCTTTGTATGTGTGACAGGTGCAAAGAAGAGAGAGATATTTTCTGTGCCTGATTCTGGGTAGCAAAGTTGCCATCCTGCCAGAAAGCTCTGCCCCAGCCCTTCTCCTGGGTAGAGGTGCTGTATGCAAAAGGCAGTGGGCTCTGGTGGGGGCCAAATAATTCCACCAGGGACTTGTATGTGGTGCTGAGAGTTGGTTCTGTAACAGCCAAAGGCTTGGAAGTTCAAGAGCTCTTTGTGGAGCTCACAGGGGCAACCAAAGTGCAGGGCTGGAGCAAAGCTGATGAGCAGAAGTAGTGAGAGCTGTGTAACTTCCAGCACTCATCTGCGTACATGGAATATCAGTGCTACAAACACAGCGGCAAGCCTGGCCTGGGTAGACATGACATATAAAAACAAAACAGAAAAACAGATGAGGGTGCAGCAAAAAAACTCCTCCCACTCCAACCTACATCCTGTGGCCGAGGATGTGGAAGTGCAGGTACCTGTGTCCCGGGGATGCCATGGGCAAAGGAGGCTCATTGCCCTGTTCCCTCCATCGGTGCCACGGGTGAGGTCAGTCCTCAGCCTTGTGGCAGCACGTGTGGGAAGCTGGGCCTCAGCATGTGSTGCTTGTGGGCAGTGACCCTGCACAGGGTCGGGCTGGGCATCCCCCAGGAATTTGCAGCTGCCTTCTGAAGACAGCCCCATTCATTTTCCTCTGCCCGAGCCTCTCCTCTGATACTCCCCAGAGGCAGTGGTAAGAGGGAGGGAGGGAAGGAAGGGGATGGCTGCCTGTTGGAAAAGTATTTGCAGAGCAGGCATGGGGGCTCTGGCCCCAGAGGCAGAGGCAGGGTGAGGAGGCGAGGGAAGGAAAACACTGGTGGTGTTTTGTGAGCCAGTGGAGCTGCAGCCTGAGGACCATGAGGTGGGCCCAGGCTAGGGGAGTGGGGCTGAGGCGTGGTGGGGGTGATGGGCTGGGGGGTGTGAGTAGGCAGGAGCCTGTGGGGCTCTGCCTGTCTCAGCAAGGTGGGAGCAATTTGATGGTGACAGCACCAGTGCCCAGACTCCTGCAGTGCTGGCTGGATGGGSAGTGAGAGCCATAGCCCCAGGCTGCTCTCCCAGCTGAGGGGGGAATAGTGGAAAGTGCCTGCCCCTAGGATGGAGGACCCCATTCCTGTTCCCCTTCTCAGCCTCCCTTCCTTCCCTCTTTCACCCCTCCCTACGGCAGGGAGAACTTTTACCTTGAGGGCCATCATTTTTACTATTGCTTCTTCTCTGAAGTTATTTATGSTCTCCTATTTGGTTAATCGGGTCTGTCTGGCCTGTCTCAGTGCTTGGCCCCCAGCCCTGGGAYTCAGCTGGTTTCCCTCCCCAGTGACAGCCACACAGTTGGCTGCAGGCCTGACCCTCCCTGCACCCCAGTTCACCCCATCGCGCCTTGGAGCTGGCTGCAGATGGACACAAGCTATGGCCTTTGGTTGCACTCCCTCCTAAACAAAAAAAAGGGAAAAAAGGGAAGAAAAAGCCCTGTTATGCCAGCCCAGCTGGGATTGGCAGCRCTCTGTCTGTCTGCAGCACCTCCCGGACAATGGCTGGTACATGAGGCCTTGCTTCRCTGTGGTCAGGCGTGTCTTTTAAGGACAAGAACATGGGCTGGCACGCTCAGTGCTGCCATATGAGAAGGAAAACCCAGCCAGTGAGAGGGGATGTGGTTTCTCCCAGCTGCAGTGGATGTTAGGCTCTGGTGCAAATTACATGTTAGACATGGGGCCTGGCTGCTGCTGGCTGGGCAGCTGAAGRGGCGAGTGCTGCATATCCCCCTGGCACAGACCCTCTCCTCCACCCCTCCCTGTCCTACACTGCCTTCAGGGAGGGAGGGGACGTGCATGGTCACCCCACAACTCAGGGGCAGCTTGTTTGAGCCCCCAGAATGAAGCTGGTTGTCCCAGCCCAGCACAGCACCCTCTGTTTTGCTGTGCTGGGGCCAAATGCAACAGGATGTGTGAGGGGGAGCTTGTCCCATGCATGGAGGGAGACAGGGGTGACCACCCCTCACCAGCTCTGGCTGACCCTTCAGTGCTAAAGGATGACTAATGTACTGCCCATACCAGTGGCGAGCAGGGCAATTGAGATCGCCTGTGGCCAAAATCCACTGGCAAATAAACCAGTCTTGTTCTTCGTGGGGAAGCAGGAATTTAGGGGAGTAGTTTGGCAGGAAGCTGGGACACTTGCATATGAGAAAGTAATTTGTCCCAGTTCTGCTGTTTTTCCCCTCTCCCCTGCCAGGTTCACTCTGCTTTTCCAGAGGCATCTGGTTCTTGCTCCCTGAGCCATGCCAGGATCCCCTTTATTCCCCCTCTGTCCACAGTTTCACCCCTCATCCCTCACTTCTGGGCTGAGGGGAAGCCGGGAAGGGCTGCAGGTCCTGCTCCCTACTGAGGAGCTGCAGCTCTCACCCACATCTGTGAGAGATGGGCTGAGGCACCATATGGGGGGCTGCATGTGAGGGGGACCCATATCTGCCTGGCCCAATGTGGTCCAGGAGGTGCCCTGGCACAGGGTCATCATCTTCATCTCCAAGATGGCTCTCCTGTTCCAGGGCCTTGGGTCTGTTTTTTTTTCCATGCTCCTGGGCCCCTTCTTCTCTTCAGGGTCGTGTGTGCACGTACACGTGCTTGTGTGAGTGTGTGTGCAGATCCCTGCCAGCATTGCTGGAGCCTATGCCTTGGCTCCAAAATCTTAATTTGGCTGTGATGAATCCAGACCACCAAGGCGCACATTAATTTTCCTAATGCTCGTTTATATTTTGTTGATCGGAGAAACATGCRCGATGTGGGCAGGCAGACACTGGGCTTTTGCCACTTCTCCACCTCCTTACATTTCTGTGCTCTTACTGTTTTATTSCTTGATCAAATATAAAAAGCAAAGAGGAAAAAATATCCATCATCTTTCCCCTCCCCAGCAGTAACTTTCATTGGAGGAGGAGCGTGAGGCACTGCCAGCTTTTCACAAGTTAAGAGTTAACCTTCATCTGGCTTTAATATCCAGTGGAAACATGGCTCCCCTCCTCAGCTTGTCTTAAAGGATTAATCACATTTCTGAAGTTCACCCTTATTCCTTCTTTTTATTATTTTTTTTAATTGAACAATGCCAAGAAATTCCAAAAGTATTAAGCATGTTCATTGCAAATCATTTTTATGACATTGCAAAACCTCCCCTTTTCTTTTCAACCTCCTCTCCTTCCCTCAGATCTGGGCCYGGGACCGCTGGCTCCCCCAGCAGCCGCCCGACAGCCCCTCCGCACCGCTCTCGGGGAGGCTTTCTCGCTGCCTTGCCAAGAGAGCTGGTTTTTATTTAAACTCCATAAAGGATCTTGCTTTAATCAGAAAGTCTGCATGAGAAATTTCATGTCACTTTTCCATGACTGTGGGTGGGAGAAGCTTGGAGCCAGAGTTGTCTTTTGCTTTTGGAGCGCTGCTGCGTTTCCCAGAGAACAAACCCCACATTTTTGTGCCGGCTGGGGCTGCCAAGGGAGCTGCATGCTGCCCGCCCGCCGCCAGCCCTCCTGCTCCCCAAACTGCCCGAGGTCACGGGTGCCACGTCCTGGCATGGGTTTCTGGGGGCGAGGGAGCTGTCGACAGCACGTGGCCGTGCTGTGGCTGCAGATGCAGCACACTGCTTTAGAGTGGGGTTTTGCAAAGGAAGCGTGGTCTCATCCAGATTTAGTGGCAYGCCACTCAGGAGATTTGTTAGCCCTGGGTTCTGGGAGGAGGCACCGAGTTGAGACTGGAAGTGACAGCATGACCTGCGATCAGCTGCAGGATGTGCCGTTGTCACTAGTGGTTGGCATTGTAAAAATGCATGTGAGGGACCTTTTTCCTGAATCAAATACTCCTCCCTCTCAGCACAGGGTGTCTGAGATAAACTTCAAGCTTGCAGTGCCTCAGCAAGATTTACCATCATGCCCAGAGAGAACAGAAACCAGTTTTCTCTCTGAGAAGCTAGGTTGGCATTCTCCCTGCCCTGCCATATCTGTGGGGTTTCATTGCAGTCCTCTCCTTCTGCTTTAAAAAAAAACAAGGAAAAGAAAACAACATTTCAGGTACTTCAGTCCTGCTGTCCACATCAGCCCAGCCAGGATGGGAACCCTGATCGCAGCCTGGCAGGGGGACGTGGTGGGAGAGGGTTTTCACAGCTGCTTCAGGGAAGGAGCAGCTGTGCCATGTAGAGGAGGAGCCAGTTTTCCTTGCAAGTCCCTGTTCTTCTAACTGAAGCGTGGGCACTGTTTGAGCACAGATGAAGCGTCGTGGTTAACCAACCTTCAGCTGTGAGATATTTGATGGGAGTGAGAGTGCCCGGAGCAGAGATGCTGATTGATCAGGGGTTGGAAGAGCTCAGGGAGCATCACACACTTTCTCTCACCTGGCATCTGTACACCCTTGACCCAGGCTGGGTTCCCTGAGTTATGACCCCAAAGTCAGCTTCTCAGTGGCAGGATAGCAGCTGTGTGGGAAACAGCAGGCAGCAGAAGGACCATTTTTGGCYGCCCTTCAGTGCTGCAGTAAGGTCATTTTTTACTCTCGGGCCAGGATTTTTCGCACCCAGTTTCCCAGCCCTGGAGCAGGCAGTTTCTCCAGAAGCTGTGTTTTAAGTTACTTATTTTGTAGGAAGGAGGAGGAGAAAAAATTTAAAAAAAGCAGCCCAGTGTGAAAGCAGGCCAGTTTCCCAAGCTGCTGGGGTCAGAGTGATCCTCTGCCGGCACTTCGATGAAACAGCCCTGGGTCCACAGGGAGGATGAGCTGACACTGAGATGTTTAGCYGGCCACTGAGAGGCCTTGTCTTTTGCTCTATTTGCAGATCTCAAAGATTTCAAGTTYGACGGCCAGCATGTGATTGAAGTGGATGAAGGGAACACAGCCGTGATTGCCTGTGACCTGCCTGAAAGCCACCCCAAGGCTCAGGTTCGCTACAGTGTGAAGCAGGAGTGGCTGGAGGCATCCCGAGGTGAGGGCACAGGGGTCTGTCCCAGCAGGTTCCCTCACAGACCCTCAGTTTCACCCTTCCTTAACAGCAGTAGCTGTCTCTACCTGCTGCCTCCTCATCCCTTTGCCCCCTGTTTGAGCAAAAGCTAGTTTAGGGTCCCTGGCATGCTCTCCCTGATGTCTGTGCTGCCTGGGAAATTGTGTTTTTTTTTCTTTCCCCCTTGTCCATCTTTTCTTTGAGACACTGCATGTCTTTCAGGAAGCTGGGAAGCAGTATATCTTGTGACCATGTGCCACCTTCTTTTTCTACAGACAATTACCTTATTATGCCATCTGGGAACCTTCAGATTGTTAATGCCAGCCAAGAGGATGAGGGGACTTACAAATGTGCTGCCTACAACCCCGTGACACAGGAGGTGAAAACTTCGGTCTCCAGTGAGAGGCTCCGTGTGAGACGTAAGCTGTTCTCCCTTCACAGCTCATCTCCAGCTCTGGGAGCATGGACCAGTGCTGTCACAGCTGGTTTTCTGTGTGAACCATTATCAGTTGCTGGGAAAACTCCTTTCCAGCAGCAGAAGGCCCCAAGGTCTGCTCCTGGAGTATGAGTATGCAGCCCTGGGACTGCCATGCTTCCTTAGGATTTGTTCTTGGTAGTGGGCAAGCAGAGGCTCTTAGCCCTTTGGCAAGGTGGCTTTGCTGTGTGCACAGAGCCAGTGCTGAATGTCCCTCTTGTCCTGCATTGCCATTTATCTGCCCCAGCACAGGGAAACAGTGTGCCCTACCATCAACCCTACCGACCCACTGCACAGGGTGCTCTCCCACCAGCCACCTTCCTTCTCACTCACTTCGTTCCTCTGTCTCTCCTCCCCAGGCTCTACAGCGGAGGCAGCCCGCATAATCTACCCTCCTGAGGCTCAGACCATCATTGTCACCAAGGGCCAGAGTCTCATTTTGGAGTGTGTGGCCAGCGGGATCCCCCCACCACGGGTCACCTGGGCCAAGGATGGCTCCGGTGTCTCTGCCTACAACAAGACACGTTTCCTGCTCAGCAACCTCCTGATCGACCCCACCAGCGAGGAGGACTCGGGCACCTACAGCTGCACRGCTGACAACGGCGTTGGGGAGGCTGGGGCTGCCTTCATCTTCTACAACGTGCAGGTGTTTGGTGAGTGCTGCTGGAGCTGTTGTTTCAGGAAGGGCTTGGTCTCATCGCTGCTTTTAGGGCAAAATACTAGCACTGATGCTCTCTTCCTCTCTCTGGACAAACCACAATGTAATGCAAACCCTGCTTGTGGTTCCAGTTTGCAGGAGACCTTCTTTCTTGAGGGTAGTAGTTCTTCTTTCTTGGCTCCCACCATGGGCTGGTGATGATGGATCCTCCCCTCCTCTGCAGAAGCTCTTCCTGTCATTTGTGGCACCACTTTTGTTCTAATAATTTCTAGTGGAGGACTGGTTGCTTTTCAAACTTAGTTGACATTGGCATAAGGAAGACATTGGAGTGTCTTCCTTTTTGTTCTGTTTTGTAGGGAAASTCTCTGTGGGGTAGAAAATGTAAGGGGTACTACACCTTGGATATTTCTGTTATGTGTGCTTCCCCTTCTCATACTTGTTAGAGAGGCTAAGCCTATGTTTCATGAATTGCATTTCATCCAAATGCCGATGTGTTGTTGTGGCACAAGCAGCATCTTTGCAGGGTAGCATTTCAGCTTGGAAAAATGGGACTTGTCTGATGTCATGTGAGAGGGCAGATAGCCTTGGGCTACCTCTTTGGTTTATATGGATACTGAAGGGGAGGGGGCATTTATGCAGACCCATGTGGGCCCCTGCAAAGGGAGTGGGACTTTAGGGTAGGAAAGGGTCTATCACTCTGCTCTCATCCCTGCCAGTGCAGACAATGCAAAGCTATGAGCATGGCATGCTCCCAGCCCAGTGGCACTCAGCAGCTGTTTTCTTTCCTCACACAGAACCCCCGGAGGTCACCATGGAGCTGTCCCAGCAGATCATCCCCTGGGGCCAGAGTGCCAAGTTCACGTGTGAGGTGCGAGGGAACCCGCAGCCGTCAGTGATGTGGCTGCGCAATGCGGTGCCGCTGTCGGGCAGCCATCGGCTGCGGCTGTCGCGCCGGGCGCTGCGGCTGCTCAGCGTGGGGCCCGAGGATGAGGGCATCTACCAGTGCATGGCTGAGAACGAGGTGGGCAGTGCCCAAGCCATGGTGCAGCTGAGGACAGCCCGCCCAGGTAAGCCCCTCTCCAAACTCATGGAGAGGCTGTTCGGTCACAGCCTAGCACACAGGGAAGACGGGGGAAACAGGGGAGGGAAGTTGGTGTGCTGCTTCTGCCTCCTATTTAACCTGCCCTTCGAGTGCAGTTTTGCCTGGGGTCTCCATATCTCCCTGTGGGAACACATGACAGCAGTTTTGCTGCTAAGKGCAGGGCTGTGTGATGGCCACGCATGGGCAATCTCTACCCAAAAGACACAGGACATCTGGGTGTAGTGCCTCACCCCATGGCTTAGCTCTGCCTCTGAGCTGGCACTGGGCAAGAGCCAAAAAACTGAATTCACCTGGGCTAAGAGAGGTACCACCTGATCCTTTGGACCCTGTTGACCTTGCATAGGGTAAGAGTGACTTCAGAGAGACGGGGAGTCCTGCGGTTTATAGCAGAGGAAGAAGGGATTGTTGCCAACACCTTTTTGAGTGGCACAGCAAGCAGCACTGCACAAGGGCTCACAGTTCTGCCTTCACTATAGACTGGGATGGGTGTTTACCCTGCTGTGACACCTTGTCTTCCAGGAGCACCACTCAGCCCTGGGCGAGATGCCCAGCTGGACTCGGTTCAGCCTCCAACAGCACCTTCCAGGGACAGTGCCTTAAAGCTGCCYTTGGATAAAGCTGCACTGCCAAAGCCTGGAACAACCCCGCTAGCAGCGTCTCCACAGTGTGCAGTCAACAAGGAGCTGGTGACTCCAGCAGAAGCCCCCATTATCCTCAGTTCTCCACGGACATCCAAGACAGACAGCTATGACCTGGTGTGGAGACCCCGGCCTGACAGCAGAGCGCCCATCCTCTACTACGTGGTGAAGCATCGCAAGGTATCACTGTTTTGCCCTGGTCCCATCTTCCCTTTGTGCTGTTCCCAGGTGGGCTGGTGACCTCCGCACACACTTCACACCTCGTGAGCGGGCGCATTGGGCCAGGGGCACCAGGCCCTCACTGCTCACTCGTGGCACTGCTTAGTGGGACCTCCTGAGCTGCAGCCTCAGCCTGGTGAGGTGTGAGGAGTACAGACTGTGAGAGGAGATGTGCTCAGCTTGTTCAAGAGCAGCCCAGTGGCAGTGCCTGCCAGCCTAAGTATGCAGAAGGCACATGCACACGCTTTTCCAGTAGCTTCTACTTCCAGTTCCCACTTGTGTGCTTGCACAAGTAGGAAGCCCTGAGGGCAGGTTACTCAGTGAATTACTCTGAAATGCTTTTTTTCTTGACACAAGCCACAGGGACACCTCTGCCTTGAACAGTCTGGGCTGCAGGATGCAGAATAGCAGCCTCTCTGCTGCATGTGCCTGCCCTGCTCAGCAGCACAAAAGCGCCCAGGCTCAYTGAGTGTGAGGAGCCAGCAGAGAGCTGTCACAGCCATGCTAAATCCCCTGGGAAAGTCCTTATTCACCAGTTTGATTCTGGAAGCTGAAAGGCAGTGCACTGTTGGGTACATCTCGTGCAGGTGGCACGGTGTGAGCACATGGTACTGCCAGGTCCTGCTGGAGCCAAGGGCTCCTCCTTCTGGGGTGCTTCTCAGCACCACAGACACAGTGCAGGCACAGCTGTAGCCCAGCAGTTTCTTTAAATGGCAAAGCATTGTTTAGGGAAAAAWTCTGCTTTTGAGGTCTAAAGTATCTCTTTTCTTTTTTCTGAGGATAAGTGGGAAAAAGGGACTTGAATTTATTTGTCTGCTGCTTTCCTTTGGGTAGGCAGGGAGTTGCAKTGGAAAGGCAGGTTTTGCCTCAAACCCCAGAGGGTTTGAGTATATTCCGAAAACATGCCAGATCACGTGTTTCAGATTCCCAGCCACTGCAAGGCACCATTTCAAGTACATGTGAATATATGTATCTATTTTCCTGGAATTGTGTGATTTTCTGAAAATACAGTGTGTTATAGAATACTTTTCCAATCCATGATTTCTTTCTAAGCGAAACTTAAGCTGAGGATTTCAGCTAAGCATCTCTTTAGAGAGCCCTTTAAAACAAAGGCAGAAAATGCCAGCACATGAACACAATAGGGCAAGTTTAAATGAAAAACAAAGATGCCAAAAGCATCCCCAGACTATTGGTTCTGGTTGTCTGCCAAGAAGGGATGTATTCCCCAATGGTGTATCATGTAACTACCAATTCTGCTTGCAGTCTTAGAGTTTCTCCATATTTGATTTGTTTTTCAGGACTTCACCTGGAAGGGGCCGTGGGGCAGTGAAGGTCACCATGGGTCACTGCAGTTTGCAGTAATATGTTTTCAGTGTAGTCCAAATTCTCAGCTGGAGACTCTTTCTTGGGATGTTTAAGGATTGTGTGGAAAGGAATTAGTCCAAATAACCCTTAAACTTGTTTAGAAATAGTTTCTTTCTATCCAAGATCCTTAGGATCAAGTTATATAATGATCTGGTTTTGACATTTCTGACTGGAAAAGCATGTGTGTGGAGAGGGAAGGAATCAATTCAGCGACAAAAGAAAAGGCTCTTTGTGTAAAGAGGGCTGTAAGGGAAGTTAAACCTACTGACAGGAGATTTATATTTGTACTGGGCAAGGTTCTGCTTCTTCTCTAGAAAATATCTGYGAATGTCTCTTTTTACCTTGTTCTTGCACTGTCCCTAAACTCTCAGCAGCCTGCAAGCAATCAGATGCCATGCAGCTCTTCCTTTTGTTTCTTAAGAATTTCTCTTTTTCTTTCCAGATATTAGCAGCCTTTAGGGCTCCCCTCCCTGGCCTCACAACTTTGCAGRCTCGGGAATAAAAATAAAACGAGGCAGGCATTAATCAGTCAGTGTCAAACGCTTGGAGAAGATGAATGATACAGCAGAGTCTTGGCATTTCCGTTCTGTTGCGTTGTCTGCATTACTAATGCTCCTTTCGGCACTGGGTCACTTCAGTGTCCTGCCTATTTGCCTGCAAAAATATTATCTTTGCAGCTGGGGAGAAGGAGGAAGGTCCCACCTTCCCTCCCCCTCTGCATCAGGGTATACCCAAAAAACAAACTGTTTCCAAGCCTTTCTGAGGGCTGTGGCCATKCACGGCCTCTTCCCTGCAGGAGACTGTCCTTCAGCAAACGTTGTGGCTCTTCATTTCAGCCCCAAMGTGCCAGGGGTGAGGCTGGATAAAACCTGGTAAAACAAAGTTGTGTGGGGTACCTCATCCCGTGGAAACTAGCATCTAAATGAGCAGCTGGGCTGCAGGAGAGATTTGCTTCCTAAAGCAGCTCGGTCCCATGGCTAATGCTGCATTCTGTGGGGCATACCTGCTGCAGAGATTTACACACATTGAGGGGTGGTGGTATCAGAGGGAACCAGAGGACAGAACCAGGGCTGAGTCAACCCTGAGGTCAGGAAAACACTCTGGAACTTGGGTGAGTTGTCCTGCTTATACRTGAATTGCTTTGCAAAATCAGGCTGGAAACATCTCCCTCCTTTGCAGACAGGGCAGAGAATGTAGATGTGGTTGGTGCACAATTTACTGTTACAGTTTCTGAGCGCAGTGCCCACAGGAAGCCCAGCCTGTCCCCAGCTCTGCAATGCCTGCCTTGGTCTCTCAGCAGGTGACCAATGCCTCGGACAGCTGGGCAGTGAGGGATGTCCCAGCCTCGCAGCACCGCCTGACCCTCACCAGGCTGGACCCGGGGAGCCTCTACGAGGTGGAGATGGCTGCTCACAACTGTGCCGGCGAGGGACAGACGGCCATGGTCACCTTCCGCACCGGTAAAGGGCAAACCTTTCCTGGGTTCCCCTTCGCTCTGAGTCAGGGACCCTCTGAGGCATCCTGTCCCAGCCCTGAGCACAAGGCACCAGCCTTAGGACAGTGGGAGTGTTTCTGCTCCGGAAACCCATTTACCCTCAGCTTAGAGCAACTGTCAGAAGGGAAAGTGGAGGGTAGGATGGGGAAAATCCCAATCCATCCTCTGTGTGGGTTGGAGAAAGTCCCTTCTTCCCTTGGTGTCTCAGTTGAACACYCGCAGAACCATAGAAAACGGGTCTRGCAGACATGTCAAGAGGTTGTTTAATCCATCCTCTGCCTGGAGACAGGATCACCCTGGGGAGGTTTCCCAACAGGTGTTATCTTACCTGTCCTTAAAAGCTTCTGCACAGAAGAAAACTCCAAGTCTTCCCACGCTGTCTGCTGAAGGTGCTGAGCTGTCTTACCAACAAAAGGATGGTCCAAATGTCTACACTAAGTGTTCCCTGGCTGTTTTTTATGTCTCCAGCAGGTGTGGGGAATGGCATTCCCTTCATAGCAACCTTCCCCATGGTGGTGGGCTTGCTCACATCTCCCCCAAGGCTCCCTTCTTGTGCTAATGACTACCTGCTCAGGCAGAAATCTAGCAACATTTCAAGAAAACCAGTTAAAAGTTGTAGAAAATTAAATATATGAGGAATCTATTAACAAACATGCCCCTTTAGCTTTAKTTCCTGACAGCAGGCTGAATGCTTTGAGGCCCTAGGGCTGTTAGAGTCAAGAAAGTACTTACTTCTACATAGTGGCTGGGAACATTTGCTTTCCTCATCACAGCAAAAGTTAATCCTGAGCACATCTCTCTGTTACTGATGCCACCTCTCCCTTCTGCACAGGCCGGCGCCCAAAACCAGAGATTGTTGCCAGCAAAGAGCAGCAGATCCAGAGGGATGACCCAGGCACGAGCACCCAGAGCAGTAACCAGTCYGACAACAGCCGTCTGTCCCGTAAGGCCCTCCGTGAACTGGCAGGGAGGGAGGATGAGGTGTGCTGGGTCTCTGGTGGGGGCAGTGGTCAGGCCATGCTGGGGTTGAAATCTGCACTGGGTAAATCAAAGCTGCAGTGCTGGGTAGGTGGTGTGTAGCTCCTGACAAGGTGAGGTCCTTCTTGGACACCCCTGCTGCTGTCCTTGGCAGACAGTCAGTCCTGGAGAGCAGACAAAWCCCACTGCCTGGCCCCACCTTAGTGCAAGGATTTGTCAGCAACTCTGTTTCTTGGCGAGTTCCACAGGCAGGGTTCAGAAAGCTCTGTCTTGGAGTCTGTGAATGTGTGGGGCACAGGAACAAACTGCACTGCACCAGTGGGTGCTGGGGGAATGTGAGGGAGGAAGGGAAGCCACGTCTCTGCATGTCCTGCATCTTCCTCTGTCAGCTAAGCCTGGCAAGGGGCAGTTAGTCCCCATTCTAAGAGTGCAGAGTGCTCCCTTTGCTGCACTGCAGAAACATCAGATCCTCACTGGTCAGTCCAATTTGTTGTTTCCCACCTTGTCTCTATCATTACTACTGCCATTATCATTTCTGTTAAATTCTCTCCTTCAGTCCCAATCCTCCTGTGAAGTCCCATCCTTTAATCTCCCCTGTACTTATTTGTTGCCTTTATTTTCATATCTGTGTCTCTGTTCATCTCTTTCCTTCCCATCTTTTGATTGTTTTCCTGTCGAATTGCATTTCCACAGTTCAGAACTTTTCCATATTCTCTCCTCTCCTGTTTCTTCTCAATCTCTCCTGTTCCATCTCCTACACTTGGTTGTCTCCAGTGTCAGTCTCCCCCAGCTCCCTGCTTRCACATCAGCCAGACCTTTTGCTCAGTCTCCAACCCTCTCACTGCTCTCCCTCTCATGATGGGTCACCACACCTCAAATCTTATCTCATCCTACTTGATCTGGGAGTGAAAAAGGAGCAAGATGCAATCAGGAGTAAAAGGTGCTTGTGGGCACAAATTGAAAGGAGCAAGGATTTGGGGGTGCCAGCTCTAATAAAGAGACAGAAGGAAGAGAGCATTCAGGATTTACAGAGCATGTGGGTGGGTGCACTGCAGGTAGTCCTTCACCCACATACCTCTGAGCTATAGGATCTTCTAGATAGGGTGGATATATTTCATGTCCTGATGTTTTCCTGGGTCCCTTGCAGCTCCAGAGGCACCGGACCGTCCAACCATCTCCATGGCATCAGAGACATCTGTGTATGTGACCTGGATCCCCCGTGGGAATGGCGGGTTCCCCATCCAGTCTTTCCGTGTGGAATACAAAAAATTGAAGAAGTTGGGAGACTGGGTCCTGGCCACCAGTGACATTCCWCCCTCTCGCCTCTCTGTGGAAATTGCAGGCCTGGAGAAAGGTAGGCAGGTGTTCTCCTCCCTGCTTCCTGCAYGGTCCCTGTAGGATGGGACCATCTGTCACATCCTGCTCAGCCCTGGCATGTGTGAGAAAAACAAAGCTTCCCTGACTCCCACCTTAGGTGTGTGGGGRAAAAGCTGCGGATGCTTCTCCAATTTCTCCAGCTGCAAAGACCAGCATAGGYTTGACCTCCCTCGGGGAGGCTTAGGCATGTTTTTCTATATTACAGGATACAGTTACTAAAGCCATTTGGTTTTGCCATTTACAAGACAGGACAGAGTTTTCCTTAGCCACGGGCAAGACAGATGGGCACACAAATCCTATTGCACTTCACATGAGAAAAGATTTCATCACTGRGCTGGACAGCTTAAAAGAGGAACTAACTACCCCAAACTACAGACCAGTAAAATGAAGTAAAAATCACTTAGGCTTTTAGCTTTGAACTGATTTTTATGTACTTAATTCCCATGAAGTAGAGGAAGAATGCCTTTCCATACCTGCTTTCAGGCCAGGATATCCTTTCAGGCATTTCTTAACCCCTTACAAAACAATCTGACTTTTGGACCATGCAGACAGGAATTGGGGAAGGCAAATAAAATAAAAGCAGGCTCGATCTAGGCATGGCTGAAATGTGGCCATTCAATGTTTTTTCTTCCATGATAAACTCCCTGTAGGCTCTCTGCCTTCTAGAGATGTAGCCCCTCTTCACGGTCAGGGCCACACTGACAGTAGGAATATGGAAGACTCCAATCCCTGCAACTCTTTTCTTTACCATTTTCCCCACAGGCACCTCCTATAAATTCCGTGTGCGGGCACTGAACATCCTGGGAGAGAGCGAGCCCAGCGCAGCGTCGCGGCCGTACGTGGTGTCCGGSTACAGCAACCGCGTCTACGAGCGCCCCGTGGCCGGGCCCTACATCACCTTCACCGACGCCATCAATGAGACCACCATCATGCTCAAGTGGATGGTAAGGTTTGTAGGGGTGGAGAATGCTGCAGGGGCGTGTAGGTGCTCCTTGTGCAGCTTACACCTCCTCCAGGTGACCCCACTGGRGCCTGTCACTGGCACAATGGATCTGAGAACCAATGGCTGCCTCCATCAAAGGAGGACTGTGCTTGGGACACATAGAAGGGTGGGAAGTCAGAGAGCCTAGGAAACCTTTTCCATCTGAATCCAACATTGTACACAGGAAGATTTCAGTGGGTAGCCTCAGGGTCTTGACCATTTTGTTCAACAAGCACATTCAACAATGCTTGGGGTGGCTGCTTGCTTTCCTGGCCAAATTCCTGGAATCCATTAGCACCTCTCTCTGTCCTAGTATTTTCCAGCAGACACATMATTCACTCTCATTTGCTGCATAACAACCCTATGCTGATAATCATTTACACCAATCCACTCCAGAAGACTTTTAGGAGTGGGTAGGTTTTGGATCACAAACCCAGATCCAAATATTTTCAACACCTTAGAGCTTATTTGGAGGGGTGTGTTGGCCTCCTTGCCAAGCTGCTTCTTGCCAGAAATTGCTACAAGGCAGGATGGGCACTGCTGTTCATTTAAACTCAAACAGTAGCTGATAAAATAGTGGGTGAAAGACAGCAAGAACACACGGAGCTGGGACAATACTGGTCCCTTCAGAAACACAAGGCTCCTGCAGTGACCAGTTCATGGCAAGACCCAGCTTGTCTGGAAGCCATGAGCCTAGTGGAGCGAAGATGATGGTGTGCTTGCCCATGCCCAGCTGAGTCATTGTTGTGGAGGAATTTTTTCTCTGAGTCTTTGGCTGTGGCTGCTGAGAGGGAGCAGAGCACTGTGTGCCCAGAGTGACAGGCCCAGACTCACAGCTTGTCTGTTACCTGAGAGAAGCARAGCATGAGAGTAGAAAATAGCACTGAGCTTTCGTAGGGAAGCCCTTATTGTGCAAACCAGTGGCAACACAAGGAAGAACGCTCTGCTAGGTTTTCTGCCTGTCCCATCCCGTTTATCCCAACTGCTCCTCACCTAGTACAATACAGAGCACAGACATCTCTGCTCATTTCTGCTCTCCCTCCCATTCTCTGCAGTACATCCCAGCCAGCAACAATAACACTCCCATCCATGGATTTTACATCTACTACCGGCCCACTGACAGTGACAATGACAGTGACTACAAGAAGGATGTGGTGGAAGGTAGGAGAAATTGAGACTGGTCCCAGTTCCTAATGGAAGACAGCACAGCCAGAAGGAGCCCTGYGCCCAAAAGGCAGCAGCTGTCCAGGCAGTTTACCTGGCAGTGCTGCAGAGCTGGGCCAGCTGCCTCTTCCCTGAGGAAGGTAACAGCTCCACGTGTGTGTTCCCTCCTCAGGAGATCGCTACTGGCACTCCATCAGCCACCTGCAGCCAGAGACCTCRTATGACATCAAGATGCAGTGCTTCAATGAGGGAGGCGAAAGCGAGTTCAGCAATGTGATGATCTGTGAAACCAAAGGTGAGCAGCTTCCCAGGGCAGCTCTGGGAGCAGAGCCCGCTGCTTTCCCTGCCTGCAGCTGTCAGGCACAGCACAGCAGGAACCATCCCTGCCTGACAGTGTGTCAGCCAAGCTCCAGAGAGGTGATGGAGGCAGCACTGGGGAGAAGAGAGGGTCGTCCATGCTGTTGATCAGTGTGATCTGTGTACTCACAGAGCACTTGCACTGTCCCTCAGAGTAGCAGTTACCTTTTGTYTTCCTAACTATCACATAGGTGTGACTGGAAGCAGAAGGGCTGACTTGCCCTTGCTGTGCCAAACTCCCTGGTGGGTTAGAAGCAGGCCCCATGTTGTCTTCCAAGCAGCTGCACTGCCATGACAGGAACAGCATAAGTCCAAGTGTGTGTTTTGGAGAAGCTCTTTTGGTTTTGCTTTTGTGTGAGCAGTCCAAGAGCGGATCTAGCAGAGCTGTGAGCCAAGCATAGAGGCCTTGTCTGTACTGCAGTAGGCATCAGCCTAGGAATGCTGCCATCCAGGAGTGATTCTTAAAAGCCACCACAGCAGTCTGGCCACTCCACAGCAGCATGAATTTGCCTGGACTGGGCTGCTGTGCTATCTGCAATGTCTCTAATGTTCTCTCTCTGTTCCTTCCACAGCTCGGAAATCTCTTGGTCTGCCAGGTCGTCTTCCACCCTCCACAGTGCCCCCTCAGCAGCGTCCCCCACTCAGTGGTGGGCACAGTGGCCTGGGGACAGGAGCCATGGTGGCCCGTTCCAGTGACTTGCCATATTTGATTGTTGGCGTTGTGCTGGGCTCCATTGTACTGCTCATCGTGGCTTTCATCCCCTTCTGCCTTTGGAGAGCCTGGTCCAAGCAGAGTAAGGGTTCTTTCTTGAGGGCTGATTTACAGAATATGGTTTGCCTGTGGATTAAATCTGACCCTGGGTGTAGYTGCATGAAATACCCAAAATGTGAGGGAATTCAGAGAAGGGGTGGGCAGAGGGTAAGTCTCAGATATCTTGTGGAGCCCCATAAAGACAAAGGCCACTGTTTGCCCCTTATCCTGCTGATCTTGCAAAGGAATGTCTGGGACTAGAGGTAAAGGGGTACTACATTAGCAGTTGTGTAGGCCCCCTTTGCACCGTTTGTCTCCAAGAGTGCTTTGGGTGCCTGAATAGTTGCCTGATAGGACAGCCTMACCCTATACATACTGAGCTTCAACAAGCTTGACTTCACCTCTGATTTTTGCCTTAGACTTCCTTTTCCTTCCCTCTGCAGAGCAAACCATTGACATGAGCTTCCCAGGAGCTGGGCTGCTGGTGTCTTCCTGCCAGTACACCATGGTGCCTCTGAGGGGCATCTCTGCTCCTCGTGCCAATGGACATCCCTTTGTTAAYGGGCAGCCCTATGCCAGCAGGGCACATCTGAACGGTGTCTGTCCCTCTGCAGGAGTGGGGTACACAAGCACCAAGCCCCGAGATTACAGCCCTGATGAAGTGCCACAGGTGAGTCCACCCCTGGGATTAAGAGCTGGTTTGATRTGAGCTGGAGGCCACAGCTGCCCTGAGATGGCTTCTCCAGGCACGGCTGGCACACTTGGCAGCATGTAGAGGTGGCACAAYTGGCTTCTCAAAAGAGATCTCCTCTTTGTAGTGAAGTCTGAGACATGGGGGGAACGGGAAGGTCTCCAAAGCGCTGGTGAAAGGGGTGTTTCTTGGCCCAGTGGCTCTAAGTTTGGAGGAGGCAGTGATAAAAGGCTATTCTTATGGGAACAGTTCCTGTTTCCCCTGAGCAAAGCTCACAGGGACTGACAGTGCTGTGAACTCTGTAAAGAGTCACAGGCTCAGGCAGTACCAGAGCTGAGAMTGAATTGCATATCCCCCAGTGATTCAGCAGTAAGTGTGAAGTGAGTTTTTTGGTGCTCAGTTCTACTGCCCTCAGTAGCAAAAGAAATAGTTTTCAGCTTTGTCTGCCTTCTGCTATAAAAGTTTCACCAGCCTGCCCCAGGGCTCTGACTCACAGGTCAGCACCAGCCTCTTAGTGCTGCAGTGTGCCATTGCTTTGCTAACAATTCTCTCTCCTTCCAGTCAAACGAGGAGACCAATGCCTTGCTGCAGGCAAGAGTGCTGCAGAATGGGAATTGTCAGCAAGAATACCAGCCCTCCAGGTTAGTCCTAGCTTGTGGARTGGGAGGGTGGAACAGTCCACTGGGTCCCCTGAGACTACATGCTCACAAAAGCCTGCCCTCAATWCACTTCCATCTGTCCCAGCTCTCCTGGGAAACAAATCCATGCTCCAGCACTAAGCTGCCTTGCTCTAAATTCTCTTTGTACAACTCATTCCTCCTAGGATTTTGGGAGGGAGTACTCAGTTGTAGTGGTGGCCAAGACTTACTCCCCTCTGTCCCCTTTTCCTCCTCCTGTTTCTAAGTGGGARACTGAAAAGCAGGATGAGAGAAGCAGCCATTTATGGTGGATGCTGATAAACAGCTGCACCCAAATCTGCTGGCTGTCTGGTTGTGGGTGCTTTGTATCTCACTGTTCAGACATCTTCATTATTACCATTCTCCTTGTGAAGCACTACTYCTGGCTCCTGTGGCACTCACCAGTTGTGGGATCATGGATACCAGGTCTCACATCACCTCATTCCCATCCCACAAGTACATCCCAATTTCTGCTCTTCCCCTCATTTGGGAATGTTCTGTGTCACAGCATTTGTGAGCTGGCTGAAACATGACATGGGTCATATCTTTCAAGGAGGAAAGATCTGTTAACAGCACYAAACCTCTTTCCCCAGGTTGCCCAGCTCCAGAACAGAAGACAGCACTTTCCTCTACAGTCTCCCAGATGACTCCACTCACCAGCTTCTTCAGCCACAAGATGATTGTCCTCACCTTCAAGAGCACTTTGTTGGCCTCCATCRTCCAGTGATGGGAAGTAAAGTGGGAGGCCCTAGTCTGGATGCTCGACGGGATACCCTCTTCCATCAAGGTCAGTGGTTTGGAAAATTCCATGCCTCCTTCATTTCATCATTTTAGGCTGATCTTGAAAGGTAATCTCACTGCAGAGCCTTGCTGATGGCTCATGTTCATGTGAATCCATCTCCCTAGGACCTAATCCATCAGTGCAGATCCAGCTTGTTCTGTGTGATCAGGGCATCAAATTCCCACACAAACTTTCAGAATGSAGATCTTCCTCTTTGATCAGAGTACCCYTCCTCATAAACTGTTGACTTGAAAYTTCCCAYAGCATCTCTCATTCCAGTGTGCATTGTAATAATTTCTTGCTCCTTTCCTCTCCAGGAAGCCCTTGCTGCTTAGGCCTAGTGCCAGTTGAAGAGGTAGAAAGACTAGATTGCTGCCAATCCAGAGATCTCCATGCCCAGAATCCAGTGAACACATCTTTGGGTCAGGACCTACCAAGACATCTCAACAGCAGCCCTCCACCACTGAGGCCCTTAGAGACTCATCCTCCYACCAGCTAGGGACCAAGCTGCCTTTTGCAAAAGACTTATTCTAAAGAGAAAAAGAGAAAGGGTATTTATTTTTGTATAACACTCTTATTTATATATTTATGCACTTGTATATAGATGTATATGTGCCTTTTATAATGCAATGGAGACAGAAGGCATCCTTGGCAAGGTCACAGGAGGACCCAGAAAAAAAGGCAGCAGCAGCTCTTGGTGGCACCAGCTGTCCCTCAGAGCACACGATGGAAACAGCTGRACAAGAGGAATTGTGGGACTTGGGTCCAAATGGAGCTGCCACCACCAAGATCCAGCACCCTCTTGCAACAARAGCTTCACAAAAGATAATGCTGTCAAAAAGGTGTTTTCCTCTCCGTGACAGGAAGGTTTGCTCCAGAAACACACTCCTGTGAATGGACTGGAATTATGCACTCTGCCTAATCAACTTAAACAATCTTTCACATACACRCCCTCTGCAGCTGCCTATCTGTAAAGACAAATCCACGCTTTAACATCTAAAATAAAGGCTTTAGTCTTTGCTGTGCCTGGCTCTATGCTAGTTCCTCAAAGAGAATGAGCCTTCTCTTTCTTTTTTACTTGCAGCCAGCAGGACACCTGGGGAAAGGTGACACTTTTCCTGCAGTTTTCCAAATAATCACTGGTGATAGTCTGGGGTCTTCTTGTTCCCTGTCTCCAGCTGAGTTTCTGGGTGTCTGTTTGCCCAGCTGGCACTGCAGGTCCTGTGCTCTTTGTTAGGCAAGGGCTTGGTTCCAGTTCACCACCCCTCAGCTGGGGCTCCTGCCACTTCCCACCATCCAGGGCACAACCTGCAGCTGTACAAGAGCTYCCTGCACCATTCTGAGGTGTGTTCCTCAGCAGGCTGCACCATTCACACACTTGTGCTGGGACCAGCAGGAAGTTCTTGTGCCAGGCTGGGATATGGCTGGAGCCTGGCTCAGTGTACACCAGAGACACAGTGGCAAAGGGTGGGGAGTGGGGTAGAGTAGCAAGAGCAGGTGCAGGTTTTTCAACCCATTCAGTTAAAAATTAGCACCTCAGAGGAGGTGTGCACTGGAGGAGGTGTGTAACACAGCCCATCTGCCCTGGGGATGAAGGAAGGTTTCACAGCAATGCAGGTGCTAGAAATGATSACATGCTGCCACCACACCAAAGAGAGGCAAAAAAAGAA
Source organism: Malurus melanocephalus (assembly GCF_030028575.1). Classification (NCBI taxonomy): domain Eukaryota; kingdom Metazoa; phylum Chordata; class Aves; order Passeriformes; family Maluridae; genus Malurus; species Malurus melanocephalus. The sequence goes on from NW_026623268.1 coordinate 2,973,688, forward strand.
TACAGCTGGAAACACACAGAGCTTGGCCCTCTGTTGCTGATCAGGCAGGTGCAAACCAGAGGAATTACAGGCTGACTTTGCRTTGCTGTATCCTGCTCCTGCCAGGTAAATGCCACATCCTGCCCTGAGAAGAAAGGCCCCTTTGCTTTCTCCAGGCAAGTAGCACATCCCTTGACTCTTTCTGGTTCAGTTAGCATAGCAGTAATAAATGCACACTTAAGGCAGACCTCTTTTACTATTTTTGAGAACAAGGTACCAAAGCTCTTACTTGSCCCTGTGAAACTCCAAACCAGCTTTCCAGAGCCACTTGTTTGAAGAGCAGACATAGACATARTGCACACACACAGACACACACAGYCCACCTTGTCCAGTGCAAGCMTCTGCAATRGACTGATAACAATAGATAGTGATTTTATTTGCATTTTTAAATTCCATATCTGTTGCTACAGTCATAYTTTGATAGAAAAAGCAAATATAACCCTTTACAACTAAACCTCTGTATAGCCAAACTAGTTAATTTTGCACTGCCAGGCATAACTGCTGCCACAGTTAATTTTAAGGGTGGTTTGGAGGCTCAGTCCTGTGCTAACGGTTGTAGAAAGAGGCACCCACCTTTTCTGCTAAAGAAAATGAGTTCTTCTTTTCCCACACATCTGTTCTGCCCCAGCTGACTCTCTGTCTCAGAAAGGCCACGTCACAAGCTGTGTGCATGAGCCTTGACTCCAGCTTGGCTCTCTCTTTCATGTCTTTAGCTTGAGTGCCCTGAAATTCTATGGCCTGTATGGACAGAAAAGAAGTGCCTCCTATAAAAGATGGAGAGTGAACAGTGGAAATTTATTTCAAGTGGGGAAAGTGAAGCTTTCCAAGAAGCAGGACATCTCCATGACTTCTCCACTCCTTAGTCAGAACTACATGAAACTCAGAGTGAAGGTTCACTAACTTAGACTTAATCCATAGTACAGAGCAATATATCCACTTTTCATTGTAATGCTTTGCTACATTTCCATGTAAYAGAGGAATATTTTTTCAATTGCTGCTAGTTGTATTTTATTTAGAAATAAGATGAGCTTGTTTCAGTCTTAAAAAGCAGCTAAGTAAGAAATTGTGGAGATGCTRAAGTTCTGCTTCTTCAGGATCACCTTTTTCCTCTCTGCAAGACCTGGAGCAGCCATTGAGCCTGCCCCCCTGTTAGCCCAAACTGCTGACTGCAGAGCAGGATGTGAGACCAGAGAGCTGGTGAGGGCCAGATGATCCCTTATTCATTTCTGAACAATCCCAAACCCGCAAGTACTGCAGTGGCTAAAAGCCTCACCTGCTCAGTTGTCAGTGATTCCAGCTCAGTTTCAAGCTGATGCTTTTCAAGGCAAAACTTGTTCATCTGGTGCAGCTTGCTGGTGTTTTCCCTTGTCAGCTTTGTCAGTTGATGCTGCAGGACTACGATTCTTTCCTAGAAAGATGTAAAAAGTTGGTATGAGAGAGGACAAAAAGTCCTCTCTAGGCACAACATGATGTGTTTGAGGAAGGTGAAACAAAGAGCTCAACTACCTCCATGAAAAATAGGATGTGCATTGGCAACTGGAGCAGAGGTAGGACTGATGATGGGAAATTAGAGTTGAACATTATGGTCTATTAATGACAAGTGAAAAAAAATCAAACATAAGCATGTTCACAAAAAGTTTTACTGTAACTATTCAGTCCCTAGRGAAATGAAGCCTTAACAGATCACGTGTCTTCCTCCTTTTCTTGTTCCTTACCTCCCATTGTTTGAGCTCCATAAAATGCTCATATTCTTTCTGCATTATTCTCACTTTCATCTCCTCCACAGGTATGTTAACACAGTGTGCTTGAACTGCTTCAAAATCAACCAGCCGACCAAACTTCTCCATCATCAGATTATTGCACCTCTCTTCCAGTCCTAACAGAGGGACATGGCACAAATGGCAGYGCTGTCATTCATTGGTTAATAAGAAATTTCTTCCTTAGCCCAGATTTTTGTGTGAGCTCTTAGGTATTTGCTCTGTAATAAATAATTCACACTAAACCACACAGAGCTCACAGCTGAGTAATGCCATTTGTCCTTGCCCATGGTCATGCCTGTGTGGTCACTAAGCCATACTCTAAGCCAGTCTTAGTAAGCCACTCCCACACCAAAGGCTGCATTGGGCCCCTGCACATCTCATGGTGCTAGACATAGCTTTGGGGTTGGCTCTTGGGAAAGTGTTTTTCTTCACACATTACAAAGAGCAAGAAATTGCCAGAAAAAGCTTACACATCTTTGGGGAAACTACTTTTTTTTCCTAGGAGCTCTGGTTTACAAYCAGAAATAGCAAGCATGTGTCCAGACTTCCAGTGTCTCATCTCAGTCAACTCTACTTAAACTAAGTTCCTGAATTATTTCACACAGCCTGATGACTCWGCAGTGCTGGAGAACTACCACTACTCCATCAAAATARTCTGCTTGGTATGTTCTATTTTSTGACCCTCTGTGGCATCTGTGCAARTACAGAGACAGACATGTGGTGAGTTACCCACAGCCACTGAGGGGGACACAAGGATCATTAGCAATGCTGTGTTGTTCAGAGTCTCTGTTACTCACGTTGAATCTCCTCCTCCATGTCCTTTTTGTCCTGGAGAAGCTGCTTATGTTGCTCCCGGGCCTTCCTGTGGAGGTCTCTCTGCATTATCCTTTCATTCCGCAGGTCCACAATTCTCTTCCTCAGGTACTCCAAGGATTGGTTTGTAAATACCAAAGCCTGGGAGAAGTCACGGGGCATCTCCCCATCAACCAAATACTGCATCTGCAAAAGCAGCCAGAAATAACAAGGTTGATTTTACACATTAAGGGTGCTGGAGATGTCTGTCTGTATCAAATAAGTGAGCAATAGAGAACTAATGAGTGAGATAATAGAAAGCATGGGCATGACTTTTTTTTGGGCCACAGAATTGTGTAAAAGAATGCATTGTGTCCAATCTGGCATTATTGAATTGGGCAGAACTCCCAATAGTTTCAATAGTTTTTGCTCTTTCTTTTGTTTGGATTTTTTTGGGGGTATTTTGAGTTTTTCCCCCAGGAGAATATCAGTGGGTATGGTTCTGAAGGAAAATACCATGCCAAACCTATAAAGYACTTGAAGACTATGGACATTTCAGCAATGGGCCAGCCTGCCTGTMCTTACCTCATTTCTGTTAGTATAAGARAAGGAAAGAAAAAAAGGAATTCTAGAGGAAATAGCAGCAAAAAGTTCAATTAACAGGCCTTCCCTCCCAGGAGACCATAGTGAATTAGGAGCAAAGAGCCCCAAAGAACAGAAACACCATTGTTTAGGTGTACACAGGCTATTCTGCATGTGCAGATGCACATCTTGAATTACCTGATGGAGTTTCAAAGGTACARCTACATCCAGCTCATTCAGTCTCCGCCGCTTTTCCCACTGAAAGGCCTCCAGTTCCTTGTTTTTTGTGTCCAGGTTGGTTTCTACTTCTTTTGCCTGCARAAAGACAAATTGTGGACAAACAAAATCCTGTAGTACTCAAAATACATAAAGCAGCAAAGTTCTGTTARAGTTCCTGATCCAAAGAGAAAGAAGTATATAAAAAATGTGGGGTTTTTAAATTACATATGATAGGTGAGTTTCATAGGCAAACCCAAGGCTCATCTACATGTATTCAAGCAAGATTCTAGCCTGAATACCTCTGTACACATGTAAACTCATAAAATGTCTCCTTAGAGAAGCCCTATATGTATCGAGAGACAGCTGCTTTGTTTGGCATCTAAAACACTTGTAGAGCTATAGAGAGCCTGCAAGTTAATTTTTATTGTGTTATGCCTGGAAATGCTTATTGACTCTGCATGAGAAAGAAACAATTCAGACTCAAATGTCATGCCCCAGGGTAAATATGTGGCAGCTGGCACTTAGGAAAGCTTTTAAAAACTAAAAAATGTTGTAAGTTAAGCACACTTGATGGAACATTTTTGAGACACAAAAAAACAGGACTTGCATAATGTAACTTTGTAGCACTCTCTCTCTTCCAGATAACCCGTCAAATTAAGATACTTTTGAATTCATACAAATCTAATTTCTTAATGAATGCAGGACTTCAAAAAAGCTAAACAGAAAAATTGTACCAAAAGAGTTTATCCAGTGACTACCTGTGACAAAGAGCAAAGGAAAATAACTAAAAGCAAAATAAACAGATGGAAGAACAGAATTCTTATGCATTTATTTTAACCTGGATTTGTGTTAGGGTAAGTACTGTTCAATCTCTGCCCCCACACACATGCACAGAGGATAGGCCAAGCTACACCAYGTGTTTCATCTGATTCAGGGAATCCAGTTCCAGCTGCTGCACAAGCCTGGACAGCTGGGAAGGAACAGGACCTAAAGCCTGGACCCAGCCCCATGAAAGCAAAGGTTGGACCACCTTCATTTACCCTTCTCAGGTGACCCATGTTGAKCTGCCTCCTGCCTCTGTGCTACCACAGATATCCCTTCCCAGATGGAGGCCTCTCAAACAGTTAGGATTTTGTTTTTAAATCTTAGACCTTCACTAAACAAGTGCACGCACTACATTTAAACATGCTGACACTTRCTGAGAAAACACTACAATACCTTTTTGGCAAAGGCATTACAATGCTTTTTGAGGTCAGCAGCAACTTTCTTCTCTTCTTCTAAAGCTTTCTCAACGCCTATCCKCTGTTGCTGGAGRTGGATGGTATTCAGGAAGAGATTCCTGCTGCAGTCTGAGAGAGAAGGAGTCAAAGAACAGCTCAATTTCATTGACTGCACTAGAGTTACTGGGCTGAACTGGAACCTTCTCCTGCTGTGGACATTCCCAGTATTCACCATAATAACACTGTGGGTTTGGTTCCCTAGAGCTTCTTCAAACTTAAACCTGTGGGCCACGTGCCTTCATGACCAGGTCAATGCCTTGGATGGATCTCTTTTTTCTTTACATTGAGTCAAGACAGTTTGTTTCCAGAGGGCAGATTAAATGCATCAAAGCCAGCATTAAAGCCAAGTGCTCAAAAATCAGCTTTTGTAAGCAATGCAGGCCCAGTARTTAACACATGCTGCAGTAAAATCTTCAATTATGTGAGCACAGAGTTGTTTCTCCATAGCACCCTTCACCATAAATGATGAACTTGCTGTAGGGATCAYTTATAGCTCTACTTGGAAAAAAAGCTGTATTTCATAGAACCTATGTCATGGTAAAGAAGATCTGTGAATTTCTATCTAATATTTTGTTTTCAGTAATGCTAAACAAGTGCATAATTATGCCAAAATCAGCAGGCATAATAAYAAAAAAGAGATTCCAATAAAGGCAAATAAAATTACACATAAAGAGACAAATATGAAGAGACTAATGCAACATGTAGTTTTCCTATTAAATTAGCAATTTGGACTTTTAAAACAAGTAGCAAAAATCTTCATTTCTTCCCAACATTCTATTGAAAAATGAGATGAATGAAGAGTTAATTAAAAAATCGATTTGTGGAAATGATATTAAAATCCAATTTAAAAAAAAAAAAAAGGGAGGGCGAATTGTTGTTGAGTTCTAATTCGAAAATGAAGCAAGGCTGTTACACAGGCATTGACACATCACTCAAAGATTTTTTTAAAAAMCAACATCCTAAATTAGCTAAACTCGTACAAAAGAAAAGGAGGGAGACGTTGCCTGCCTTTTTTGAATGCATGGTGAGGATTTTGCAAAGCCAGACCCTTAACTTTTCAGAGCAGCCTAGCAACGGGCAATTGCTGCACAAATCCACAAGGTGGTAACAAAGAGCTTCAATTAACAGCATGGTAAAATCTCTCAGAACTTCCCTGTACAGGGGAACTCAGCAGCAGGTTACCAGAGAGCAGCTTCAGCTTTGCCACTGCTCCACTCCAGAGAGAAGCCTTTTCTCTCCAGAAAACAGCCATGAAATGGTGAATGCTTCTTTATAGAAAATAATTCTTAGTGCTTATTTTTCCAAACTTACAAAATTTGGGTAGTCCACACTACCAGCAGTTTTATTATCTTGGCTGAAGTTTCCTGGGAAAAAGTGCTGCACTCATGAGGGGTGCACACATTCCAGTCCTTCATGGTTTTAACAGACAGTGAATAATTTAAAATTCTTATGTGTTTTCTTTTCAAACACATAATATTGCCCCTAAAGCTCAACAACTAGTCAACACAARGAAGTAACACCTTAGGTACCTTCTGGGCAAACAATATCACCATAGACTAATTCTTCAGGTTCACCATTTTCTTCATCAGTCTTTGAGTCAGCTTTATCATCACCCTCCTCTTCATTCTTATTTTCTTCATCTGAAAGAAACAGACAGCGCTGCTGGCTTGCAAAAACACTCCTGACCATGGTTTTGGAACTTAATTTAATAATAATATTTCTTCTCTTTATATGTGCTAGGAATTTAAACCATGTGGGTTTACCATTCTGCTACAGAGATTAATCAACCAAGCAGAATATGGAAGAACAAATCTGTCACAAAAGCATCATCATTGTCTGAACTTCTTGCTAATCATGTYCCACTTGAAATGAAAAGCCAAGTCAGAGAGAGCACAAGTATTTTAGCTCAGTAAGACTGCCTAGCTTTAACAGCTTAAAACTAAGTCACKAAGACAAAATAAATCCTTTCAAAATATGTTTAGTCCTGTGACTAATAGATGATTGCAGATTAGGTTTATGATCTCTCATTAGTCAATGGACAGATTAGAGCAGAATGTCACAAATATGACAGACTAATCACTTATCCATAGCTCCCATTGGCACAGCATAGGAAGTACCTATTTAAAGCTTTGCCTCTTCCTCTTTTACCAATTATCAGACMTCAGTATTGATTTACAGGACATAAATTGCAGGAGCTGTTATCAGAACAACTGTAGTCATGTTAGAAAACTTGATTGCACCATTATGATTCAGGATGACTGCKACAGAACACACTGTCAGTCTAAAACCAATCTGAGTTGGTCTGATCTATGGAGTTTTGACCTGCCTGGAGTGTTGCATGTACTCAGGGCTCCAAAGACAGGTACCTGACCACAAAGAAATATGTATAACAAATCCACAAAGCAAAAAGAAGAGAATTTCCAACCCGTTTCTCTTCCTACTTCTTATTTTTTGCACACTCACACACAACTTCCAGGTTGAAAAGGTTGGTCAGAAAATCAGCAAATTCATTGTCTTCTCCAAGGGATGCTTGGAAGCTGGCATAAAGAGCTTTCTCACGTTCCTGAAGTGTTGCAATCTCACACTTTCTGTCCTCCATCTGTGCAAGGTAGTTCTTCAATTTTGACTAAACAAACAAAAAACTACTTCAGTTAAAATGTACAACCCATGTGTACGTATATAGGATGCATCTGTGAAGACCTGGAAATGCAAAACGGGTCTTTCTCCCTTTAAACCCATGGTTCAATCAAGCATCACCTAGGAGTATGCTCTTTAGGTATGTGACTAGTCACTTATGCCATATCATGAAGGACTTATTAAAATACAAATGTTAAGATTATTAAAAAATTAACTACTGGAAGTTAGAAGTGATCATCCTAGTAGGTTGATCATCAAGAGTTTCTTATTTTTCAAAATTTAGCACTAGTCACTGGATCACTAAAACAAAGCCAAAAGATACTATAATTTACTTTATGGTTTGCTTTTGTTGCAAGCCATGAATTAAWGGTACTGTTAAATCTAAATTAATGGTCCATGTGGCCTACTTACTTGTACATCCTCCTGTTCATTGATGAGGGYACAAATTTGCTCCTCAAGAAAGTTCTCATGTACGTCCAGTTTCTTCAGGATAAGCAGCTCTTCACAGAATGTCATGCAGCACAGATCAGCACTTTTCATCTGCGCATCCATCTTCATTTTCTTGTGCCGCAAAAGGCGAAGTTCAGCATCRAAGTTGATCACCAATGTGTTGATCTGGAGCACATGGGAGTCAAATCAGAAACAGGAAAAGYATTACCAGTGGAGCTAAACATGCAAAGCTAGAGAAAGGAGCAGAAGGGGAAAATTCTGTCTGCCAAATCAACAGCTCAGATATGCTATTTCCTAGAGAGTACTGAAGCCCTTAGACAAATTTAATCCCAAATTATGTGTCTTCATTCTCAGCAGTAAAAGAATTTACAACAGTAAAAGAATGACCAGGGCTTCACAGGAATCACTGCATCCCCTCCATCCCTGAAGTTGTCTTCAAGAATGTTTTACAGTAGTCTGTAGTTTATAGTGGTTTATGTAACAATCCCAGATGTAGTAAATAACTCTTTGGTCTTGACAGATTTCTTTCTAAATAGCTGCCAGCTCTTCCCTTAGACAAAATCAGTACTAACAACTGCTTACATTAACTTACAGATACATGACATTCACAGCAGAATTTGGATATTCCCTCCAAACCTTCATAAACATAAACACAAGGGTGTCTATATTGAGACCAAAGAATCGGTGGCCAGTAGCAGAAATTAGAGAGAAGATGGTAAGAAGTGGAGCCAACAAGAGAACAGTGGCACACCTGTGGTATGGTGCTTTCCATACCCTCCTAAACTCTGACTTAGGGGCATCCTGAGCTTGAAGGATGCTTATGTCCAACAGCTTTGAATGGATTTTTCTTCCAGACTTTATCAAATTATAGCTTCCCCCACATTTTAGCACTCAGTTCCAAAGCTTTGCTAATGTTGGATAAAAAAACTATATATTTTATTTCCATTTCTATGCTTCAAGCTTTGCATGTGACCATTTCATTTGGTATCTCTTCTTCTAAGAGATATCACCTTTTCTATGATATTAGTAAATTTATCACATCTCTTCAATCATTTCAGTTGCCCTTTTTGCAGGCCAAAGATGCTGCATCCACTTAGATGTACCTTTTAAAGAGATTTTTCCATGACTAAGCATTTTGGTTACTCTCTTTTGTATCTTTTCTAATCCTACAAAGTAATTTGTGCCACCAAAAAGTTGAGACTACAGTTATTTCAGAGCAGAAATCATCACGAATCTACAAAGTTGTAGTAATGCTGCTTTTTAAACT
>NW_026623268.1:2982777-3014841 GCF_030028575.1 Malurus melanocephalus
GTTATGGATTTATACTGATTTACACTGTAAATTTGCAACAGTTAGCATTTTCCCTGAACTGCAGAAAGGCAAGAATAGCTGCAACCCTGAGACAGAAGGGATTTTGGTTTCATTTATGATCCAATGGRATTTTTTAATCTGACAAATATACCTTTCAATTTCCTACCTTTTTAATCAAGGTCTCTTGCAAGTATAGATTTTTTATCTTCTCCCTCTTTAAAATTTCCAGTTCCATTTCTGTTGGCTCTACTTTCTCTATCTCAAAAGCCCTCTGCTCCTCCGTGTCCACAGCTGATGCATCTCCAGCCTGTGACACAGGCTCAGCCTCTTCCACTGGAGGAATTTGAAAAAACACATGTCTAAATGCACGAGATGAGGGACACCCTTCCAGTGGCTCCTTGAGCTTTTCCTGGGCCTCCTGCTCCTCTTTGAATTTCAGGAGGACATCACTGTTGTACTCAATTATCTTTTCAGGAACCTCATCCGGTTGTAACTGAGGGATCAGGGGAATAGGGAGATGTTCTGATAAATCCAAGCTTGCCTGTATGGATTTCAATTCCTTCACCAAACCYTTGATTTCATCAATAATAGAAACCTTGAGATCCCGCAAAGACACAATATCTTTGTTCATGTTTGTTTTCATCGTATGGATCTGCAAAGAAATAACAATTTTAGTAGGATTCCTCAACACAGTTAGCAGTCTTCCCTGACACAAGAAATCTAACATTAGGATTATTAATCATTCTGTGATAAGGGGACACTGTATTAGTTGGCTCTATTTACATTAAGTAATAATTGAATGGGATCTATCATTAATACACTTGGCAGAGATTTCTCTGATCTTTATAAAAGAAAATAACACACCATCCTCCTGAAGCAACTGGAATTCCTCATCTGCCTAACCCAGAATTTATGACAAGAACGATTCCCTTTGTTTGTCCTAATGAGTTAAGTTAATCACTGGATATCTGGTAGCATCAGCACTACAGTGAAGTGCTGAAGCCCAAGCTGGAGGCTAAAATTATCCAACAAATCCCCTGAGATTGTAGCATTGCTTCTGTAATGCTTAAACGTTGCTGTCAAAGTTATCCAGTGTCACTCTTTTGCACTCCAGCCAAATACAATGAAAAAAACATTCCTATGAGAAGGATGGAGGGTTAAGCAGTCACAAGGAAAGCAATAAAGACAGCACAACATTTGAACTTAACATGTCTTCGTGGTTAAAAAATGTGTTGTTGCTGCAGGAGTGCTACCACAGCAAAGTGGCTCCAAAAGACCTGGTTTCTCAGGAAGATTCCAATGCTTWGTACCCAGAAGCAGTGATTACCAAAGTGCTAATATGGAGAGGCCACCCTAGAACACTTGTCTTTGCTGTTATCACTTGTCATCACTGTTTTTGTAAAGGTATTTCATGGCAGGGGTTATTTAGCTCAGTGTTTTACTAGATTATAAGACTTGCTTGTAATTCAAAAAGACATGTTCCTGCTGAAGTACTAGTAAATGTACTCATTCACAAAGAGCCCCCTGGATTGATTCAGGTTTGGATTTGGTAAAGCACAAGACATTTCACAAGAGAAGGGCTCATTTGTAACTAAAGCTTATTCAAAACAGCAGTCTGTCCTTCAAGGTCTATTCTCACACTCACTTTGAATTCCTTTCAAATAATTTCTTCAGTGATTAATACATTGTCCTCATTTCCCCCCCAAAATGGGGCAATGTACACAGTTTTACATACCAACTCTTCCAGGGATGCAAGCTGCATCATCTTCTTTTCAGTGTTCACACGCTCATGTTCAGTGAGCTCGTAGTTAGTGAGAGACTTCAGCTTGAAACATCCTATAGTGTCCCGTGCTTCTTTGATCTCCTCAGCATCTTTGGAATTCTCAGGGTTATCCTTAGGCTTGATCTTGTATCTGGTAGGTACAAAATAAAGCTGAACTTCAAGACAAAAAGCATACAAATGAACAGAGTCATTTCATACCCTCMGATTTATGCAGCAAAGTTTGGTGGGTGAAAGAGGGATCAAGAATGATATATCTCTTCCAGAAATGATTGGCTACTTTGGAAAGACTATCCTTGAACATTTCAATGAAAATCTCAGATATKTTTTCCCCTAAGAACTGCTAAAACATAGCTCTGCCATGGGACAGTTTAAACCTCCACTTGGACTGAATTGTGGATTAAGTGAGTACACGCTGCTCTCAATTTCAGGGAGCCACAYATCAATAATCTACCAGCCTGTAGCACAGAATATCTGTTGCTACTCTACCTTGTTAAACACTCAATGACATTAAAAGCCTTGTATTCTGACTCTACATTGGTCCCATTCCCTGTCATTCATCTCCTAAGGAAGAACTTCCATAATTCCAAGAGCATAGAATGGTTTGGGTTGGAAGAGACCTTAAAGATCATCTTGTTCCAACTTCCCTGCCACGAACAGGGGCACCTTCCACTAGACCAGTCACTCAAAACCCCATCTAGCCCTGACTTGAAGAACAGGTCATTCAAAGATAGGATTTAGGTTGCATATTAGGAAAAGGTTTTTCACTCTGAGGGTGACTGGGCACCAGAACATGGCGGTTGGGCTCCCAGGGAAGTGGTCACAGCACCAGCCTGAGAATGTTGTCCAGACACTTGAACTCTTTCTCACGCACATGGTGTGACTCTTGAAGCTGCCCTGTGCAGGGACAGGAGTTGGACTTCAACAATCCTTGTGGGTCCCTTCCAACTCAGAATATTCCATGATTCTGTAAAAGATGTCCTGTCCCTATTCCTTGCCTCTCAAGATAAAGGGCAGCATGGAGCATGAAGTCATATCACACACACTCATGATGTTTATCACATTTATCATCAATAATGGCTGAAGTCCTAACACTGCTGATGTAACCCCACTCTTACAGTGTCTGCTCCATGGGTTCACTAAGAGTTGACTGTAATGGCCTAGGTGTCCCTCAGTCATGATCATTTTAGACACATTTTACTCTCTTTCTGAAAATGCAGCTTGCTAGCTGAATTCAAATTTGATAGTATTTTAGAAGAGCCATAGAAACTAAATTAAGTATTTTAATACTCTCTTGAGACTCAGAGATATATGAAAATTCATCTGTTTTAATTACAACCCTTAGGAGTATAAAAGTCTAAGCAGAGACAATATAGTGCCATATGACAGCTGAATAGCATTTCTCAACCTCAGACAAGAAGCAGAACTAAAAGGGAACAGAGTCCATTTCAAGACTCACAATTCATGCCACTCTGCCCTCCTCTTCATGATCTTGGCTTTCAGTGCATCATATTTCTCAACAATTCTTCTGATTTTCTCACGTTTGCTTTCTATGTAACGCGTGGTTGGCTTTTGAACCTTCGGTGTCTCTGGCTTTTCAGCCTCCTTCTCAAAAGCTAAACTTCCTGAAACAAAAAACATCCATGTGATGATGTAAATATCATGCAGCACAGTGCAGTCCAGCTGCTGCAAACTCCCTCAGACAGATCCTGTAGACCTGATGTAAATCAGGATAGTTCCATTGGATAAATCAGGATAGTTCCATCCACAGTGGATGTTCTGAAAGTATTCAGGTTCTCTGACTTGACTTTTAGTCACATTCTACCCATGAGGCTGACAGACAATTGCTGACACTACCCTAAATATGTAAAACTCTGAGTGTTACTTTGTAAATAGGTACTTAAAATCACACCACAGCTCTATTTCTTTACCTGCACTTACAAATGTATTTCTTTAGCTTGGACTCAGGAGAACAAACTGAGATGAAAGACAGAAATCACATTACTGGAAGATTTAAATGGTTATCATTACCTCTATGCACAGGGCTTGTCTCTCTGAGCATCTCTTCTGCATATTCTGTCTGTTTAAGACCTGCCCATTTGTCCTTAAGTTCTGCCCACTTGCTGTCCCCGTGTTTCTTATCTCTGGCATATTTCTCAGACACTGTTAGAAGGCTGTAGGTGGAAATCTGATGAYTGCTTTGAATAGCATGGACAGTGAGAGTATATTCCAGCAAGTCCCGGAACCTGGAATGCCAAATTAGCCAAAACTGATGTCAGTGGGCACAACACACCATTTTGCCTTGACCAAAAGGGCATGAAGAGTGTAGTTTACTTGTAACACGTGCAATCTTTACATGTAAATCCACAAGTCAGTAAGTAATTGCATAGCATGATAATACCTGACACTATCTGTTGACTTTTATCCAATCTAGGAATGGACATGCTCAAGAAAAAAGCACATTAAGACCTTTCCCAATACTGAAACTTACACCAGGTTCTTCATGAGAATAACTTCCATCTTTCATTAAGGACTGATAAAAACATGCTCATTTTTCCCCGTCACACACTCTGTGTCCCTAAGGGTTTTTTTTATTGTGTGTTTGTTTTATTAATTCATCTTTTGCTCTATACTTMGATCTGTGGAAACCAACTCAAAATGCACCTCATCCTTAAACTTGTGTTCTTGAGAAAGTTTGTTCATAACTTCAAATCGTATAGAAAACCTTGTGTTAGCAGTGGCACTAAAATATGTGACAGACATGCAACATGTTTTAAAAATAAGCATTAATTTCACAGGTTTTTTTCAACATTTCAATAAGAGTTCTTGGTTCTTACTGTACTTACTGGAAAAAAACAAGGCAAAGAATCTCAACCAGGTTTCTTMATACAGAAGTGAATCAGAATGAAGTAATTTCCTTCACTGAGTATCTGAATTTTTACCAAAGATTCAATAGAAGTAATTACACATAAATATTAGTATATACTTGTGTATGTTCCAAGTGAAGTAAGAACAGAATTGTAAGAAAACAGATGAARTACTGATTATAGGAGATAGAAACAAAATCTCAATCTTTTTCCTTGTGGGAGATACAAATTCATAAACAATAAGCCCCATGCAAAGTCAGAGAGAGAAGTGGAAGTGGTACTTGCTGTGTTTGTAGTTTCTGCAGTCCAATGAACTGTTTCTCATTCTCCCAAGCCAGCTCCTTTTGCACTGACTGGATTCTCTGTAGTTTCTGCCTATCCAGCTCCTCAAAGATCCTACGGTCCATTTCAAACTCCTGCAGGAAGATGGAAAACACATCATAACATTATTTTGGCTACTAGATCTTGATAATAAATATTTTTACCTAGGTSCCATAGTTCCATGCACATCAACACTACCCTTTATTTCAGAAGCTATCTCCACAGAGAACCCCATTTTCCTCCTGTTCTTAACTGGCACAAATCATCAGCTGTGATTCAGAAGTCCCAGCAATTTACATATTTCTAAAACCACCTTAATCCAAAGCACTGAACTTCTTTGGCCCCAACATAATATGTCACAACATTTTAGAACAAGGTGCCTCTAAAGGTAAATGACCCTCATAAAAGCCAGGTGTACCTGTCTGTGCAACTGCATGTGCTTGGGCAACTCCYGATTCTTTTGAAGGAGAAAAACATAGTCTTGTCTCAGTGCACTTAACTCCTCTCTTTTCTTATTTTTCTTTTCTTCAGCATCCTTCATTTTCAATTCAAACTCCTTTTTCTGCTTGAATTGCTCAATACTGAAAATGCATAAAAAGGAAATGGTGTTATCTCAATGCAAGAGGAAAGATTAGTTTATACGACCTTTTAGATTTCGTTGATAGTCTTAAATTCACAGTGAATTCAATGGTTCTTAAGGTAATTTAGAAAGGAATCATCTTCTTGTATACTTGTACATTCCCAGCATCAAGGGGCTTTGACCTTTTGTTGTCTCTCTAGTCTGAAGTYAAGTCTCATAGTACAATATTTGAATCACTGCCACAGAAAAGTAGATTAAATTGAGGGAAAGGCTGAAAAAACTGTGTGCTTAACAAAGAAATTACCCAAATTCATGGTGATCAACTTCTCCCTCCTCTTTGTAGGCAAAAGAAATACATGGTCTGAGGAGAGAGCTACCAACACTTGAAAATCTCTTTCACCATTATCTAAGCATCTCTTACGTGTAGGCATCAGGATCCTTAATGTCTTCAATTGCCTTCTCCTTTTCAAGACCAGTCTGGAATAAAAATATTGTCTTGTCTTTAAACAAGCAGTAACAGTTTCAACAGATAATAAAGCTTTATAAACATTAAGACACAGCTCCCATCACCTTTCACCAAACCAAAAGAATTCTTCATTTTCAATATTACTATCTGGCCTTAAATATCAGATTTAAATTTTGAAGCAGAAAAAGCAATGAACCTGGTTTATACGTAAAAGAACTAATGAAACATTATGCTTAGGGACAGCAAATCCCATAACCTCCTCATTGGCATAAATCATTACATCATTGCTTGTCCTAACTTCACTCCATCCCATAACACCTTTGGTTCTCTAACCCCCAGACCCAATTCTCTTGTCTCCCCTCACTGCCACTTTGACAAGAGCCAACGTGTCCTGGGTTATTTCCAAGTTACATGTGTAATTAATCAGGTTGGCTTCTGCTGACTGCATAATRAATTCACAATCATTAGCTGTGAAGAATGACAGATGGATGGACATTGCAGTAGCACAAGCTTCATTTCCCAAGGCAATCATGCTCTAAAAAAAAGAGGGGGGACTATCACCCAACAATTTAGTTGTATTTAATTGATCTGTAATTTAACTCAATTAGTTTCAGATGATTCGTATTTGATTCTCTAAGAATCCCATTAAGTTTAATGAAKATAGAATTTTTAAAATCTTCCACATGACTCAAAACTAGAAAAGATACTTAATGAAGATTTACTTTGAAAAGGGAAAAACTCTGTTAGGATGGTCATTAAGCAATGTTGTCAGGCCAAATAATAGAACTGACCATAAAGGTCTTTATATAGAGCTGCTTACATATTCAAAAGTATAAATCTGTATACATGCTTTGTAATTCTATATTAAATAAATAAATATAAAATAAATAAATAAAATAAATATTCTATATTCTTGTAATACTGGGGCTAGCAAGGCTCTGATATCAAAAGTTCTAACCATTCACTTAAAGAAAATAATTCTAACTCTATTCTCAGTGCTATATATTCTTGTCATATTGGTAAAGAATTCCAGCTAATTATGAATAATTTAGCTGAATGACAAAAATCATAATTTTCTGTGTTGTCAAGCATCCTTCAAAATTGGTAACTGGTAGTTACCAAGCACTACTAAAATATATTTAAAAGTTTCATTCTAGGAATATGCAWGACTACACCTTTTAGTGGGAAAATACTGGTAGAATATTACATATGAACAACACATACTATGTTTATTTGGAGAAAACCACAAAACACTGAGAAGGAGCAGTGAGTCACAGAACCCATTTATTAGGGAATGTTTTGCAAGAGCTATTCTCCTAAATTTTTTGGGAAACTTCAGTTTTTGCTATGAAAGATTTTCAAGAAAAGTAACTGAACCATGTTTGCCCATCTGGATACTTTCATATCAAACACACCTAACTCAGTGAAAGAGTACAAACTTACCCTAGGAGGAGGGATTGTGACTTGGAGCTCTTTGGGAAGCTGTTCCTCTGACTGGATGTCAAATGTAAAAATGTTTCCATCTCCACCRCAGGTAATCAGACACCCATCATTGTGGCTACAACAGATCCCCTGGATCTGCCCATAATCATTGTCATGTACATTCAGGTACCAGTACTCCTTCAGGGCATTCACTGAGAGATCTTTATCATTGAGAGGATAAGCACGAAGTGAGCCATCCTGCATCCCACAGAACATCAGGGGCATCCTGGTACTGTTAAATAAACAACAAGAAACAGTAATAACGCAGCTTGTAACAAGGAAGCTCAAAATATGAAGAGTTAATCTAGCTTAATAGAAGTCACTTTCCCAAGTTTGGAAGCTGAGAGCAAAGTATTTGGACCATTTAAAGTATGTGTGATTCTACTACAAAATGTTTTTTCAGCTAACTGGCTTCTCAGGAACATTCCAGTTCTTACTAGTGTCTTAGAACTAGTCTCAGTCCTGAGTTGGGCAGTGTAGCAAACACCAAGTTAAAAGTTAGAAAAGTMATTTTTTCTTCCTGCTCCCCATTTAGTACAGATGGTGGTGAAKACAAACAGCAGTAGATTAAGACCTGCCTCCTTTTGGTGAAGAACATGCCTAGTCTTACAGGGGAACTTGACACTGGGAGTCTGAAAAGAATCCACCCTTTTCATTCACACAGTTCACAGGATGTTCTGAAAAGTCCATATTCTTAGCACAAGACAAATGGACTGACCTCTCCATGCTCTAATTCTCTTTGTTAACTATAATAAACTGCTGTTCTGGTGATCACTATATGCAGAGACTTCTAAGGGTTCTCCTGGAGTTCTACAATCTAGGATGGTTGAGTCCTGATCAATACTTAGCTAGTAATCAGACTTTTTCATCTTTGAAGATCTTTTTAAATTATTGTGTCAGACACATGGCCCAACTATGTCCATTAGGAATTTTAAGTGAAACTCAGTGCCAGGAAAACCAGAGAGAGTTCCTGCAGACTAGAGTTAAGCCATAATTAAAAAAGGACAAAGGAGTGYACACTCCTCCATTCCAAGCCCAAATTCATCAAATGTTATCCCAGAGCTATCTGTTACATTACAATGTTACCAGAAGCAGATTCGGTGAATGGGATTGTAATCCGTGTCCTGCATAGGAATCACTTCAAAGGGTTCATCTTTCCTCTTCTCAGGGTCTTTTGCATCACCATTTGAGAATTCACAATGATAGAGAAACCCCGAGTCATACCCACCCTGAAGAAGAGAAGGACCAWAAAGAAATGGTGACTAAAGAAAACTGAAGAAGCTGGCCAGATAAATGCAAATTTCAGAACAATTCTTCCTTTCTTAAGGATCTATGAGAGGTTAGAAATGTTTATTCCAAACACCTAGAGATCCTATTTATCCCCAGACAGAAGTCTGCCACGATCACTGGCATTAGAAGTCATTCCACCAATATGATAAAAATGCTACCTTCTGCTTGCAAGGGAGCAGCTCAGTTTTTGTGCCAATTCAGGCACCACCAAGTGGGGTACATTGGAAATCTACCAAACAATCTGAATTGGAGTGACACTACTGGTTTRCTTCACAAAAACTACTGAAACTGTCAAGGACRAAAGGAATTCARTGTCTTAGGGATTGCAGGTTTCAAAGGGAAAGGTTGTCACATCATGCAATCTCATCAAYATGAAGAAAAAACTRATTTACCAAGGAAAGCCAAAATTTTCCTGGTGCTGAATAAAAGCCACAGAGGATGGGACTGGGCTTCTCTGGTACGAAGATAGGTGGTAATGGCTCTTCTTCAGGTTCTTCTTCTTCAGTTTCTTCCACGTCAAGTCCCARCTCCTTTTGCTGCTTTATCCATTCAAGCCTTGCTTTCTCCTTCTCCTGCTTTYTTTTCTCTCTCAGTGCAATCTCCTCTTTCAGCTGTTACAACAAGCAGAGAAACAACCAAGACATGAAACCAGGGCACTCCACACATCACTGACAGAAGAAGACTCAGGAATTAAACCCAAGGTACTTCTGTCATTACACATACAGTATATATACAGAAATCTCTTTCCTGTTGAATAAGTAGAGATCAACTATGCTTTATGGGACTTTCCAGTAGAATGACCCTATTTTCCTCCACTGAAGTATTCACTCCTGGTCTTTTGCAACAAAAATAATTTTGCATGAGAAGCAGACTTCAACATTTCCTCAGAGAGATTAYTCCAAATCTTCACCACTATGCATTATTTCTGCAGAAGTCCTGCCCCCTGCATCCTCCAGAGCAAGGAAAGCACTGGAAAGCTGAACTCAGACAAGTACTAAGGTATCACTGGTATAGAGCAAAAGAGAGAAGCTATAATGCATTTTACTTCTTCTGAACAATGAAGGAAAGATTTATCAAACCCTTAAAACTCCCTCCCACTCAAGCCTACTGTACCATAAACAAGTATCAAACATTCTCTAAAATATTTCGGAAGATATTAGATAACCAAGTCAGCAAAGTGTTAAATATTATCAGCTAATTTTTGTCTGATTTACCTTTAAAAATCTCCTATTCTAGGGACTCTACAGACTATAAAAACCATTTTAGTGCTTCACCACCCTTACTGTGAGAAATCTTTCCTTGAATTTAAACGTCCTTGCAACTTAATTATTAATCTGTTTCCAGAGGAAAAAGAGAGCAATTAATATTCTTCCTCTCTGTAGAGATATTTTTTATATTTAGAGATTTAGAGTGTTTCTCAACATTATCCTTCTCATTTGACTAAAAAAAMCAAAACCGACCAACAAACAGAGAAAAAAGAAAACCAACAAAACTCTACACACATTCTTTTAATCTTTCCTTTCATATGCATGCTTTGTGATCCTTCTTATGGATGTTGCTGTGAAAAAAACACCTAGAGATCTTTCTCYTGGATGCTGACTTCCTCCAAGTTATAACATGAAATGAAGCTTTGGCTGACATTCAGTAACACAGGAGCAGTCAACAGAGAAGGCAGAGAATTCACAGATTAACAGAACCAGAGAGGCTGTTGGATTGTGGTGGATGGAATACAGAACTGAGAGTCTGCTCACTGAAGGTTTCCTCCTGAGCCTAAAATCAGCTTGCTTTTAGTTTCAAAAATTATCTGTTATTCTGAATTGGCATAACTCTTTTCCTTTGTTCTCACATGTTCTTTTTAAATACTCGTTGTCATTCAGAAATGAAACATGTACCTTTAAACTTAAAACATTTTACAAAAATCAGAAATACTGCTAAAAAAAGAGATGTTTCATGTTTGCCTCAAGGTGACTACATGGGGGTTTTATAACCATTGAAAGGAATTTCCTATAAGGCCAACAAGAAGCATTTTTTATGTTAAAATTACTAAGATTATAATATTTTGAGAACTAATGCACTATACTACCTTTCCYGTTCTCTAATGATGTCTTCTAATTATAATCAAAATTCACAGCATGCTTTCAGTGTGATGTAGGTTCTATTGGAATAAACCAAAACCAACTTGTAATTTCAAGCCACAAATGGCTTCTGCACGGCATTCCCTTTCAAGTAGCTAGGCAAAAATCCTATGATGCAATATAGGGACTAGAAACCCTTTAGTGAGTTTTGTCACCTGGCATAATGAAGAAGGTGAAATTCTGCCAGAGGAGAGTTTTTTACCTTTATTTGGGATTTAATACTATAAAAACGGAAGTACTGCATTGGGAGGTCTTTTATCTCATAGGAGGGCACCTCCTGCTTCCTGGGGGGAGGGGCAGGAACCTGGACAGCAAAGCCATTCTCACAAAGGATGAGCAGCATGGTCTTCTTCTGTATAAAAACACAAAAAATACAAATAGAGGTGTCTTGGGTTGATTTTATGATAACACTCTATTCCTATATTCCGTCTGCTTGTATGCCCAAAAGGCACCTGTGCCTTTAAACCTGACCTGGAAGAAGGGGAAGGGACGGTTGGGAAGGCAGSRTGGGCAGTTAAAAGCWGGGGCAGCTGTGCAGCCGTTTGCTTTTGGAGCTCAGCTCTGTGCAGGAGTTCTGCTCGTTGTGTGCAGGGGGGTTATGTTGTTGCTGCTTAGCTCAGGTTTGTTAGCTTGGGCAAACAGCTCTCCCTGGACTGCCACCCCTTCTACGACTCCTGTGATTTTCTTTCTGGAGTGGATCGGCAGGGCTTTGGTCCGAAAAACTGAGAAGCAAGTGCTGATCAGCCAGCGGCTGGCGGGGACAAGCTGTGCTGCTCTGTCTCGTCCCAGACTCCAGAAGAAGCCAAGCCGGCGACAGAAAAGCACCGAGGCCTCTGTTTCATCCACAGTGAGAAAAGAACTGCCACCAGGTTGCCACTGTTGCCCAAGTGGCCACGTGGACTTTTTCTTCTGTTTTTTTTTTGTTTGTTTGTTTGTTTGTTTGTTTTTTTTTCCTGGAGACAAGAGCTGCGCCATCTTTTCTCCGCACCACATGCCAAGTGGCTGTGGGGAGAGGGGGTGGCGTGCGTTTCTGAGTTTTAAATATCCAACAGTTACTCAGTTTCTTTAATCTGTGTCCTGTGGGCACCTTGTTTTGTTAATAAACTATTTTTTTCTTTACATTCGCCCAAATTCCTGTTTCATATTGATGAGAAAAAATTATCAAAGTTTTCATTTCAGAGGAAACATTTATCCTGTAATGTTTCTCTCTGAAAATATTGTCTCAAACCAAGACAATAGGGCAGATGTATAAATGGAATTGAGACAAATGGGAGGATAAGTTAGTCAGCAGATGCACAGGCACAAAGCCAAACTTCAGCCACACTTACCTGTGCTTTTATTTCAATGAACACTTTTAAATGGACATCAGAAACCAGTGAGCTTCTTTTATGCTGGTCAAAGCTAAGGAATTGAAGAAATCTTTGCTGTGTCCAAACCAGCTATAATTTTGACACTRCTTAGCTTGAAAGCAGCATGATGATATTTTGGGAATTTGGTTAAATTTAAAGATGGATTTGACCCAAGAGTTAGGAACTGAGGTTTTGGGTTGATAATTTCATATTTTTCCATACTAATAAATCTTTTATATCATCAAGACTTGGCTCAGAGTCTTGCCAAATRCTACTTACCTTTCAGTTGGTTTGTKTTTYGCTGGACTTTGACAAGTCCTTTAAAACACAAAGTTAGGAAGAACTGGTAAGATCAGGGTAACAATCATTCAGTGTTTGAGATTTCAAAAGACAAGTCTCTACTTAGTTTCAGTTTTCATAAGCTATCTGGAGAAGAGAGGCTTATTTTATCTGACCCTTCACTAAAAATGTACAGAGAGGGCATATTAGAGTTGCTATGGAAACCCTACATAGGGTTCTTGTTTCTAGAGGATCTCAATTTAAAAATGCATCCACTAAATGTAAYGTATTTAATCACTAAAGTGCTTTTTTAAAACAAGAAAGAAAGAAGCAGTGTGACACTCAGATGCTGGCACTATGTTTAGCAAGTATTCTCAGTCTGCAATGGAGGCCAGATACTGGTAGACAAAATTACTCTGGCAGAATGTAATATCCAAGCCATGATGGATCCTCTTTTAGTAAGGAGGAGTATCTTGTCTTCAAGAAGAGGACTCAAAATGTGTCTTGTCACATCAAGGTCTGTTGTTTCTGCAGTAAGACTGAATTCACACCACCAAGAGTTCTTTTGCCAGCAGGGTTTTTATAAGTTCTAATTAACAAATGAAAATACCAACACTTTGCTACTATGCACCTTAAAATGTATCTTGTCAGTATCTAAATATAATGAATAGTYTGTCCTCTAAATCAGCATGCTGGTCCAAACAAAATTTCAGATGTTTCACTAACCCTAGAACATTTTTAAATATTAGCAAGAAACTATTTCAGTATGTCCCGACACATTTCAAACACAGAATGTGAATTCCAAGAATCATCCAAATTCTTTCTTAATCTGGTCAAAAAGCTTTGCAAAAGCTGGTTTTAATATGGGCAAGAGCCACTGGCAATAACACCCAAATAACTTTTTTGTCAAAGAGACTAAGACAGTCAAGGGCTCAAAAAGCATACCAAAATCTTGTGGTTTGCATTATCCAAAACCCAAAATATGCCCAAAGTGACTGACCCAGCGATACAGCCACACAGAACCTGTTGGAATCTGCCATGATGAAGCAGCATGAAGAACAAAGYAGCAAAACATTGTGCTGTCTATAGAGAACAGGATTAGAGTTGTGGATATTCACCTGTTTTGCAAGTTCTTTTCAAAATAATACATTAACACTGTAGGGAAGGAAARAAAACAAATATGCATTACTCACATGAGTAGATGGAGACCACTGTAATGTTTGTACAGGCCCAGGGACATAGATGAATCCAATGGGCTTGTATTCATCCTCAATAGCAAAAAAGAAAACTGTTTTGTCTTTACTCTGAGGAAAAACAAATAAAAATGATGACTGAATCAAAGCTGACTAAAAAATTCAAGGGACTCTAAGCACTTTATAACATAAGYACACACTTCCCTTTTGTTTTTGTGGTTAAACGGGGAATTTAGGACTGGATTTCCATGATGGTTAATGGAAGGAAATAGAAATCCAGCCTGTGTTGCTCCAAGAAATATGTTGCACCCATGGGTCTTAACTGACCTCATGGGCCTCCTCTGGCATCCCCAGCCACGTGCTTTCTGCCCACTGTCCCAGGAGCTCCTTTAAATCTCAGGCTCAGACCTGATTTTTCAGATAAGACAGCACAAGCTGATTTCYCCAGATAACAAGAAAATCCAGAACTGGTACACAGCATGATTCATGGTAGCTTAAATCCTACATTAAGTGAAATGCATGGCAATTCAGCTCAAGGGTAACTGCAAATGCACAGATCATGGCTAAGGACTAGCTTTTAAAAAAATATACCCCATTAACTGAAAATCATCTCAAAGACTTCCAGGTCTAATGACAAACTGACTGACTGACCCTGTGATAAGGCCAAGCAGTGCTGGGTAGCTGGATTGCTGCCAATGTGGTGTATCAACAGACTTTATTTTACTAATTCCAAGATCCTACGAAACTAATTCCAAAATGAATCAAATCCATCTTCAAAGGGGATTACAGAATTCATACCAAACACTCCAGTAACTCACAAAATGAATTGTGTGAATTGCATGGTTGCTTTCCTTCAGCAAAACAGATTGGGGTGCAAACAGATCCTTCGCCCAGCACTGCACAGAACTACAACAAGCAATCAACCACAGCAACAGAAGTAAAACTGTTGTCAGTAAGCAAACCTTACCTTGTGTCTTTAAATAAACTCTACATTTGTGGCTTAATAAAAATAACCAAGCTAAATGATACATACCCCTGTGGCAAACATATGTCCCTCTTGTTCATATGCCAAGGCTGTGACTGCCGCAGAATGGGGTTTGAAAACTTGTTTCAGATTTATCTCTGCATTCTCTTTGGCTGGTTCATCACGATCAGGAAGTARTTTGGGATCATAAACCTCAATTATGCGGACAACACCATCTTCAAACCCCACAGCAATTTGACCTCCTTCACGACTTACCTTTAAGTGAAATTAAGAAAAAAAATCACAGTGTACATCTGAGAGCTTAGAAGAATAATCCATATAGCACATACTCTGGTGTTTACCTGTAACTCATCTTACATGGWAGTGATGAYAAAGYACAAAGAATATTYCAYACACTGGAAATATTGTTTATTSTCTCWAATACRSTGCCATAAAGGACAAGAGAAGAKTGGAGGCCRTTTCTTGGGTTGGATTGTGCTTTGKTTTTTTTAGTGATAACATGCCATTGAGACTGAAAATGTTAATGAGAATGTAGTTGTAATGTCTGAGGGAAAGGTAATTCATACTGACATAAAGATATATCAGCAGCTTTTTAAGGAGAAGAGTTTGAACTCAAAAAAAGAGTTATACTACCCTGAATATAATATGGGGCACCRAATGTAAGTATGATTTTTGAAGAGGTCAGGGTACAGGCTTGCATCTCCATGGAAAGTACAGGAGTCAAYAGGGACAGCTACTGGAGATGGAAAGGAGGAGGTGTCTTTACCAGTAAGTCGTCTAGGGAAGTCAATTGCTAATAACTGAGACAAGCTTGAACTGTGATAAAGGTCAGCAGAAACAGGCCTGTATGTTAGCTGAAAATAGCCAGACTTGTGGATTTAGATGATATTGGCCATACACAATAGTGTCTTGAAGTCAATTACAAGCTGACTTGTCACTGTTCACTGATTTAGCAGGTATATTGMTAGCTTACCTATGAGATTATGGTGTATAGATGCCTCAAAGTATGTTGGACTAAGTTTTCTTAGATTAATAGCACAGATTTTCAAATACACTTGCACACTCTAAACTTTGTCTAAGTATATAATGGGATTTTAAAAGGGATTTTAATGGGATTTTAAAACTGAGTCAGTTTTGTGATGCTGTACAATTTATTGTGGCAGACAGCTTACCTCATGGATGTATAGGTCATCAATAGACAGCATCTCTGAAAGTCTGCATGATCAGAATTATATTTTCATAAAATATTTATTTTTGTAAAATAAAAGGACTCTCCCAGTGGAACCCTCACCTTGAACAGTCAAGTAATTATTTTTCTCCTAAATTTGCTTATAATTTGCTTATAATTAACCCACCAGGCTTGCCATRTTTTCTCAAGAACATAACGAGACACTATTTTAATTAAAATTAGCAAATATGTCTAAAAGTGATAGACTCCACACTCCACAAATGATCAGTTCTGGCAACAGTTTTTTATGATTTATCTCCAAATGTTTGTGATTTGTCTGGGCTGTCATTTCAAAATGTGTTAACTAGCTCATGTTAATTGACAATTGCTCTGTGTGGGTTAAATAGAAGCTGTTAGTCTATAAAYTCAAGACTACTTCCCATACTGCACACTGAGATCTGATTTTAGAATCTTAGGAAGGCACAAAGTAGGATACCTGATAAYCCACAGTAAAGTTAAACTGTACCCATACTGTACACAAACATACTACCCCACAAACTTTTATACAGATAATGTTACATTGAATTCCACCATGGCCTAACAAGTGACCTCTAATGTCATGTTTGGTGAGCAACTCTCTGGATKCTGGCAAGCTCATAGATCCTTGATAAATTTTTGCTGTCATGCTAGGAAAAACTCACAACAGCTGGTGCCCATGTCAGCGCTGTTCCTCCCTGTTTAAATTTGATTACACTCAGTTGGCTGTTGTTGTAGAAGTCATAGATACGCACTGACCCTGTGGGGAAATGAGACAGTAAGAACGTATTTTTTGCAGTATCACTTACACGTAAGGGTTTATGGAGAAATATCTATTTATTTGAATTGAAATCTGGATAATATGTATGCTTTCTCTTTTGAGTAACAAAATGCCTGCCTGGAAAGAACTGATGATTAGAGTATCATGGTTAGCATGGTTCTCATGAAAAAAACACACAATTTCTTCACTCTTTAACTTACACAGAACCAAGAGCTGGYGAGRCTGAGGGTTGTAATAAGAAGTCCCMTGCTGACAATCCACATGAAATTTTCAGGTAAGCACAGTATTGAGGCATACTGTAAGGAAAATCTGTACTCACAACACAGGAAAAGATGATATGCTACTACTTGGGACTGTCTATGGAGGAAGTCATTTTAAGGGGGAGAAATATAGGAGATTGTCCACGAAAGATCCACTTTTACCAGAGATAAAATTAACAGATTCGTAAGCAGACATATTGGGTTGCATGAAATTCCATTCCAGCTGGCATGTATCTGAAATGTTGTTTGTTCAACTGGTAGGAGTTTGTCTTCAGGCTAGAAGAGTATRTGCATTGTATAACACAGACAAATTACAAGAATTGAGTTAAAAGACCGTGTGGCATTTTCTGAGAAGTGTAAATGACATTGCTAATGCTCTGGCCAGTAGTTCTGCTTTCAAAGCACAATAAAGCTAAGAGTGAGAGGCCTAAACAGCAATATTTATACAAGTTAAATTAATATATCTGTAATTACATGTTATTTGTTGTTGAGAGCATAATASATACTGATTTTCTAAGAAAGGCACAAACATTAGTATTTGCAATGGCTTACACAATGCTAGAGGTGTATGTAATTCCTTACAAAACAAAATCCCAACACTTATTAATTCTCAGCCCTGAATACAAGTGCTGTTACTCAAACCAGATGTTCTCATCTTTTCAGCCATTCCTTCAGAATAAATGATTTACATAGTTTCTCTGCAAAACTCCTGTTGCTAAAATCCCAGGTTTTTAAGATGAAGCAGTCTTAATGCACWGTTTCAAAACATTAACCATTTGTCTTTACTTTTAAAGAACTGATCCCATTAACAGCAATTGTGTGTAAAGTGACTTTGCAAGAGCAAATGTACAAAYACAAAACACAGTAGTTCTAAACCAAACATCCTTACTCTTCAAAACCAATAAATGCAGTGGTATGAAAGGAAAGCAAAAGTGCACTTACGGTCGAGAGCTGTGGTGGCCATCAGGAATGTAAAGGGAGAGACASCAATGGCCTCAATCCTCCCAGAGTGGAACGTACACACACGTTCTGGGTCCAGGGACTGAGGTGCAAAATAGAAGAGAAATTTTGCTGTGTTCTGTAGCTGTGGTCTCAAGCTTGGGCTTATGCTGCCTGGAAAATCATTTCATTATCCAAGGAATTCTAAGTTTTGCTGTAACTTTTTTTACAATAGTTTTTTATAGTGTACTTTTTTATTTACCATAAAATTCTAGGAACATACTTTACTTTTCACAATAAAATTTTATTCCACCCAAGGGATTACTTGGGTAATCCCATTTACTTTAATATGTTCCAGAGCAAAACTTAAATGCCCCCYTTTTTACCTCTGTCATCTATTTCTMCACCAAAAACATCTCCAGCACCAATACTAGTTACCAGTAGGATAAAACATGTCAAGAGTTTTTCATCTTCTCCTTGTATTTTTCTTTTTTTCCCTGTCATTTAGAAACTACAGGAAGGATTGGTTCAAACACCTATCTATGGAGGATATATCAACACACCTTGAACTCACTTCCTGCATCCATGCAACTTTCAATACCAGTTTATAATAAAACACCTTTAAAGTAACTTGAATTTGACAGCTAAAATTTCAGGAATCAAAAATCAAATTCCTTTTTATCATCCGGTACAATCATTATAATCAATTACATTTGAAAATTTTTATGCAATAAAATATCTGTTTCAATGCTATARTTTTCTGCTGTGCAACTTCATGAAACACAAATTTCATGGCAGATTCAACCAGTATAGTTACTGGTTGAATTGTTATTGCAAAGGAACTGAAGAAACCAGAAGAAAGAAAAAACAACCTCACCATATTTGTAAAAGTCAAATCCAGTTTCCATATTGTTCCACTTGTATCCTGAAGAAGAAAAAACAAAAATTGAACATTTTCACACTCGATTTGGAAATAAAACTGCATCTGGTGACTTCTTAAAAACCCCTTAATGATTATCATTGCGAAACAGAAATTACTAGATGCAATGACATTGGTCTTATTAATCCCATCCATGAGTTCAGSGTAATAGAACTTTGACAATACTTATTGGGAATCTCCTTATGCCAGAGTCTCACACATTACTGTACACTAAAAACACAGCATAGCATAACAGAGCATAATTCAGTTGGAAGGGACCTGCAAGGATCATCTAATYCAACTCCCTGATCATTTCAGCGCTGACTAAAAGTTAAGGCATACTATTAAAGGCCTCTATTAAATGCCTTTTAAACATTGACAGGCTTAGAACTTAAACTACATCTCTAGGAAGCCTGTCTCAGTGTTTGAAATAATAATAATAATAATAATAATAATAATAACAATAATAATAATAATAATAATAATAATAATATCTGTAAATAGATAGCTAGATAGACAGATAGATAGATAAGAAGCTTTTCTATACATCCAGAGGAAGACTAAATTTTATGCCAAAAAGAAACACACTGATTTGTAATGGACTCCTGCTGTTACTTATCATCACTTCCCTCATCCTGTGTTTGTCCACAGGGGTATATGTACTTAAATGTGTCTTACCTGAGCATACCAAAAGACCTGTTCATGGTCAACAATTTTTGTCATGAAATTCAGGCTGACATTCTTGCCAATCCAAAGTTCACTCATAGGCTCCACTTCCAGTAACCCTGTTTCATCCACAGGATCAGCAGTRTCTATWATCTCRAAGTTCCACACCTTYGTGGCATTGGAAGCATTWAAAAAGAAAAAAAAARGRRAAAAAAAARMWTTTTTTMATAAGGCCAGGTTGGTTTMAYACAMAATTAATATGGAAATTCAAAATTAYAAGAAAGCAAAATCACTGCTTTGAATGTAACCTAGAACAGTGAAAGGAGCTTAAATTCAGCCCAGGCAGAACAAAAGTATGGGAAGTCTAACCCTTCCATGTTCTGCTCTGAGGGATAAGAACAAGATATCAGTTARCACATTTATAATGAAGTGAATTTTCCTAATGGGGTAATACCAACCTATCAAAAACAATAACAACAACACTGTTTGAAACCACTGACTATAGGTCAGTTTTCCATTGATTATCTGGGTCATTTCACACATCAGCAGAGGACACGTCATGTCCTCCCTAAAAGTGCAGGGAAATAAGATTGCAAAATTCTTCATCATTGACAGGTGAGATCAGAAACTGGTGCTATGSATAAGGAAAACATTTTGACCTTAATTTATAGAATTATATGTTACCTTCAGGATGTTTTTTTCTTTTAATTATCCCCCTCCTTCAGGATATGTATCTCTGAGATGTTAATTTCTGTGTCATTTTAACATTAATAATCTGAGCTTTCAAACACTCAGAAAAATAATTTCAAATATTCCTGTAGATTTTTAATCATCTTTGAAATAACACCATGTGTTAATAGGCCTGAAAATTATAAAGGTGAACAAAAACTAAACATGAATAAAATGCTAGAATACAGTCAAGAACAAAAGTATTAGAAAACCACTGAAGATTATCTTGATTTACTAAAGTAAAAGCTGATTCATTTATTACTATTAAACAAGGAATACTGTGTACCATGCTATCCAATTCAAACATACACACTGTGGAGATGTGCACTTATTTTCTTTGTTSTAAAAATTAATTTTCAGAAAGAAACTGCACTCCAAAATTTCCTCAAAAAACCTGGTAAAGGAAATATGTAACATTTACCTGCTGACCATACATCTGCACACCTAAAGGCAGAGCAAAAGAAAAACTCACCCGAATGWAACCATCTTTTCCAACAGAGTAAAKTTCTCCTTCATCAAGAACTATCTGGTTGATAGGGCCCTCGTGACAGGGCTTCTGTCCAGCTTGACAGAGCTCTACTTTAATGAGGCCACCTTCCCAAAGCAGAAAATTGCCCCATTCAGTTCCTGAGAGAACCTTCAATGCAAATGAAGATAAGTATATAAGCACCTGCTTGTAATTGTGCAGAAATATGAGCAAGAACCCAGTTAATATTTGTAGCTTCTGTCCATGAAAGCATTAAATCAATAGCAAAGAACAGACATGTGCAAGAGAAAATGTAAAGGGTGAGGAGGTTCAACTTTTTTGCAATGTGACATAATTTGCATGCACTGAAATGGTTGAAGATTAGGACCAACAGTCTCTTTGTATTTCTGTACACTCATATTTTCACTACTCCGTTAGAAGACACTCTGCTCTAAGCCAACATAGGTCTTTTCCCTGTAAATTACAACACTAACTGTATTTTCCAATTATTCCTAAGTAAGGCAGGTTTTGGGGAAATTGATGCCAATATTCTGTTATCAGAACAGTGCATCATGGGCCTGAATCAAACCACTTTGAAAACAGCAACTCTTCAACTCACAAAGCAGACTTTATCAAAGCCTAAACGGGCACATAGTATTTTTTTCTTTTTTGTCACTTTTTGTTACTAACCTTCCCATCGGGCAGCTCCACAAAACCTATAATGTCAGACACTGCTGTTTTTCCAAACCTGCCCAAAGCACCTTGTAACTTGAGACCAGTTAATGTGAGAGCCATCTTCCAGAACCTGAGTATAGAAAAAAATATCCCTGTGTGATACAAAGTTTGCCAGACACTGTTCAGTCCCTCTTAGASGTTGCAATATTCTTACCAGGCATGCCTAAAAGGCAAGGGTTACTCAAGTAATTACTCTTTCTCACAGGGGAACTTGGTTTTATTTCCTTTTGAAAATGAGACAAAGCTTTGTAACTATGCAAATATTTCCCTACACTACTCCTGTGAAAAAACTAGCAAAATAATTTGGAATAGGTAGAATGGAGATAAAAAACTACTTTTCAAAATTAAGAAGTGTAAAACCCACAGCTACATCTTTCTAGCTAAAACCCATACATGTGTTAGGGTTACCTATCTTATTCTTGCTGTCTCAACTGTATGTAAATCTCAGCTTTGTAAATCTAAGGGACTGTGGKCTTCACTGAATRTCCTCCAAGTCCTCTTGTGGAATTSAACTGTASTATAAAATCTMACTGAGACAAARGCTTTATCYCAAATATYAATAGTTATTTCTATTTGATCATTAGTATAAAATATAACTTTCAATTGCTGCATTGCAGAAAAATTAATATTTACTCAATTAGGGATGGTTCACTGTGTGTGTARGAGACATTACAATTAAGATAAATGTAGGAAATTGTAATTTGAGTCTACATTTGGGTGAAAAGTCACATTTATTAAGYAACAAAAGCTGTGTCAGAGTTTATTTGTAGTATTTTAGCTCAAAAGAAAGTTTTTAAAAGTTTTTTTTTTGACAGATTTCCATAAATAATGCATTCWAAACCACATTTGTTTTGTGTCTAAATAAGTAATTTGCTATTTCATACCTACATTGCAACCAAACTATAAAGCAAATCTCATATTTTGATTTGATTCCCCTATTAAAATTCAAAGTAACTTAGGATGCATTATAATTTTAAAGGTATCATTTTTATTACAATAGAATCCCAGTCATATTATAAGTCTCTGCTGTTTTAACATCTGAGTACTGGATAAACACAGAACACAAAACAAAAGTTTGAAGTCGTTGAGTATTTGGTTCTTTTTACAAAAGGATCCGTGAACTTAGCAGGGAAAGGAATGTATGGAAGTGTATCTTGTAGGCTTTTGGTGGGATCAGAGGGTTTCTGATCCATGACTTAGCAGCCAGCTCTAAAGGCTGTCCAAAGAGCACATGAGCTCAAGAAATCAAAGGTAGAAAGCCCATAAGGCTCAAAAGACATATCCTATGTTACCAGCTAGAAGATAGATATATATATATATACATAAATAAATATTTTTCATATGTGCTTATTGAAATTACAAGAATGGAACCAGTGATACTGACATTAAACATCAAGCATCATCCTTTTTGGATAGAAAAGGTACTAAAAGATTTGTTTGACTGGGAGGAGGAMTTGAAATTCCTCATTTTTATAATTGTAATGACCAGGTAAAATAGTATTCCTCATTGGTCCATGTTTACTAATGATACATTCTTTTAGTCATGCCCTATATATCATAACTTCAGAGGTGTTACGCATTAATTGTAATCAGCAAACCTACTTGATGTGTCCTGAACCAGATGAAGTTAGATGCTCTTCATTCTCAGCAGAAAACATGACCCTGTAAACATCCTGTGCAAAAGCTTTTGACCTCAACAGAATCTCTTCTTGTTTCCAGTTCCAAATAGTCAGCATGTAGTCAGGGGTGCTCCCAACACTGGCCAGCAAAGAGCCATCATGGTTGAAATCRCCAAAAACATAGGCTGTCTCTGTTCCACCTAAGGAAATGTAGAAGCCTTAATACACATGCAGAGGAAAGAGATAGAAACAATACCAAAATCTACTCAGAAAGAGCTCACTGAATTTTTTGGTTTTCCATAGGTAATGGCTCTAGGTTGGCTAYCTCTTTCAAAAAGAAGTTTCTTCCCAATATTTTCTATTTTTGCTGTAAAGGACCAAAAGATTCAATTTCCTTCTAAACTAAAAATGATCCACTACTCCATCTGCTGGGATCTTTAAACACTAGTCCATCTGTATAAAATGAAAATAGAACTTTTTACACTACCTTTCATTATTCTGTAGGGCCTCAGTGAAGGATATGAGTAGATGACAAGGTTTGGCTTCCCTCCYTTTTCTCCTACTGCAAAGTACTCCCTAGTAGGGTGTGCCTTGAAAAAGCAAAAGTCCTGTTACATGCTGTAATTACACCTTTGTATTTATCCTGCTMGTTATTAAGTTATTGTATTTGCTCACTCATTAGTCAAAACATACTAGATTGCCATAAACAGTAAATTGCATTTTTCTGGGTATTTATTTTGAACAACTGCCAACCCAGTGCTCAATATCAGAATGAAGACACTATGCACACAAAATTGTATATCACACATGTACTGTGGAACCATGACAAACTGTGAAACAATTTGCTTTGTGACACATCCTTCTACTATTCCTATCTCACTCAATCCACTAGCTAATCTTTCCATAGCAGCATTTCTGTCAGCAGTTACCCACTTCAGCAGACAGCTGCAGAAAAGCCATTCTGAATGACAATATTCTGAAGGTGTAAAAATTTATGCTGATTCCCCAGAACAGGCTGCTTACAATGAAGCAGAACAGTCTGAGGCTGTTAGCTTGAAAGCCTGCAACAAAACCGAGAGAAGGCAGAGTTTTGACAAGGTAAGGTGCTTCAAATTCAGAGACAGGTCTTGAGACTTCAAGGTCTTGGTAAGTTTAGCAGAGTGAAATCAGATACTTTTTCTCTTCATTTGTGTAGGAYTTTGATTTTCTAAATTTTAATTGCAAGTAAGCAATTAAACTGATATTAGTATCAGTTGTGACTAGGACAGAAGAAGTGTTAAAAAAAATAAGAATTGCTATGAGCCAAAAGATTTAAATTAGAATGTAATAGTGCTAAAAATTAATCCCAGCTGGAACTTGTCAGTCCTTTTAGGTACCTGAGCCTGGGACTGAAGTGTGCAGMTATTTTTCCTCTGCCAATTATACTGATGTGATGAGAAGCCCACACTGCATGGTCCACACATTCCTTTAATCAGTACCGTACTTTTTATGTCTGTGCAGCTGTAGAAATCTCCCATACCCGGCAACAACAACCAAGCAAGTATTTTTTTCTTAGGAAATGACTAAAGTTCTTAAACATAAAACAASAGCCATACTGTAATAAACCCAATTCCATTGCCACAGCTGCTCCGGATGTATCTCTGATGGTTATTTTTCAGGTTCTGGAACACCACCTGGTTGCCTGCTATATACACCACAGTGTGGTTATCCATCATCATCAGGTTTACAGGTCTGGTACAGTCATATCCAAAAGAATGTCTGGGAACAATCCAATAAGGAAAAGATTAGACACTGGCTTTGTAGAAAGTTTCCTAAGAGGACAGAAATGCTTAAACTGAAACTGAAATGGGAGTAYTGAAACTAGTGACTAAGCCTGAGGGCAGGAGATAGTTTTCTTCAGTATACAGTGAAARTAAAATATCAAGAATCTATAAGTGAGAGGAGGGCACAGGTAAAGGCCTTCTTAAGTTCATATTCCATCCTTTCATGTCCACTATAGGTACACCTCTTTCTTCTACTGGATCATCTGGAGCTGCAAGGAATTAATATTATATCTGTGTTCTCTTTTCAGAGGAAATGTAAAAGATGTGCATCAGATTACCAGGAAATATTCTGCAGACAACAGATCAAGCCAACCAAGTTTTCAAGCTCACTTCTTAAYTGTTTAGAGGCAGATGTAGGAAAGGGAAAATCCTTCAAAAGCAACTGAATTGTGTCTGCAGAGAAAACCACCAGCATATATGAAAGTCACATATCACATCCTACTTGAATATACCATACCACGACTTTATTGTAGCTCTTAACTGATGGTTATCACTTCCTTCATTCTACCAGTTTAGATCTCCTRAGTACCAGACTACAAATCTACCTGGCTCCTTTCCCACTTCTCTCTTATGAGGGACACAGAAGCTCTTCTGCCCTGCTCTTGGCTTCTTGGGGAACACCGGTGTGGCTGCAGAGAAAGGAGAGCATTGCAGGGCGCATTCTTATGCTGGTCACATTAGCTTGTCCATTATCCAGTTCTACAGGAGTACATAAGCACTATGCCCAGTAAGAAATGTTTATTTCTTAGACACAAGAACACAAGACACAATTTAAGATTAAACTCACTCAGACCCATAAATGGTTAGAATTTTTACCTGTGTCTCAACCAAAGGTACCCCACTAATGTCACACAGGCTACTCCAAATTTGACAAATACAATTTTAAGAACGTATATTTAATACCATTAGCTTTGAATTTGCTCAGCAGAAAGGATACTTAAAATTAAGAAGTTCAAGGGATATCTCAGTGGTGTCTGTGGCATATGGTCCTGAATACACATCTGCATACTCATAGAAGAAGGTTTCCGGGATTGTCTTTTTTACCTCCTCAGGTGTTTTTTCTTCTTCTGAGGGTACTTGACCATCATCTTGTTCTTCTGAGGGTACTTGATTATCATCTTGTTCTTCTGCACTGCCTTCTGCATGTCAGAAGGGGGAACATAACAGAAATTTATATTCTTGCTGATATTTGCACCTAACCATAAMAGGGAAGGAGTCACAATTTTTTGTCTCCTTTGACAGAGCAATAAATATTTTATAGATCAAAACAGGGGTTTCATGTCTTAGTAACTACTAGTCCTGGGACAATGTGTAACAAACACTTCCTCAGGCTTTTAAAAACTTTATTGCAAACACTCAAAACTCAAGAATTTAAACAAGAAAAATTTTGAGACTGAGAAATATTGATTTTAAAATTTAAATACTTACCAAAGCAATTGAGTTGAGGCTTGCTTGATGTTTAGGTCTCTATTTTAGAAACCAAATTTTAAAGTGTCTCTTTCCAGTAGCTATTGAATGCACATTGTTACACAAAACAATTAGTAAAACCACATATAATGGACCACCAGAAGACACCATTGTCCTCAATAAACCAAACTGCTAATGTGTGACCCAGGGTAGCTCTTCTCTGGATTACAATGCACAATACTGTCAATGTGACTTCCAACTAGTCATAAGCACTTGTTAAAGTAGTTTCCAGTTGGATATCTCAGGTTAAATCTATTTTGTAAGCTTTTCATGCTGTTCTGACTGTTTTCTCACCCGGGTGTGCCATGAAAAACAAGCAAAGGGGTCTGAGACCAGCCAGGGGAAAAAGCAGAGTTAAGTCAATTGAAAAGGAGGACAAATACTCAATCACTGTAACTTGATAGCAAGAAAACTAGAAAGTAATGGGGGGTTTAAGTTTGTGCCAACATCTCCTCAGTGGACAGCAGTTCTCAGCAATGCTCTCAGCATCTAATTCCACTTGCTCCACTTCTTCCTTCTGTTCCTCTGCCATTGGTGATTCTTTTGAAATATTAGGTTTGTTTTCTTTTTCAAAATATAATTGGTATTGCTCTCATAGGTATGAATTCCTTTGAATAATTTGCTCATACATGCCATATCAAATAAATTTATAGTTCTGTAGCAGTAAAAGAAGCTCCTCTGTCCAACAACACACTTCCCACTGTTTAGCATTAAGCATAAGGAAAAGTTTGCTTCCAAAAATCAAYCATTTAAAGCTATGGGGAAGGAAAAAATCACATCCTATAACAGAAAAAAGGTGTAATAGGAGGATCAAACAAATACCAAAAGTTATGCAGCAATGCATTAAAAAATTCTTTCAAAGTGGATACTGTTATTCATGCTACCTGGATCTAGTGTGTTAGATGACATGCAGAACACCTGAAATAGACACTGCACAGGCATTTCAAGAAGAAAAATAGGTTAAAAAGAAAAATATAGGCCTCTGACTGAAAGAGTCTGGTGGAGTTAAAAACACGATTTAGAGATAGGTCTAAGTAGCAAAATTTTTCAGCTGAGGGACTTTGTGAGCTGAGGGACAGCAGGAACAGCAGGCACAGTGCTTAGTCCAGAACTTCACTGTGACCAGAGTCAAAATAAAATTTGGCAACACTGTGAGCAGGAACTGGAGATAAACACTTACTAGTAAGGAAGGGGTGAATTGTGGAAGAAGCCAGAAGTTACTGTAGGTTCAATATTGAAATCACACTATAATGGGGAAATACGAATACCTTCTGCTTGTTCCTCATTGTCTCCCTCCTGTTCCATTGGAAAAGATGCAAGTCCTCTCTCCCTGGCAGTGATAAAGAGGAACYTTTAGTATTTTTGCCTTTATTTGCCATTAAGACCACTTTCATTTYTTTTCAAATGCTTTGAGATTTCAAAAGATGGTATTTGTCTTCTGCTTCCACACAAAACAGATAACCCAAAGAAATGTCCTACTTTGCAGAGTGAATAAAYTGGCTCAGGTTTTAGGACTCCAGGCTCTTAATAAATTGCTACAGCAAGACTTTCATCTAAACACTGGGGGGAACTGACGACTAAATTAAATATTTTGAGCTTCTCTTTAATATACTGGGAGGACATTTGCTTATTTGCTTTTGAGAAAAGGCTATTCCTTCACCYTTCTGGTGGACTTCAAAAAATATCAGGAGACAGACATTCTGAGATTAYCTAATATCTTGAGTGGAAGAGCAAGAGAGATGAATCTTTAAGAAAAAAAGGACTTTCTTCAAAATATTCTATAATAATGATAAATATTTTTTTAATTAACATTTAAAAAAAAAAACATTGAACAGCTCAACAGCTCCCTCACATGAGCTTTCATCTTTCAGACAATAATTTTAGAGTGCWACAATTTTCACTAGTTACTATCGTCCTTTGGAGTAGAAAATGTCCAAATTTGTCATATAAAAACCAAACATTGACCATTTTTACAAGTCTCAGAAAGAAGCAAAAAACCCAAAAGCATTGCTCTTAATCTAAATTTGTTCTGCTTTTGATTTCAAACATATTCTCCATTTCCAAATAGAACATCTGGAAATGCACATTGCAGAAACTTTGTATTGATATTACAGTTACAAAAAATATGTTTTCTATCATAAATCAGAAAATTCAGAAGTTGAATGTAAAGAAACATGAATATTCAGAACAAGAAATATGGGCAGGATGCAAGCATATATCTCTTCATTTGTAATCATGACTTTCATACCACTGAAAAGTCCCTAAAAATGCATTTCCTGTTTCCAGCTTTGGGTCAGAATCCATTTAGGAAAAAAATATTTTGAGGAATTTCAGGCTTTCCCAGTATTTTAGGAAAGGCAAAGTGTGCTAACATAACGCCAGCCACAAAAGRACAAGGAGGACAAAGAAATATTCTGGACATGCCATTCGTGTTCTTATACAGCCAATCTTCACTGAAGGTTTTGAATCTTTGCCAGAATCTGACTCTCCTGCATGATTTCACCTAAGAATTACAAATGAGCTTTTATCCCTCACGAGTGCTGAGAAAAACTTGAAAATAAACAAGCAGAAAGTTTTACAGTTAGAAAACAAATGCAAACAATTGCAATATATCTCAATGTATTTAAATTAAATTCATGAGTTTTTAATGGGGTAACATAACTGATAYCACTGAAGTTGAAGAAATAGTTATAGACTATTTGCATAAATAGATAGTGGAGTGTTCAGAGACCTGAATTCTAATTCCAAACCCAGTAATGACGTGTACAATTTGTATCAAGCATTTCACCTCTGGCTGTCTCAGCTATCTCTTGTGAAAAATTAGATAATAATACTTACCCATCTTAGAGAAGTGTTTTGATATCCACAGAGAAAAGAGCTATAACATTTAAAATTATTGAAACTAATTAGCAATCATTCATCTTCTAAAAATTAAGACTATCATGGTTTTCATTATAAATTAATTCCTATCTGGAAAATGCTTTAGGCTGAAAGAGGATATGAACATTTCCACTTGCATTGCTATCTGGGTTCTAGTTAAAGAAATCTATTGAAATGTCCACTGTGCACATGTTTGTGATGGCATTCAAKCACTGCACCAAAGCAAATTTTGAATTTAAGGACTCAGAGGAAGGCTCAAGGGGGTAATGTGTCTACTTTGGCTGCACACTCTGGGTTTCATGAGTTGGCTGATCCAATAAACTCCTGTGCAGGATCACTATTACAAAGGCAACTATCTTTCTGAAAGCTGATTTTATTTTCCTGGGGGGTTTGGGCAGTTTTTTTTGACACTGATATCCTAAATCAGAAAGAGTGAAGCCTTTTGATACTGAAAACCGTGATAGTATTAAGTAGAAGTGGTGTGACAAGTCCAGCAGAGAAAAAAACAGGTTAGCAATCAGAATTTTTCTGCCAATGCCTGAACAGGGCAGTATATTTTTCCCCTAGTCCTAGCAAATCAARACACTGACTTGAAATACTGTACCAYATCCACAWSAGTTTCATAATTTCCAAGAACTCAGTCAGGACTGAATTCAGGTTATCCTTGTTTCAGTGGGCAGTGCTACACTGTGAATTTCAACAAAGCTCCATTTCCTTTCAAATTGCCTTTTTCTCAGCACAAAAGCCATAGAATGGAGAAATGGGTTCATTYGGGTATATGCTTTCAGTTATTTCAAAACAAAAGTTTTTTTGGCAATTTTTCTGCCGCACACAATCTTTACATATGAGAACTTCTCAAAAATTCTCAGTAAATTTGGACATTAAGAGATTTCTTATCGCAGACAATTGTCTCATTTATTCAAAATACAGCATAATTAAATCAAATGGGTGTTTATTTGCTAATACGTAAACAAATTCAGTGAGATGACACCACTTTCTTTTTATTTTGTCATCCTACACTTTTCTTCTTTCCAGAARAAAGATATTTAAATGTTCAAGCCTCATAAATGCAGTCCTTGCCTTCATAAACCCTGTGACTGACACTTCAACTGCATAAAATACATGAAATTAAATAATGATCAAAATGCAGACTACAGTTTCACTTTAGAAAACTGAA
Organism: Malurus melanocephalus; assembly: GCF_030028575.1. Lineage (NCBI taxonomy): Eukaryota > Metazoa > Chordata > Aves > Passeriformes > Maluridae > Malurus > Malurus melanocephalus. The sequence continues at coordinate 3,013,170 of NW_026623268.1, forward strand.
CATATCTAACAGTTATTTTAAGYTGTCTCTGCCCATCATTAACTGTGTAAATGTGCCTTAAATGACATCACCTGTCAGCTTTTACATCCACAGGACAATCAATTCTGTCCACTAATTCAGGTTATGTAAGAATAGGAAACCATTACTGCAGAAGGTTACTGCAGTGCTGTCAGTATCAGCAGTAAGCAAGAGATTAAAAAATATCTCTACATCGTGCTACTTCTGCAGTATTTTATTTTTTGCTTCATTCCAAAATGTGTCGGGTCTTTGTAGAAAAGCTTCACCCACTGGTGGGCTTTGGAAAAACAAAAAGACACTTGGTCTTTCTTTCGGGAGAGATTGTGTTGTTCCTTTAGTTGTCTCCATTCTACATTAAGGAACTCAGTTTTTCCCAGGACTTCCAAACCTGACTCCTCTTAGCACTGCACTGTGAGCCTTCCAGGCTACGCTCTCTGCTCTTTCTGACCTGGGGGTAGCACTGGTCKAAAACACGGCTGCAGCATTCAGGTATCGTGAGGGGTGTTGCCATGAGGAACTCCACACAGATCATTTCTTCCAGGATGAGGCATCTTGTTCAAGTCAGCTTGGTGTTGGATATGTCAGGTTTCTTCCCATCTGCCAAGTCCTGCTTGTTTATATCACTTTCAGATATGGTCCCCTCAGCAGTAGTTTCTGAATGTTCCATTTCTTTATGGAAAATAGCAGACCATTTAACAACTCTCTTGACAGTCCTTTTAGCCTTCAGACCACATCAGAGTTTGTCAGTAATTTACTGTGCTGCTGATGAACACAAAATGTGCAAACAGGAGAGTGTTGCAAAACTGAATTCCTTTTCTTTTTTTAAAAAAAATAAGACTTTTAGTGCCTTTATACAGAAAGAAAAATAACCAAGTGTAAATCAGGCATAGAAACCAGTACTGTCTCTAAATCATTATCCATCAGCTTTACTAGAAAATTAGTAATAAAAGTCATTTTAGGCAATCAACACAAGATCACAAGGAAAAAAAATTGCACTAAAGAATATTGCTGCTCTTACAACTGCTAGAAGACTTGAGAACAAGGAGAATAATAGACGATATCAATTTTCACAGTAGTTCAGYATATAAATTATTTACTAGTCACAGACCAAGACAGCAAGGATAAAGCTACAAAGCAGGATCTAGACACATCATCTTTATCATAGCCCCATTGTCTCTCTTCTCTGTCATCAGAGAAAGAAAAGACATGGACCTGCTATTGCTCTCCTCACTGTTGCTCGGTTACACACACGAGAAGTATTTTCTTATTTGATTAGGAGAAATAAATCTAATTTCCAATCTTACACCTMAAGTAGCCCTCTGTATGATCCAGAYATCCTAGCTCTGCTGCATTCAAGCAAAAGTTTCAAGTCAAAGCCTGCCCTGTGAGTAAAGGTTACCAGGTTTTTACTAAGCAGAAACAAGAGTGGGTGACATCACCAGTTACTTATTAACTYACAGTGTAAAGGAAAATCATACAAATGTGTATTACAGCAATGCCACAAATGCAACACGCAATAAAATAACTGCCTTAGACACGGTGAAGAAAACTCAAGTCCCACATTTCAGATGAAGCATGGGATGGTCTATCCCAGCTGCAGGACACTCATTCCTGTTTTGCGGGGATAGCAGAGGGGAGGGCAGGGGACACCTGG
>NW_026623268.1:3015431-3060475 GCF_030028575.1 Malurus melanocephalus
CCGCCGCCGCGGTCCCGTTTCCAGGCAACCGCAGCGTCGTCGGAGCGCCCCGGGAGCGCGGCCAGCGGGCGGGTCCGCGCCGCCACCGGGCTGGGGGGTGTTTTACTTTGGGTTGTTTGGGTTTTTTTCTTTAAAGTAAGCTCTGTTTTGGCCACTAATGCGGCCTTTTCAGAACACAGCGGGAAAATTTAATTAGATCCAGGACGAGAGGACGTAGTTTTGAGCTGCACCAGCGAAGGTTCAGGTTGGATATTAGAAAGAATTTCTTCGCGGAAAGGAKGATTAGATATTGGAACGTRCTGCCGAGGSAGTTGGTGGAGTCCCCGGAGGTRTTTAAGGACAGAGTGGAGSTGGCACTCAATAGCCTGGTCTAGTTGCTATGGCAGTGTTCGTTTACAGCTGGACTCGATGATCTTCGMAGGTCTTTTCCAACCTCACCGATTCTGTGATTCTCAGAATCTCCCAGACGATCTTCCCGCCCGCAGGACGAAGAGTGCGCTCCCGTGCGCCCCTCGCTTGAGGCGCGCAGCTCGGGCGAAACTTCGTTTCTGTGACCGTAMCTTCCCATACACCTGTGTGCTCAGGACATATATATATATATATATTTATAAATTTTATATTGCTATAATAAACATATGTTCTGAAATATATATTTTTCATTTTGCATAGATGATATACTTAAAGCAGTTTCTGAAGCTGGCGGCTGGCATTTTGCCTGGCGTTTCGGTGCAGGCAAAATAGCTCCGTGCAGGTGCGGAGGGAGGGGACTGCAGCCGGCGGCAGCGCCCGGCCCAGGGACAGGTGCCACGGAAGGGGAGGGACAGTGGGCGCGACGTCCCCGGGCGGAGGAGGAGGAGGAGGAGGAGGAGGAGGAGGAGGAGAGTGCGCCATGGTCCCGCGCGGGCTCTGCCGGTGGGCGCTGCTGCTGGCCTGGCTGCCGGCCGGTGAGTGCWGCCCGGGGCTCCCGGYYCCCTCCGGGCCCTCGGCCCGCCCTGCTCCGGGACACCCCCGCGGTGCAAGGGCCGGGACTCGGGAGGAGCCCTCGGGTTTCGCCCGGGGTTAGGGTGGTGCGGGSTCGGGGCAGCGCCGTGAGGGGAAGGGGCGGCCCGGTCCCGGCGGGTGCTGTTCCGCCCTCGGTGCCCTTCCCCGCCCGGCGGAAGCGCGGGGCTCTCCCGAGCTCGCTACGAAGCCATGAGGAGACGAGTTTCGATCCCCAAAGGTGCGGCTGACCTCTCTCCCAGGAGGAAGTGGCCTCCTGCTTCCTGGCAGCCGCCGGTATCGGTCGCATGCGGCCAGCTCGGCTGGGACCTGGGCTGGGCACGGAGACGGCGGGGATCCCTTCTGGCCTCTCTCAATCTCCCCCATCCCATCTTTTCCTCTTTGCGGGTCCGGGGTAGCTGCAGTGTTTCCACACCTGCTGGGCACCTGCTTGTGTGGGTAGCTTGATCTCCGTGCCCACGGGCGGCCTTCAGGCAGCAGAGTTCTCTTCTGCCAAGCTTTGCGGGTTGCCCGACAGCTTCTAAGCTCCTCTTGGAAATAAAGTGATCATTTTGCTTCTTGGATGCCTGGGTCTTGGCTGGCATGGTTTTTCATAGACAGCCAGTGAAGGAAGCAAATAAGTGTGGAGGGTATGCTTGTTTATTGTCTTGCTTGACAGCCGCCTTTCTGGGTGATGCTCTGGCTAAAATTTGGCTACACTGGCTCCAAAGATTCATATCTTCACTGCTAAGCCATAAATGTAGCCAAAACTTACTAGGTTGGTAGTGCCCATATTTTCTCTTTCCAACCAGGATAAGAAAGACAGCATCCTATGGTAATGTGTTGAAAGTTTAGGAACCAACCTTTATTTTATACCTTTTCAGTTTGTTGGAGGAGGTTAATAAGAAACATTGGATATGCAGTRACATCTGACTGTTCTCTGGGGGGAACAGTAGGTTTTCAACTTCTTGAGAAAGCAAGGGACTTAGCTTTCAACTCTGGCTGTTTTGCAGAACAGAGGTAATGAGAAAGCAACCCTTCCATGAAGAGATRTGGGTTTTGATAGTGAAAAGCACATAATGATTTTGAATGTTTTATTCCTGCCAGAGAGATGCTATTGTAGAAAACCCATGGAAAATATTCTGTTCCCATGAGCCTTGACAAGTCAGAATTCATATGGGGTTTCATTTAATTGACACTGAGATCAAGGTTTTGCCAATCTTGAGAGTTTGAATCGGTTTCTTCTGATTTTCTGCATTAACATCCCAGAGTCAGCTATTTCACAATGAATGAAACAAGATATGTTGAACTACAGTGCTTTTAAATAAGAGCAACTGTAACTTTCTGTCAGTGCTCTGGATCTTGCTACAGCATTGTAAAAACTTGTTTTATCTAGAGGTTTTCACAGCTGCTGGTATTTCTGTGTTCACGTGCATATATCTTATTTTTCAGAAAAGCCTTGGATTCAGGGTTTGCCCTGGTTCTCTTTATATTTGTGTGTGTTCTTAAAGCAAATGAGTTCACTGTGCCTATGCTTTCACTTGGCTGATATGGAGTCCCATTCCAAACCAAAAAATGTGCAAGTACTGCATTGGCAATACCCGAGGATGACTCGTTGAGGCAGCATTGCACCTCTGCAGCATCTTTTCCACAATGGAAACTGCATGAGCTCATATTTGCCTGGAATGCTATGTGAAGGTGCAGCCTAAGAGGATASTGAATGATGCTTGACAAAGAATGATGTTTGCAGTTGTGGTCCAGATGTTACTACACGATAGTATTGACTTGTTCTCTTGCTCCATCCTGAAAACATGGAGTAGAGGGAAAATCTTTGAATATATGATAAAAACTGAGTATTGGTTCATGGAGACCTGTTCTACTGGTACCTTATAAGCCTCCCCCTTTCCTTCCTGCCTTTCCTGCTGTCATGCTCCCTACTTAAGAAACAACTAGCACAGGACTGCAATCCTTGCCTGGTTCTTTGGCTCATATTCCAAACAGGGCATCCCACACTTGCCCCACTAGTGTTTGTATTCCCTTATCAAAGGCAACTGGTGATAACTTTGCTATTGTTAATGGCAGGCACAACTTACTGYATTATCAAAGTTTAAATAAGATAGAGATGTTTCTGGAGTAAGGCTAAACTACAGCATAACTTACAAGAAACTTTGTAAAACCTCCCTGAGTGTGGGCTGCTGTTTGGATAGAAAGTGCTGTGGAGATTGTTAGGATGAGTACTAAAATACATAATGACAACTTAATTAAAAAGGAAAAAAGGGGGTAATTGGTGTGTGCTGTTCTGAAGTGGTGATTAACAATTAAGTGTAATTACAATGTTACAGCCTGAAAGTTCTGTTGTCCTAATCCTGGTCACTACTAGATARCATTCTGATGAGTGCCTTAGCAAGACCTTGATAAAATTCACTTGGTGTTTATATGAACATGTGGTGCTGCAGAACTTCCCTGGTTAGGATTAAAAGCCAAGGCAGTCCCATCCTGTGTGCTTCTGCACCCAACAAATTGGAGGGGGAGTTTTGACCATGTAGAAGGAGAACACAGAGTGATACACTGCGTAATGGCTACTCCTAGTTGCTTTGGTGAAAATAATTCAGTCCATAAGGTGGGCCAATGAAGTGGCCATCTGTCAGGGAAAGATGGGACTCGTGTTCTAACCCAGGTTTGTAACCCTGGATGAAATTCGCTGGCGGGACTGAGAAGTCCATAGGTGCCAGTCCTGGGGCAAAGGAGATGTACTTGGACCATCGGTGCGGTGCAGATGGTGTGATATGAGTCTGTGGGCTCATGGCCTCCTGTGTTCTTGTTTGCAGGTTGCCTCTCCCTCCTGGTGACAGTGCAGGATGTTGAGCGTTACACCACCTTATTTGCCACTGTCATCCTCAAGTGTGACTACAGCACCTCAGCGCAGCTGCAGGACGTGGTGGTGACCTGGCGCTACAAATCCTTCTGCAAGGACCCCATTTTTGACTACTACTCAGTCTGTAAGTGTCAGGCTCACCTTCCAGGGAATCCCCCTTCAGATGGGAAGGAAAGGGAAAGTAGACTCTCTGGGTAGTCCTGGCTTATGACCCCCTCCTACCCACAAACCAGGTGGTAGCATTTCCCTGTGCTCCAAGGAAGAACAGGTCACATCTTTGAATAGTCAAGGCCTTAGAATACAAGATTGGAGAAATCCCAGCCAAAGCAGCTCTTTTGTCCTCCTTATCATCCACTCAGATTGCAGAGCACCAAATCAATTTTGGCAGCCCCATCTTATGCTTCAGCRTGTTTGAAAGCAAGGGCCCCGTGACAAGTGGGCTTTAGGATTCCATGGGGGACCCTGTGGTTGGAGCTAGATRCCAGCTGTGACCAGATGTCACTGATTTTAAGAAGCAGAAGGAACATAAGCATTTTGGAGGGCATGAAGAAATCTAGGTAGTAACATTTAGTAGTTGTGGGAGCACTTCATGTGCAGACATTCTGGTGCGGGCARCCCTAATTCAGGGCTGTTTAATATGGCATGTGAACTGCATGCTAGGATGCACCAAACCCAGTATAACTGCTTGGTCAAAACAGGTGATGAGCCCACTATGTTTAGTGTTGGTGTAGCCTCATCTGGAGTTTAGTATGCGGTGCTGAGTCCCTGGATTTGAGGATATTAAAGTACTTGAATGCATCCAGAGAAGGGGAACAAAGCTGATGAAAGGGCTGGAAGGCACAGCCTGTGAGGAGCAGCTACTTTGCGCTTGTCCAGTTCAGAAAAAAAGGAGACTGAGGAGTGACCTCATTGCTYTCTACAGCTTCTTGAGAAGAGGAAGTGAAAAGGGAGGTGCTGATCTCTTCTCCCTGGTATCCAGTGATAGGATGTGTGGGAATGGCTCAGAACTACRTCAGAGGAAGTTCTGGATGGAAGGAAGACTGGATGCGAGTGAGCTTATCTTTGGGAGGGTGGTCAAGCACTGGAACAGGCTTGTTACACAGGTGGTCAATGCCCCAAACCTGTTGGTTTTTAAGAGGCATTTGGACAGTGCCCTTAATAAGGTATTTTTTGTTCTGGTCAGTCCTTAAAGTGATCAGGMTAACGACCTTTGTAGGTCCCTTCCAACTCAACTATTCTGCTCTATTYTTTTTAAACCCTGCAGTGGGTTTAAGTGGGCAGCCATGGCTTGACTGTACACTTAGAACTGGGCTCACAGTGGGTGCCTTGGTGCCCAAACTCTCCTTTATGCAGTCTAGATGGGTTGKGTAGGCACATTACCAAGTGCTCTACAGCCTAGTCCCCAAGCAGGTGAGTCCCTGGCTCTGCTGATCTCAGCATAATGTGAGTGCTTTTAGCCTAGGCTCATGCTAATAGTCCCTAACAGGGACCTTGTGCTCCATTTAGGTACAGCAGTGGAAGAGCCTTTGACAGGCTTTGTCCTCATCTCTCTTCACTGCAAGCCCTTTACAGAAAATGCTGACTGAATCAGCTGTCTCCCCAATTGCCTTTAGTCCTCCATTAATTCTGTTGGATGTCTTTACACTTAATCCTTAGCTGGAATCAGATGACGGATTATTTTCTGTCTTTATGAGTTCCACAACATGTAATGGGATACAGCAGGGAAAGGGAGATAGTCCATACTGCAGTTCATGTATGTCTGGAGATTTTGTTTGGTAAATAAATACCCTTTTGTTTTAGTTCTAGTACTCCTGGGTGGTTTATGACTATTCTTCTTTCAGCTTCATCCTGGGAGCTGCTTTCCAGCCTACTGCCATTAGGTTCTTTCTACTGTTATTCTTTCTGTTGGGAATACAGGAGGCATCTCCTCTSCAGCCCCTGCATTCTCAAAATCTCTGCCATTCCTGTGGCTCTACCTCTGTTTGATTTTGAGTACTCCAAAGCAACTTACTGGTTTGWAGCCATGCTTTGTATTGCTAAACCAAAGCAATTGCACACATATACTTAAGAATTTATCTACTGCTCACAGGAGGATAGAAATTGACCTTTTGAAATAACTTTTGGCATCTCTGATGATRTGTGTTTGTAGCATACCAGGCTGGTTTAGCCCTTGGCCAGGACCCCTCTGACGACTGCAATGACAGCCAGCGGAAGGTGCGCATTGTCATCCAGAAATTCGGGCAGAAGGACCCCGTGCTGGGCGTTGACTACCAGCAGCGAAAGATCACCATTCAGAACCGTGAGTGACCTCCTAGAGCTCAGGAGCTAACCAGTATCTGGGTCTGCTAAGTGAAGAGAAGCATAAACATTGCTAATAAAATCTGTTGCTTACTTATTTCATGTGGCAAAAAAGTAAGAGGAGTGAAGGGCCCTGTTCCCAGCTGGCCTGAGGGTGTTGGAGGCACTACAACCTAAGGCTGAGCTAAGGATGCCTGAGAGTTTTGCTGAAGAGCACAAAAGATGAGGAGCTCAGAGGCTAGAAAACAGTTCATTCTTCTAAATAGTGCATAATTGCCCAGGTATATTATATTATCCCTGCTGTCCRTGGAGCAATAGCTATTGCTCCTGCCAGAAGAGCTCTTGGGATGGCTGACCTAACAGGACCTAACAGATCTGTGCTCCAAAAGCAGCAGGGTGTGCTTCCAGCAGCACAGAAAATTAAWAGCAGTGAATGCTTTTAATAGGATCAGTGGATTCCAGTGGAATTGTTTGAAGGTGATGGCTATGCTTGAGAAGAGGGGAGATGCAGTACTTACTTACTTACTTACTACTTACTGCAGGTGTGTCACCTGCAGGTGGAGGGCCTTTTTCAGGTGGAGCCTGAAAGCGATATCTGTCAGTCCCAAATGATCCACTGACCTCTCAGTCCCTCTCCCACAGGAGCAGACCTTGTCATCAGTGAGGTCATGTGGTGGGACCATGGCATGTACTACTGCACTGTGGAAGCACCAGGAGATACCTCAGGTGACGCTGACAAAGAAGTTAAGCTGATTGTTCTCCGTAAGTACCTGTGCTTTGTTGTCTGTGTGCCAAGATATCTCCTCCTGTTCTCCTCTTCCCTACCCCAAGACACCTCCAGCAGTGGAGAGGTGCTCAKTTACKTACCATGGCCCRATRCATCAGGATCAATCCTTTTTCSCCCTCCTTTTTTCCCACAGACTGGCTCACAGTACTCCTCATCATTCTTGGTGGCCTCCTCCTCCTTCTGCTGATTGGGATATGCTGGTGCCAGTGCTGCCCCCAGTACTGCTGCTGCAACATCCAGTGTGGCTGCTGTCCAAACCGGTGCTGCTGTAATCAGGAAGGTGAGGTTCAAACAACTGTGCTTCTATTTATGGCTTCTGTCAAGACAAAAGCTTGGCTGGGAGCTTGCTGACCTCCCCTTTCTCCGTTCTGCTCAGCATCCATAGAAACTGAGACATTTATTTGGCTGGTATGACCTCCACGACCAGCTAATCTGAAATTAGAGGAGGGGATCTAAAATCTATGTTATCTATCTTGCTCCTCTGTGYCCTACTTTCAGAAGTTTCTCTTCACTCACACCTTGTTACCAGCTTCTCTAGTGCCATCCAGGGCACAATCAGTTCCCTTGGCTGAGTAGCTCAGGACTTTGCTTCCCTGTCTTGTGGTTCATACGCCTGTGCATGTGAGAAAGGCAAGCARCTGCCCTGGTTCTACTCTCCAAACTAGCCTTGCCTTCAAGTATGTTGGTCTGAGAGGAATTACGTAAAAATTGGATTTTTTTTATTTGTGTATTTTCTTCACAGTTGTTCCTTCTACAAGGAAAAGGATATGTTTGGTTTTCTTTGGGGGAGAAGAAAGTGAAGAAAGATTGTCTCTCTTGCTGGTCAGCCTTGCAAGTGCATTCTGAATTTTTGAGGGTCAAAAGAAACTTCATTGTCTTTGCTTTTAGCAGTAGTAAAGTTTCTGCAGCCAGATCCTGTTCTTTTAATAAGGCTGCTGTTTCAATTTTGGCTGTAAATTCATATAACTTCTGCATTCCTGTAACTGTAACTTGGTTAGCAAGAAGYAGACTAGTCCCCCTGAAGCTTACACATTCTGACAGTAGCAAAATACAACAAATAAGTTTATTTATCATTGAAATCACCAGATTCTTCCCTGGATGGTACAAGGAGAGGATTTATGAACAAGGAGCTCTGTTTCAGGTTTACCATTACCTWTAAAACAGCTGTTTAGTATACGTTGGGTGTTAGTAAGCTGAAAGTTTCACATTTAAGCTTAATTTGCTTAGCCCTTGCAAAGAGCAAACAGAACATCCCTTTTACTTCTATAAACAAAACAAAACATTGGAGGCTTTACAAGTTGTCAAATAAAATGTGTAGTGTTGAGGAAGCTATGGAAATTTGGCAGAAAATTAGTTCCTGTGAAGGGGGAGAGAGGTGATGGAGATGAGAGACTCACACCTCCAGAATTCCTAGTTCTCAGCAAAACAGAGGTTCAGAGTTTGTGTGAGCTCCTTTCTGTTTTTCTGTGCTGCAGGTTATAGCTCACTCCAGACTCCTGCTGTTATTTCCTGCCTTCTGTTAAAGAGGAGGGATTCTCAAAATTTCTCCCTGTTTGTSAGAGGAGGTACAGGCAAATCCAGTCTCCCTGACTGGATGCTGGATTCTGTGTTTGTAATTTCTATCCCAGCTGCCTGCTCTCTTTATCCACTTTGAAAGGGATCCATTTGCCTTCTCCTCTCCTCTAATACGCCTTCACTTCATCCTGTTTCTGACTTAGTTTTTTGCACTCCAAGAGATGAACTGGAGGCCTTAAAAAGCCCAAGAAGGTAGATTCATAGGATATCTTAAAAACAGTGCTGAGGAATAGCAGTTTCACAGAGCTAAAGGGARGGCAGAAATCCACACCCGCTGTAGGATCACAATGCGAGTTTGGGTGGTTCTTTCCCCTTTGTTGGCCACTAGAGGACAGCGTGGATCTGCCGAACAGTCAGGTGCCAGTGAGGCAGGATAATSCTGGGTGCTGTGAATCACGCCATTAACTAACATGAGTTTGAACCGAGCAATAAAAGAAGCGCAGTGTTTGAGTAATTCAGGATTGAKGTACAGAAATATTAGACATGCCCCAGGAGCAAGCCAATTACATTCCCCACGGAAAGCTCTGAGAAAAGCCCATCAGGGTAAATATACATACGACCTCCTTCWGTTCCTATTAGTTCCTTTTCTTCTGTGGACTTCTTTCAATAATGAATCAGGGAAAAATAGAATATACTTGCACTTGGGTCTCACTAAGTTGGAAAATATTTTATTTTTGTAATTGGCCCAACAGCTGTTAAAGTCTGTCAAAGGTGAAGAACTGATTTTTGCAATAGAGGGTAAGTGGGGAGAACAGCACATTCTGCCAAAGCAGCTAGAAGTTTTGAAATTAGAATGAATTTGACCTTCTTCGGATAAATACGTTCACTTTAAAAAGTTCTGTAACTTCAATTTTGCAGATGGGGAACGAGAGTATGTATCGGATTCAAACTGGAAGGCAAAGTATCTGGGGAAGGAGGAAAGGCTGATGGTAGAGAAGGAAGACCAGGGGTAATTCTGGATTTGTTCAGCTGTAGGGAGAGATCAGAAAATGACAGGGACAGGATGATTTTGGTCCTAGTGACAGCTTTCCTACCTTAGGAGGGAGAATGCTACAGATTACAGATGCTGGATTTCTTACTCCTCTGGCAAAGACCAAGGTCAAAACCCAGGGTATGTACTCAGCAGGCTCTAGGACATTGTCAGGGTAATAACCAGAGGAATGGGAGAGGGAGAGATAAGGCCTTCCCCTTCTATTTATTCTTTGTCTTCTTTCCCTCATCCTCTAAGTTTGAAACATAAACTGGAATTAAATCCTTGGGACAAAAAAAGGAAGCAAGTTTGACATAAAGTYCTTGGAAGCTACTACCTCAGATCACAGCTTTAAAGATACTAGATTATTAGGATTAAAACACCTGAAGTTTCCATCTTTGTAGTCCCCTCTGTTTGGAGCCAGACGGGGAGGGAGATTTCAGTGGAGAATGAAGTGGAGCTGCATGAACTGTGGAGGAAAGGAAGGCTGTGTTGAGAGGCATGGTCAGTCTCTCTTTTGCTCCAAGTGTTGCTCTGGATAAATCCAACAAAACAGCTGAAGGAGGACAAGTTTAGTAACTGGAGTGCTACCTGAAGTGGAGAGCTCAGTCCCAAAGAGCATGCAGTCTAAATGCTGCCTGCTGCAATGAACCCAAGGGACAGAATTAATTGGAGCTTAGCTGTAGCCTGGTTTCTTAAAGAAGCAAATCTTATGCAGTCAACTTGTCTGTTTATGCCTTGTCTCTTTCCCTCCAATAGCTTTTAATTTCATCAGCCAGTTTTATCAGAGGGGTAAAAGTCTCAAAGGCAATTATGTTCCCGTCTGTTTCCTGAACTGTAATGTTCTGTTCATGCCTGACCAGACAAGAGGCTGCAGTAAAAGTGTCACTTCTGAAACTCCAGGAAAGCCATAAAAGAGAAATTTTGTAAAGGCACTGTAGCTGAAAAGCCTCACCCAGTAATGACAGACACAACAGGCTTTTTTAGGTCAGGGACTTGCAGAATTTACTTGCTTGTATACTTAAGTTTTGATTATTTGTGGTAGAAGTAAGTTTCTGTAAGATATTTTTAGGTATTCCCCCAAAAGAAACAGCAATGAACTATGGTTTTGAAGGCAAGTATAGTGAGCTTGTCTGTGTAGAGAAGGTGAAATAGAAATGCTGTAAAAAGGGAAGTGGAATTGGAGCCTGACCCCACTAAGAGGGGTCTGGAGTCAGCAGTGGTGGAAAAATTTCCACAGAGTTTGCTCTTCTGGTACACTGGACATTGCTGTTGAGARCAGGAAATTTTGGTTGTTCACCAGTTTGACCACACTGTCTATGGGGATTTAATTTTAGCAGTCACTCTGAGGTAAATTACAGAGTGACAAGAAGAKTGGTCAAAAGACTAGCAAGGGAAAAGCTGGACAGTGCACTTGTGAGTGCCCTATTTGTTAAACAGGGAAAATGATGGAGTCTAGAGTGGAAAATATGATCTGGACAGAACCCACATGATGGTGGCAAGGACAGGTCTTGTTTAGCTGGAAATCAGAGCCACAAAGGGAAAGGACCAATGATGACGTGGAAGAATTTTGAGAGAGAAAACTGTTGCATGTCTTGCTGTATGAAACATTATTTCCTATCTCTTTCTTTTACAGTACTGGAACGGCACCGCTTCATGAAGCGGGCTCAGGCACTTGCACCATGGATATCACCCAACGTGTTCTATGGAGCTGGTGACAGGAACTCAAAACTTTCCTCTTACCAGCTGAACCCTCTACTGCAACAAGGTGAGACCATGGGCATCATTTCAGAGGGAAATCAGGATGGGAAACAGGTAACTCTTTAGGGAAGTTCAGCATTGAGACTTTAGCCTCTCTACCACAAAAGAGAGAAAGATGTTCCTACCATCCTGTTCCTTGTTCCTACCTTCCTACCATGACTGTACATCCTAGCGTGACAGCTCTGCCACATCTGCAGCGCACCCCAGACTTGTGTGGGTACATAAAAACAGTCTGTTATTGTTATCTTCAGTGTCTTGCTGGGCCCAGTGCTGGGTGAAGCAGGTCAACACTAACTAAGGTGTATCTGTGCTACACCCCAGTGACTGCAGGGTAAATATACCCAGCTTATCTTTGTATGGCAGAGGAGGGTACTGTCTCTTTGTTCTGCTGTGCTGGTCACGGTCAACTCCTTATAGCCAAAACTGACATGACAAGTCAGGTGAAAYTTGTTTGAGTTCTTATCAAATGTCTAGTCTTTAAGTGATTAAGGGCACACTGCCTTCTGTGCAATAGATCTAACCTGCATGCAGCAAAAAATGAAGAACTCTAATGAATCAGGAAGGATTTTCTTCTCCATTAGCTACTTAGATYTGTAYATAYGTGYGTGYRTATGTGTGCATATATGTAACRATTTTGGTTTTTCATTTTCTTTTGCAGTTCAATGAAATTTAAAAGGAAACACTAACATCTTTCTCTGATTATTTAAAAATAAATATGGTATCAGTAGGGAAAAAAAATCTTGCTCTAAATATGGTCTATATTTCCAGGTATGCTGGACTTCTTACCTGTGCACTGCCTAAAACATGCTAGATCATGCTGCAGCTTGTTAGTTACTACTCTTTGCACCACACCTTGTTTGGTCTGAATGTGCAGGTTGTGATGCCTGAGACTTGTGCAGCTCTTGCAGTGAGGAGGGGCAGGAGAAGACAATGAGCTCAGCCAGGATCATGAGTGCAGAAGGGCCCTCTCTTCAGTGTTTCCTCGTGACTTGCTGTGTTCTCCTGTGCTTTTATCCTCAGATGTATCTCTGCAGAACAGTCTTCCACTGATGCAGCCACAAGCTCAGTTTTCTCGTAACAATGGTGTTTTGGATTATCTGGAGTCTGAAATCCAAAACCTGAACACGTCCCAGCTGCGGCCACCCTCCCACCAGCGRCAGGCAGTGCAGCCCAGCTTGCTGTCCTCGCTGGGCTCCGACATTGTGCCACCTCCTCTCGCCGACCACATCTCCTCCATCCACGGGAGCAGCAACTCCTCACGGCCACAAAGAGCTGCCCGCACCCCCAGACCCTGGGACTCTGCAGCAGAGGACAGAAGGGAAAACCGGAGGTGGCCAKTGCCTTCCAGTGGGGATTCTCATTCCAGCTATAGCCAGGAGGCCTGGGACAGGCAGCGAGAGGATCATCCTCAGAGGCAGAGGACAGGTGGCTACAATGGCAGGCCCCAGCACGGCAGACGGGATGTGTCACCCCCGCGCCAGGCGGAGAGGGGCAAGAGCAGCAGCAGTTTCTATCCAGAGGAGGCCAAGGAGCGCTCCGGTCACCATCGTGGTGGGCGGCGAGAATACGAGCACCAYGCCGGGAGAAGCGATTACTCCGGCCAGCGGCGGCACAGCTACTCCCCCCCTTCTCGCAGGGCCTCGTGGAGCTCCTCGGAAGAGCAGGTCCGTGTGCCGGTGTCAAACCGCAGGMGGAGGAACCGCAGGTCCCGGGAATGGCCGGAAGATAAACCCCCCAGTTACCGCTCCCTGGAAATCATCCCAGCTCAGGACAAGAAGCACAAAGGCGGCGCAGGGACCCGCTCGGTGAGTCAGTCGCCTCTGTGCTTTCTCATCTAAGGGAAAAGGTGGGGTCTAGGGAGTGAGAGGGAATGTTTGCTGCTTTCTGTAGAGGCCAAGGAGCAGCGGGTGCTCTGCACAGCTTGGTTATGAAGCAGCTGCTGAGTGCCCTCCTTTTGGCATGCGTTGCCTGCATGTAGTATGCCCAGGGGCAAAGTAAAAAGTCAAATTTCTGGAAATGTTCAGTGCAAGGTTGGATGGCACCCTGAGTAATCTGGTCTAGTGAAAGGTGTCCCTGCCCAGRGTAGGGGAGYTGGAACCAGGTAATCATTAAGGTCCCTTCCAACCCAAACCATTCCATGATTATGTGATTCCAAAATAAAGGAAGKCACCTACAGGGTGATATGTTATGTTTCTGTCCCCATCCAGAGGCTTTTGGGGTTCTGTGTGTGTTGGTGTTAAAATAGCTGTTCTAGTACTGACTGGGGAGAAAGCACTTCCAGACTAGGCAGCAGCATCCCTCATAACCATCTCTGGTGTTGGTTTACTTCTGATTTCTTTTAAAATGTGCATGGTGTTTTTAAGATGGCTCATATGGGAAAACACCCAGATAAGATGCCTAAAGCTACATGAAATAGGCTTTAAGGTCATGGGTGGCATGGATGAAAAATGTKTCATTCTCCTGGCCAGGTGGAAGAGGGTGACTCACTTGCAGGGACTCAGAACTGAACACACATTATATGGGCGGTGAGCAGCTACTGTTCACAGCTCTTCTTGTCAGTTTGCACTGGGATTAAACTTTAGATAGCAACCTAAGTGTGAAAAGCTTTATATCCGATTGCTAATTCCAAACTAGACAGTGTATTCCCCCTGAAAAAATGAAGATTCTTTTAAATAAAGAAATGTTAAAGTGTCCCTTATCACATATATGCAGAATTTTACCAGGTTGCAGTATTCTGAGGGGCTGTATGTTGCACATTATCATTTTTCCTTCTTTGTTGTGGAAGGAAGTGCAATTCTAGTTCCAGCTGGGATGTGTATGTATAAGAATGGTTTTTGTTATGGTGCTCAGAGCAGGTAGGAAGACATAGGATTTTCATTCATTATTCCCTGTTCTTGAATCTTTTCTTTTCTCTTGCAGGACAAAGGAAGTTCCTACAGTGGAAAAAGCATAGTCATTTAATGTCAGTACTGGAAGGACTGAGATTCCCACTGGACTACTCTAGTTTTTCTACTATTTAGGTTAGGATGGTTGCTTTTGATTGAACAGACAAACAGCATAAAAYAGATGAAGCAGCTTCCCCTTAAACTAACAACTCTGAAGAATACATGTCTGGTGCCATGAAAGCCATACATAACCTATTTTTATTGCTGTGATTTGGAAACTTAGGTTGGGCTAAGTTCTAACGGGCTGAGGTTCGTTGAAAACATTCTACTGGAAACAGCAGATTTTTTCAGTAAATAGTGTATTCCCAGACTTCAAAGAGACATACCAGTTCTCCTTACTAAGTGCCCTGGCACTGCAAGGAGCCYAGTCTGTAGAATGCTGTTCCTTTGCACACCAGTTACCAGAGAAAGGTTCCAATGTTCACAGAGTTGTAAAGTTACAAKACAGTAGAATAATTTTGATTGGAAGAGGCCTCTGRAGGTCATCTGATCCAGCCCCCTGGGAGCCTTGTGGGGGGAGGCATAACATCTCTCTAAGGCCTTTTGTTGTGCTTCACAATGTGTAATGTTTGTTGCTTCTGCYTGGCTGCTCAGCATAGTTGGGGCAGTTCCTTTTGTCCCCACTAAGCCTTTCCTGAGCAGGAGGATCACCGTGTTGGAAGAACGTTCACTGCCTTAATAAGGTCTCTCCAGAATGTCTGCAAGTTGCCAGTTTGTCTGGTCTTTACTGAGTGTAGCAACATGCTGTACTTTGAGCTGAGACCTTAGTGCCTTAAAAGATACTTGTTCTAGCCTTTCATCCAGACTTGAATTTATTTGTAAAACTTAAAGGGCTAAATTTATCAAAGTTTGTCCTTCCCTACAGGGACTGAACAAAGTATGATAACTGTTGTTTACACCATGGACCAAAATTTCCTTCAACACTAGGAAGCATGGTTTTGGTGAATATATCTTTGCTAAGCCACATACTCTTTTCCACACCTCTTATATTCTCCCATTCCACTCCATGCCATGTATCATATACATGGGGTGGGATAAAGGGCTCTGAAGAAGTCTTACAGTGACCTGTTTTACTTCTGTCCTTGGTCTTTATCCTGACACTTATACCARCCCTGCACGTGTGGTGAATCTGATCTAGAGCTGGATTGTAGGGTTTCCTCAGTTCTCACCCTATAACTAGAACACACAATTTCTCTATGCTTTGAGATCAGTTGTGAAGAATTTGCTATTTCTCCTTGATGTGATTAATCCACTGCTTTAATTTAAAATGTGGTGGAGCAAGAGAAGCTTTCTGAATGTTGGCTGCTTCCACAGGAAACTGTCTTGCCAGAGGTGCTTCTTGGATTTAAGAGACTCCAAGCAAGAAGCTTTTGGAGAATCTTGTGCATTATTTTGTTACTCAGAGGCACTGGAGATTGACCAGTACCAATGACTGTCTTGCCTAGCTTACTTCCCAGCCAGTGCCACATGGGRCACTTGCTACTGTTCTTTAATGTCCTAATTACTGATGTGCTTGTGCTTTTCCTTGGAAGACTTGGAGAGACTTTTACTTTGTCCATGTCCTTTTTTTTCTTTTCTTTGGACAATGGTGAGAAACATCACACTTCAAAAGAACGATCCTAGATGGATATCTGATGCAGTTGCTGGTCAACGCAGGGCTACTACAGAGTGCTCATCTTTCTACWGTTTCTTGGATGGAAGTGCTTACTCCTAMTTCCTGCCTRTGGAGATAAAGCMRGAACACCAATGGGCTTTTCTGGTTGACTTTGCTTCAGAACCAGAGGCCTATGTTKTGAAGACAGAGTCCCTTTGCCCACATTTGGTGGCTATTACAAAAATAATTTTTAAAAAAGAGCTAAAAGACTAACTCCAAAGCTTGAATTCAAGAAAGTAGGGCTGTATTAAGTGTGGTGCTTGTCTGCATTAGRTCCACACTGACCAGTGTGAATTGACCCATGAGTCACATTTCAAATACAGGGAATTAACTATTTGCAGAATTTGCAAAGCCAGTATCACTCTTGAATCTTTTTATCAGCCACTGTCTGTGGATCTTTTTCTTTTTGTATTTTATAACGTGCTGAGAATTTTATTAACCACTTTTTTGTATGATAGACTAGCATTTTTGTTAGTTAAAAGGAATTTATGATAACTGCAATGACAGAAAATATATTGGGCTGCTTCCTCCTAAACTKAGCAACAAGTTTTGACATTAGCTTTACCCTGTGCTGACTTTTAGCAGATACGCAAGGCCCTGCAAATTCTACCCTTGGAAGCTGAAYGGGGAACTTGGAATTTGACTCCCTYCTTGTGCTTTTATGCATCATGCARGACAACTTCCTGTCRTAGCCCAAATGTCCAGATTTCAGGAAAGGGCTGCCCCTTTCTCCATCGAAGAGTAGGGGCTGTTTGAGGCATACAGTGAGATCCCAAGATACTTGCATGGAAGGATTTCACTTTTCTTCACATTTAAGTATGAACAAGCCAACACATATCCAGCAAGTTTTCCTAAGAGCAAGAAGCCACTGGCACGGCAAGAAAACTGAGATGACTCTGTCACAGGAGCAGCTGTTGGAACTGCTGGAGTATGAACACAYTAACTGCAGAGGTGGTGCCTTTTTATCTGCATCCTGTGAAGGAGCCCTCCATCTTTATTTGTTCCTCTAGTCCCCATAACTGAGCAGCTAGGGTGACTAATTGTAGATTTGTGAACACAATTAGTGCTGTGTGAAGTCTGAAGAGTATTATCTTTATCATACTTGATTTCCTCTTCAGTCACTTTGTTCATGTTTATAGAAACATTAAACAAAACTCTTCAGGGAAAATTGATTGTATTTCCATGTTAATTCTGAACTTCTYACATTGTGACAGAAGCAGATAGGATGATCCAGCAGGGAAGCAGAAATGATACCAGGCTCGCTGGTCCGCAGACCACTGCTGTTCATAAAGCATCAGTTGGTGGGGGGAAGTAACGACAAAGGAAATCTATCTATGTGTGCTTTGCAACTGCAAGCAGACAGAAAAGTGGGAAGGAAACAAGCTCTGTTTTAGATGCTTATTTCTGTTTTTAATTTGCTATAAATGAAACCCATTGTGACAGCATTGCACAATACAATGGACCCTTTTCCAGAAAGATCACAGGGTCTTTGACTTTTTAAGAGAGAGAACTGAGCAGCTCCAGTACAGCACACTGAAAGAAATAACAGTAGGAAATATCCTAGCCTCATTCTTTCTACATTGCCATTTATTCATGCTTAATTTTTTAGCCATTCCAAAGAGCTGATGTTYATGTGTCAACCCATTCATGATGGAAAAAGTTGAATATTTCACATATGGGAGTTGTTGCTGTTCTAGGCTTTTGTTCTTCTGTTCATGCCCTTAAAGGAATATACCTTGCCCCCAAAGAACAAATCTTCTGTCTCAGATAAAGACAAAGCAGTGGAGTTACCCTCATTTAAAATAATGTAATGAGTAAGTGACCATGCCATGTAGGGCCATATAAGGTCACCTGTGCTACAGTCAGCTGCTTGCTACCTCAGCCCAGCAATGCATAAAGGAGATAAAAATCATGCAGTTTTCTTTGATTAAGAAAGTACTTGCAATATCTGGCTTTCTTGCTTGTTTGCAGAGCGCCCTGCCATTCCGGAATGCCATTCCAGGAATGGGGGACAAGGGCTGCTTCTGTGCAATCATTGATCTGGCCTTGGCATGTGCCTGTTTGGCACTAGAAAGTGCTGAAATGCCCAGTTGCTATCTCTGGGATTGTATTCATGATAGCACTGCCTGAAGTTAGGCTGACTTCAGGGGAAGTTGCCTTGTGTGAGAACAGCCACAGTGCAAAGCTCTTGAGCAGTATGAATTACCACCCAGGGCAGCTAAGTCCMTTCTGTTACTACCTCCTGCAGCACATCAATTTAAAACACCCACTTAGAGCCTTCCATTTGTTGGCCTGACATAAGAAAGACAAGACACTCGAGGTTATCTTAAATTAACCCCCACAAGTAATGACTGCTCATTCCCGTTTCTGCTGAGTTCAATGCCTATGATGTGCCTTGTGCTGGTCTTCTGAATGTTATTCCAGYTGTAAAAGAGGATAATAAATGTGTAGATTCTTTTTAATGACTGTCAAATGTATAATTGAAATATAAGAGAACTTTCAACCAGCTGCTCTTGTGTGTTCTTCCTAGACCATAAATTGCTTTTTAGCATTTGCACCAGAAGTGGAACTGCAAAGTATCTGTTCTTACTTCTCAAATTAACCTTTTCACATGTCAGAAAGAATCTTCTGTTGTTACTTTTTGGACAAAAATGCAGAATGGTTTGCTTATATGTGGGATTTTTTTTCTTATTTTGGGAGAGTTTTTTGCTTTGTTTTTATGGGRAAAAAAAGAGCATTTGAATAAATATCTAGAGAGTGGAGAAATGTCTGGAAACTATWAGAAGCGCTCTTCAATTATGTGGCTCACTGCAGCTTGGCTGCCATGTCTGCAAAATGAGAACACTACTATTTGGTTCTAAAGCACCTGGAGCACCATGAGAGGAAAAATCATCTAGAAATYTTGTTTGGTTCATAAATGGAGGTASTGATTGAGCTTTTCACACTTCCCACCTGTGACAGTCCCCTAATAAATAAGTGGTCGACATAAGAATGGAAACCAGTTGGGTCTCACATAGGCTTAATTTGTGTCCCCCGGATTCCCCCCAGCTGATGCCCTTTGTAGCTCAGTGTTGCAGCCTCTCTGTCTCTTGCCCCTGGCTGCATGTGCCAAACACAGGTGACTGGAGACCTTCTGGAGACCCAAGGGGCACCTGGAACCCGAGCTATGGGAAAACATTCCTCACAGCAGCAGTGCAGCCCCTTTCTGACTGGCACTGAGGAGCCTGGGGAGGTGTTACCATAGAATCAGAACAATGGTTTGTGTTGGAAAGAACCTTACAAGAACATGTCATCCACCCTGCCCCTGCTTTGGGCAGGGACACCTTCCACTAGACCAGGTTTCTCAGAAWCCCATCCAACTGAGCCTTGAGTACTTCCAGTGTCCACAACTTCTCTGAACAACCTGWTCCAGTGTCTCATTACCTCCACACTAAAGAATTCTTCCTTCTGTCCAATCTAAATCTACCCTATTCCAATTTATACCCGTTTCCTTTTCTCCTGTCAATACAAGCCTTGGTAGAGTCTTTGTGTTTCTTACAAGCACCCTTCAAGTGTTGAAAAGCTGCAGTAAGATCTCCCTGGAGCCTTCTCTTCAGGCTGAACATCCCCAGTTGTTCAGCCTTTCCACATGGGAGAGGTGTTGCAGGCCCATGATAATTTTTCGTGCCTCTCTGGACCTACTTTAACAGCTCTATGTGTTTCTTGGGCTGGGGATCCCATAGCTGATGTTCCTCCTGATAAGTTTTGACAGCTGTCTCAGGTGTGTTCTTACATAGTCAGCCTGTCTTGGTCAAAGGGAAAGAAGTGTGAGAAGGGTGCAAACCTCGTGCAGCATTTGGTTGATGCATTTGCTGTAAATGRAGAGGAAATGGTTGTAACAGCTGGAGGTAAGTGTCAGAGTGGGGTTAGAGCACAGGAAGAGTGGGAGCAAAATTCAGCCCAGCTCTAGCTGTTATTAATGTGGAATTTGGCCAGCTTGTGAAAGGGGCCTCTGTGACATGGTTGCCTGCAAAGGTAGGGGGACTCAGTGACCCAGAATCTGCCTTCCACATCTCYTGGGCTCAGGTCGGACTGACCCTCCATTACCAAATCTCAATAACAGGTACAGAGTCCTCCACAGCTTCTTGCCTGTCCCACTGATCTGTATGTGCTTGCAAAAGAGCAAATGGGGAAACAAAGCAGGACCTTTGAYCCCTGGCTACCTCTATATTAGCTGTGCAGAAATGCCGGGGTCTCAGATGAGCGCTGACCTCAACTTCGGCCTGAGAAAGAGAGAAAGCAGCACAGGTAAGAGCTGAGCTCTCTSTTCTGGGTGGCCTTTGTGGACTGGTGTATCTAGACTGCAGACAAGCGAGTGGAGGTTGTCTTCTGCTTTGCCCCATCTCCTATTGCAAACCAAAGTGTGAGCCCTTCCCATGCTCCACAGCCAGGAACGGTGCTGGAAGGGAGGAGGGGGGGAGGACCTGGGGTCACCCAGTCTGAAGCTGAGTGATGGATGCTCCATGTGACACTCACAGGAGGGTCATGCCCATGGTAGGAATTGCACAGTTTCAGTGTTGGAAGATATATTACCTTTTCCCAGGTGCCTTCACCACAGAGACAACAGGTTTAAAATGGGTAAGAGCAGCTTTCATGCTCCTGGGAAGCAAATGTATGCCTTTTGTGTGCGTGGAGAGAAACTGGTTCTGGGACTGAAAATCAAGGAAGAATTATYAAGGAGCAACTGTGCAAATGTCTAGTGAATTGGGTGGTAGCTGTTGGGGGTAATCTGTGCACAGAAGGAAATAAAAAGGGATGGAAATCTCCTCACTGTGGGATAAGAAGGAACATTGACTTGTAACCACCTGGTATGGGATTTAGCAAAACAGTCACATATGATAGACTTATAGCCTATTTTGCCACTGCAATTCCTATGTTCTGTGTTTTCTTCATGTTGCTCTGAGTGATGCAGCTCTTTAATTAGGGTCATAAATAAATTTTGATTTCTAAACACCTTTTTAAGCGCAGCATGTTTAACAAGCTTGTTTAGATGTAATGTTGCATTTTCAGTGTATCGAGTAGCAAATTTTCAATTCTCCAATTCTGACTTTTTGAAAAGACAAAAATTAAGGAAGTTGGATAAAGCTAAATTTTGCACTCACTCACTTTTGGGGAACTTGTTCTGCTTGGGCTGCTATCTGCTACATTAATCCTAGAGAGAAAAAGGGAGAACCTAGTTAGCTAGTTGGGACTTTGCTCAACTAAAGCAAGGCAAAGTACTCAGATCACTTGCTAACTAAGATGATTATTATGTGATGTACTCACCAGCACGATGTTCTTTAGAGCAATTAACAAAACAAATCAAGCAAAGAAATCCCACATTWTGAATTTTTCAGTTGTGCTTATGCATGGAAGAAACTTACTTTGACCTSTGGCAGTTTGAGTGGTTTGCTCATGTGTTGAAACAATGGATTTTAGCTCTCCTATAGAAGAACGAGCTGCAACTGTCCATGTTTCTTTGAGCTCTGAAAGTTGTTATTGTGAATATTTGTGATTATACAAATAAAAGGATGCTTTCATTTTTTCATTCACTGCCTTTTCTTCACTTCTTCAGAGGAAATGCACCATGATCTTTCTGTTCTCGTCTTCATTTACTGGTTAGGTTTGTTCTAAAATCGCTTTTAACCAACACATTTTATTTCTCTGAAAACGACCCCAAYACTGTGTGCTGATTCCCACAGGTCTCTCTGTGTAGAGAGCAGAACTGGTACAGCAAACCATGCTGCAATCCAGGGCACTGGTGATAGCTCTGATCCTGCTCCTCAGCACCACTCCCCCAGGTAAGTCTGAAAAGCTCTGCTGTTTGCCTGACACAAAGCTCAGCTCTGCAGGTCCTAACGTACCATAAAGYAGGACTGAAGCCAAATAATTCAGATGAAGACCATGAATACTCAGTGTGGAATGAGTTGGTAGAGACCTGGCATGAAAACTGCCCAAACTCARTGCAAATACTYTGCCATGGAARGTCTGTRACTTAGATASYCATGACTGGGTGAAGRAGTGCTGCTGGCTGCTGCTAGAGCRAWTTCTGGGAGAGGTTCTGAATCTCAGAATTTCAAATCTAGGGAGAGATACCAGAGTCACAAGTGACATGTGGAGCCTCACAGGGTTTTGCCTTGTTTTCCTCAGAAGTCCAGTCAAAGTCCCTCTTTGAGAAAGACCGCCGTGACTTGCTGGCCATCCCTGAGACAATCGCATCTTACATCTATGAAACTGTGAACAAGGTGTCCCCTAAAGTCGGTCAGTTCTTGTTGGATACTGTCCAGAGTCCATCAGTTACTGCGGCCAGGTATGGAAAGCTTCTCTGTACTAACACTCAGCCATGTGGGATAAGGGAGAGGGAGGAGTGGGAGAAAGATGGGATTAATCAAATATCTATATGGGGAGGCCCAAGGGAGAAGGAATCGACAACCAAAGCCTGATGTACCATGGGAGCAAGGTGCTGGAAGGTGGGCTGAGATGATGTAAAATGTAAAAGCACGTAGCTCTTGCCAGGGATGCACACTGTACATGGCAATGGGCACAGGGATAGCAGGCACTGCTCTTTGTCCATGGCTGGAGGGAGGAGGCTGTTGGCTGCTGGGGCATCATCTCCCCTGGAACGGTGCTGTGGTGCTGTCTGTGAGGGGCTGAGCACTCAGCGTGCCAGGAAACACCATYATCACTTTGATGCAAATCACAGAAYTGGCTCTAGCTGTGCATATGTCTTGCTCAAAGAAGGGGAATGAGTTTCCTCACAAAATGAA
Organism: Malurus melanocephalus; assembly: GCF_030028575.1. Lineage (NCBI taxonomy): Eukaryota > Metazoa > Chordata > Aves > Passeriformes > Maluridae > Malurus > Malurus melanocephalus. The sequence goes on from NW_026623268.1 coordinate 3,038,060, forward strand.
AAGCATGATCACCCTAGAGACAGTTTCATGTATCTCGTGGCACGCACACCATGCCTATTCCTGCCTTCTGAGGAAAGCCCCTCTAGCACTGCTGRGGAGCTCTGCACTCTCAGTGACAGGCAGTGTGATAATTATAGCAGATGGGGATTACCCTCACATACTTGTGTATCTTACCACATGCTCTGTTGTCTCCTGCAGACAGAGAATCGCCAAAGAAGCAGTTAGAGTCAGTGTAATGTTTGAACAGCTGATGGAAAAAATAAAGAGCCTGTGGTACACAAAAGTCCTAGGCTATTAGCCAAACGAAGACAAGCCAGTGTTTCCTGATGTGGGTGTGTAACACCGTGCAGTGTCCTCTGTCTCCCTGCCCCTCCTACGGACCAAGATCAGTCAATAAGACAGAATCGATGCTTCTCTTAATGCCACTAAAGGGAACCCACCTTCAAAGACCAAAAGATGGAAGGCATCTGCTGAAGGCATCTGCTGAAGCCTCCCCGGAAAAAAAATCATGCGGCTGGGCATGGGGAGGGAAATATAGAGATTGTAGAGCTCTTCTGTAGCCAAATCTTGAAAATTAATTCCTGCTGAATGGCTTGGTCATTGCCCTTCTAATAAAAAAATAATATTGGTTGTTACACTTCCTTCAGTTCCTTGTTTGTATTGACCATGACAGAATCTCACTCACCTTGGCATCCCGTTTTGCTAAGAATGCAGCTGCTGCTCACAAGAAGTTTTTGCAGGCAGTGCTAACAAACCCTGAGTGTTCAGGCACTTCTAACTCAGCACAGGTACTTTTTGGGTGGAGGAGGCACTACCCGAGGCATTGTTCAGGGTAGCCACAATTGATTGTGCAACTGATGGTGCTCCTTCCTTCCTCGGTTGGGTAGGAACCAAAGTAGGTGCAGCTATATCAAGTATCTGAAGGTTTCAGATAATTTGGGAAAACGAGTGCCAGCAAATTGACCTGTCCATCAASCTGAGCAGAACTTTGTAAGTGTGTTTCACTGGCCAGGCAGAGAGGCTATTGAATGAACTTTTCCAAAGGARAAATGAGTGGAAAATTTCTCACTGTCTTGACTAGTTTGTGAGAGGAACACCTTTGCCCAGCACTGTCTATGGAGACCTGGCAGGTGATCATCAGTCCTGTGTAGCTGCATCAGCTCAGATGCCCGCACTGGGCAAAGAAATCCATCTATCTTCTCATTAAGCAGGCAGAAGCAACTCGGCAATTTTTCTGACATCACAGTGGGAGACTGTGGCAGAGGCTAAAGCAAGCCCATTATTTTGTTGTTTTGCTTTGTTTCTTTAATTATCAGTGGGATCAACTACAAACTTACACAAAACCACTTGCCTGGAATAAACCCCCTCATTTTCCATTTTCTTTGTCCCAGCAGCTCCTTGTTACCATGGGCAATCAGAATGAAATCAGTGTCCCCATGCAGAGCAGTGAGTTCTTCCATCTCCAGTTGTTTCACCACTTTGAGCAGAGCTGTTTTGCAGGTTCCTTCACTGCTGCTTCTTAGCTTGGACAGTCTGTGCTTCCCCAGCCACAATGAATGCACATGCATATGGATTATGCAAATGCACCAGTATTTAGGAGGAGATTTGGAAAAGCAGATGTTTGGCTGATAAGAACATTTACCACATGAAAAAAACAGGACCTTTAGCTCTTTTGCTGCAGGGATGATTTCCTTCCTGCTTGTTTTGCATATGTCTGTTCAATTTTTCCTTTTTTYCCCCCTCAAATAAAACACTTAKAAGGAGAAGCCTTGCAACTTAAATCACCTCTTATCCCAGGGAATAATTCAGCATTCTGAATTTTTTCAGAATAGAACTTCTGGCATTTTAGCACTATTTCTTTCTGAAAGTCATGAGTCATATGAAAGACCCTGAATGAGTTCTTAAGAACTGGTGCTTCAGCCTTTGCAATCTACTTGTATTCTCAGCCAAAAAAAGTAGGAAAAAGTTTGGAAAGTATTGAGGTCCTCACATTACATTTTAAGCCTGTTGTGTGAATTCATCAATGCACCCCAGTGGCATTTTTGTGTTGCATCACTGCACACTGGAGCAGTGCGGTAGCTGGAATGAATTCTGTGCTAAAACTTAACAAAGTTCTGATTTTTTTTTTTTTTATGTGCACTTAATTATATCCGTTTGCTTCCTCGCAATGTAACCTCCAGAAAATCCAAACCAGACACATCCTAATTTGGAGTTTGGTATTTGATTTTAGCATATGGGCAAAATAGAATCAGACCGTAGATCTCTCTCTATTTCTTTGTACTTAATCTCCTGATCRTGTAGTTAGCTATCTATGTGTTTTCGCTCTTGAAAAAAGTAAGCAGAAAACCTTCCACGTAGTYAATCTCTTGTRCAATCTACAGYRTGGGGTAACCTAGAAGAGYAAAGTAGACGACCTTCCATTGCCACTTCTGACCCTGATGTTATTGGCATCCTTTAAGGCAGAAAATAGCAGCTGAGACAGCATTCGAACTGCGATTGGGTAGGGGGAAAAAAAAGCCTTTATCCCAAAAAGAATCCTGGGGCAAAATCATGGGACATCATGACAGTGCCATATATTTCATATCTCAGTGTTAAAATATTTCATATCTACTCTCACTTTTCAGTTGGAATAAACAGGTTAATCGGTAATTTCTTTTTAAAACRTGCCTAGAAATCACTTCCCAAGTGTCTTTGTTGCAGAGTTCACTGAGTACTTCAAGATTCTTGGAGAGGCTTCATTCGTTTCAGTGAGATTCATGTCACAGAAACTTTCTTTGTGAGTAATCATCATTCACTTCACAGCTTTGGAAAAGCTTGTGGTGTAACTGGTTCAACTGAGTCCATTAAAATGAAATMTTAAGAAATGTCAGGCTTCTGCTGTTTCTGAGATGGGTGAATAACGCCTCGGTTGYTCCCGATTTCTGCAAAAATCACCCTTTCTTGAAAAGTATTTACTGTGGTGGATACCTTGCACTGTTATCAGTGGCTCAGTGTTGATGGCTTTTACATTTCCCAGCTCCCCTCGCCTCTTTAACACTTGGAACAATCACTAATTAACATTAAGGGACCACACAGCCTCGGGCTCTGCGCTGCTGTGAGCGGTGGCTGCTGCCCTTGCTGAGAAACAGCCTTGAGCGGCAGAAAGTGCAGCTCCTGATGTTTGAGAAGACAAGGACTGGGAAAAGTCATGCAAAATGTTTGAAAATTATGGCTGGTACTCACACCCACACACACACACACACAGACATTCCGCCTCAGAAAATAGGTAGACAGAAAACTGATCAGAAAAAATACTAAAAGGAGAATCAGGGACACAAAACTACACTTATCATTGAAYTGCAGAGTGCTTTTCAGCTAATAGTAAATTGTTCTGCAAATATATTTACAGGAGACTGAAGATAAAATGAAAATTGCTCCAGCAATTTTCAATGTACTACAGCAGTTTTTGTCCTCTGGTTGGGGCCGTGCGGGCAGGCACAGCGAGGGGACGGARCAGGCTGAGATGCTGGAGGTAAACTGAGGCACRAAGCTGACACAAAGCCATCGCTCTGATGGCTCTGCCCTTTCCGCGGACTTTTGGCTAAGAAGCTTTTCCAGATTTCAAAAGTAAACGCCAAAATCACAATCGAGGTTCTTGAGTGTGCATGGGTACGAGAAGTCAGTAGGGGAAAAAAGGCTCTCAGATGCAGGGGGTGGCTGCGGGGCAGGGGGGACCGCGGSAGCCTTTGCGTGCCGGGAGGACGGCCGGGATCGAGTCAGAGCCCGTTCCCTTTCGCTCCCCGCCCGCAATCCGACCCCAGGAGCGAGTTCTGACTCAGAACGCCACCGCTGCCGCCGCCGCTTCGCACGCGATGTCGCGGTCCCCTCATCCCYYTCATCCCCTTCATCCCCCGCATCCTCCCGGCGGCGCAGCGAGCGCRGCCACGCTCGGGCAGCGGGATCTGCCTGGAGAGAGAGAATAAGGGATCCCCGGCCCGCCAGGGAATGCTCGGGGAGGCGGGAGTCAGGCTGGAGGAAGGGAAGAACAGTTTTACAGCCATAGTGCCACTCTTTGGTGCTGCTGGGACAGGTAAATTGCTCCCCGCTGGCCTCCTGACCCCTTGAAAAGGGAAGGGTGATTCGGTATGGGCCGGGTTGGGGTTGAGAGGCTGAGGATGGGTCGTTGTTGGGTGGGGAGGGGAGGGTTTGAATGTTGTTTCCGTAGTACACAGAAAGTTTTTCGCATGTTTGACCGCTTACCTGCTGCTCACAAATAAGGTGGGGGCTCCTTTCGTGTGGTTGTGTAGTGACCGAGCTGTGCTTTGCAGACACAGTTTTTAGGGCAGGAGAAAGGGTGTGTCGAATTAGATGACCGCATGTTGCAGATTTCCTTATGTTTAGATTTGGGTGTGATATGTGACTAGGTAGTTTGCCAAAGTGTTTATTTGTGAAATGTTTCTTAGAGCGTTTCTGGGTTTGCTATTCAAAAACCTAGAAAACTGCAGCACAAGTCCAAGCCTAACTCTTTTGACAGTAGCTTTGAAAAAACTGCTTTATTAAAGTTCCYCAGGGCCATAACATGGCAGGGTTCAAATGTGCACCACAACCATCAGGTACCATCCATGTTTCATGGGAGATGCATTAACCTGCTCACTGCCATGCTAGGACCGKGTGTGGAAATTAAAGAACATTTGCTATCAACCCGAGTCGCACTGATTACTGAAGATCCTCACAGAATAAAAATTTGCAAGGACGCCTGCAATATATGTCAGTGAAGAGCTCAGATCGTCTATATTCACATTTATATTCACATTAATATTCTTCCTGCCTCCAGGTTTACAGTAGCATGCTTGTAACGGGGTTCAGATGTTGGGTTTGGGGCTGCTTTATTTTCAGAGTCCACTTGAGAGACAAAAACTGCAGATGTGAGGGAAAATGTGTGAGTGACCCAGTGTTTGAAAACAAGAGGATTAGGTTCCCTGCTTAGAAAAAGTACTTCAAGATTGGAGGGTCTTTCACCTGATTGTAACATTTTCTCTTCTTTCCAAAGGCCTCATTGTTCTCTGGGGTGCCCGATGTTAAAAGTCCTTTGTGAATCCAGTGAAGGATTGCTCCCTTTGGGCTGGAGCACAAATCCTCCCAGGTAACCTTCCTTGCACCCACAGCTTCAAAACGCCTTATTCAGGTTGGCTTTGCTACTTGGAAAGCACAGAACTGTAAAACAGCCAACGTGGCTGCATGACCTGCACTAATCTGTACCCAGTTGTGGTCAGTTAAATGCAAAGTTTTGTTGTTTGGTTTGGCATTTAAGGAAAGAAWCTCACAAAAATCAAACCTTGTTCGTAGCCACAGGCTTTTGTATCCTTAGTTTAATGCTGCCTTTTGTCAATTAAACTACCACTATGGCTGTTGGTTAATTCAGCCTTTTACATCTGCTATATTTCTGAGCTGCTCTGCTCRGCATGAAAGTGGGAAGTTTCCTATTTCTCCTTTTTGCGTGTCAAAAATATTTGGAGCTACATACAATTATTTTACCTATTTAAGTAACTAATTAAGTCATTTTTCGTCAGGAAACTTGTGATTTTTAGATTTCAAATGAGCTTGTAGTATTCTAATGATAAAGCTGACTTGATTGTACCCCTATTTTGTAAAAATAACTGGTGGATTTTGCTGAAGGGAGAAAATGATAATCTCATTTGGAGTTATGCTTTTTTCAAAACAATAATTTGATACCCCAGAAAAATAAACATCTATTATATAAAATCAACACATACACATGACTTRTAATACTTTGCTATTTATTAAGAAGCAATGCTTCATTCAAAATAGTAATTAATCTGATTAACTGTATTTGTAAAAATACAGTTTGTCTTTTGTTCATATAAACTCCACCCTTTTCTGAGGACTTCTTAATAGTGGTTAGGCTTAAAAATTTTTCCACTTCAATTGTAAGCACCTTTTGGTCCTTCACAGATCATTGTGGAGGGTTCACTAGGTGGCTGAAGGAGAGGGGAAAAAATATTTCTCTGTTGAATTGACTCACTGTAAGTCAGTAACTTTTGCCAGCTCGTGTGCAGTGCTAGAAAYACACTGCAGGTAATTGCCGTCTGTAAACGTAGAGAAAAATGCTTGTAGCAAAAATCAAGAACAGTAGACACTGTTGCAAAGTTTTTTTGGCAGCTCATTAGCAGCTATCCACCACAGAGGGCTGGCAGGGATTGCAGACTCTGCTAACTCATCTTATGTCATGACACATAAAACCAAAATTCCGAGCATGAATGCAGAAAGTGCTTCAGTTCTTGACACACGTTTGCTCCCACAGGGTACCACGGTTTATGATTGATTCCCTTGAGGCAAATCACAGACCTGACTTAAATAACTGAGTAAATAAAAAAAAACCTGTTTTTGAAGCACCTAAATTGGTATGTGGGAGCATGTCTGTTCCCTGAGTGAACTSACTGTGTGTGATGCTAATAGCTGGTTATATCCTCAAAAACCTTCAGCTTTCCTTTTAAAGGAATGTTTGTTTCCCTTCCAGTGAGTGCGAAGAAAGTGTGTGGTTCAAGGGTAAACCTACATAAATAAAAGAAACCTCTGAATATTTGCATAGYCTCTCATGATTTTCAGTGAATTTTGTGTGTCCTGAAGATAACAGATGATTGCCAACTCTTATGGGTTTTGACAGATAAATATGAAAAATAATCGGTGTTTGCTCTTAGTGAACGAGATGATTTCCTACAGTCTTCTCCAGCCGTGCTGGTAATGCCATTTGATAAAGCATGAGTCAGAATAAAAGTTTGCTTTTTTTTCAGATGAAAAGCAAGAAAATGCATGTCACAATTTGTCCTTTCTGTGCACATGAGACACTGTATGTCAAATCCCCAGTAGTGTCCTACAGCTGTTAGTAAATACTTCAGCCATGGTGTTTTTACACCACAGTTTATGTTTCTTACAGCCACAAGAGAAGAGCACAGATGCCTAAATCACTGTGACATTGCCCTACACTTCATCCAGGTTCCTTAAAGGCAATTTAAGGGAGGTGYACTATCAGGAAACCTAATCCTGCAGCACAGCTGGGAACATCTGTTTGGATGGCTCCTCTCTCTCTATGCCAGGCATAAGAGTTTCATGGACCTTCAGAGCTTTTGGAAATGAATAATTCGCATGAATTCTTAGAATTCTTTTCTAAGGGATACACTAATCCAGCTATGTTTACTACTGAGCAGGTAGTCTGTGAGTTAGACTTTTGTTCTTCTCAGTCAGCCAAACCCCAGCTCTCTTGAAGTTAATCAAATAAAATTCCAGTTGGTTTTCACAAAAACCAGCAGTTTCCATACTGACTTCAATTATTTATTTGGACAACAGTGGAAATAACGACTTATAAACATCATTAGTTGCACAGGTACTTAAAATTTAGAAGAGTAGGAAGGTTACCTCTCCTTTATGAATCAGCAGGGGTTTCAGACATTTTTAATAGCCTCAGGAAGGTCACAGACTCTTTAGTGGATATGCAAAAGTGTGTGTCACAGCACCCTCGATGCATGTTGCCAAAACGCTGCTCCTGCAAGCTAAGGGATTATAAGGGCTGTTCTAGGTTTATTCTCTTCTCTAGCTAGAGCAAGTCTTTTTTCCAGGCAGCAGCTCTTCTGTGAAATGTTCTCTCAGGTGCTAGCTTAGTTTCTCATGGGCACCTTGTTTGARCTTGGATTTCATATCCRCAATAAACTTTTTATTCTACTCTTSAMAAAAGGGAAAAAAGAGTGCTTTCCAGGGCTCTCCTTGTTTTTACTCTCTTGATTTTTCCAAAGCCTTCTTCTCTCTTCTGGTGAGATATCTGCAAAAGGTTTTCAATTACTTGGGTGTGTTCCAAAGTGGTCGGTAGTACCATGTTCTTTGACTCAATTTTTTAATATCTGACACCTTGTCTAGACTTGAGTTCTCATGCATGCCACTGCATTTTTCAGTGCATTTGTTGCCCTCCCTTTKCTTCTCAGCACCCCTCTATCCATAGTGTCCTGGCTGGTTATGAGGAGAGCAGAATTTTATGTACATATTTGTGTTTCTTGAAAGCTGCCAAGCTTCTACTCTTACTTTGCAGCACTTCTTTAGGTGGTGTGATTGTACCCATGGTGGGTAACTCCCATGGGTTCAAAGACAGGCAAAACCAAACATGCACCTGTCTCTTTTCTCTCTCTCTCTTTTTTTTTTAATCTTCTTTTTTGTAATGGTTTGCATGTTTTTTTCTGTGTGAGGCATAGGTAGAAGTTTCTGTGGTTCCTAGAGGAGGGGGTGAGGAGCGAGTGTCAGGGGAAATGTGGTTGGAGTTRCACACTTGTTTAGGCAGTGCACAGAGAGAAGTCACTCGAGTGGTCAAGTCAGGTGCATGGTACAGTATATGGCAAACATTTGTGCTGTATTTTCCTATRCATGGTGTTTCTCAGTGCAAAAATTGCTCTTTGCATTAAAAGTCTGACTTTCTGGACAWTCTGCGTGACAGATTTAAAGCTAGACTAAAAATATGGATGGATTTAAAAACCACTGACCAAGTTTCATTCTCTGAGCAGATGCCACACAGTTTCACAGTCTCGTTTTCTTTGCTTCAAATTGAGGGTAAATAAAAGGGCATCCTTTGAGAAACAGCTGTTCTTTTATATTCATATTAACTAGTTTTATCAGTGTAGAAAGAAAGAGGGCATCCAATTCTGGGAACTCAATTGCCCAGTTAAAGAGAGGGTTTTGGTTTTTTTTTTTCAGAATTGACCAGCAGCTTTGGGATGCATTCAGTTATTTCTTTTTATTATTGTATCCACGTTACTTTTTAAGGATCTGCTGTTTAGAAAGTGAGTATTCACCCTTTTTGGGTATCAGTGCTTTGTAAAGGCTCTGAAGYTAATACTAACAAAAGCCTCTGAATTCATCTTGTGGGATGCATTTTCTTTGAGGTAGGATTCTCACCTTTCCTTCCCTGTGCCCTACTCTAGTTCCCAAAGCAGCAAAATGTAAAGAGAAACGTTCATCTCTTCTTTTTTTGAGATCTATTGTGGTAAAATCCCATGTRCATCTTGAAAACGTGAGAAGTAAACAGCAGAGGATGTATGTTTACTTACTAGACTTAGTGGGATCAAGATTGTGGTCTCTTACTAATAAGAAAACTGTTTTGAAGTTTGAAAATATGTATTTTGGTCACAATTATTTAGATGATTGATAGTGATAGTTTTGTGTGCTCTCAAATCATGAAAAGCGGCCTCAATTTCCAAAGCTGCTGCAAACAGAAGCTCAGGCAAAGTGAATTGGGAAAAAAACCCCTACATTTCAATTCAATTCATGTTTAAAAGAAGTATCAATACAAGCAGCCTGGCCTTTGGCAGGGGTTTACCAACTAAGAGGTGGAAGGCTGCCTTTCTTCTCAAAGGCTGTTGATTTCCAATCCACTTACTTTCTCATCTCCCATATTTTGCCTTCTTTTATTTCATTATGAAATCAGGTCTTATCTGCCCAGATGTTTGGGGTCAAATCCCTTCTGTCACTTAGTGAGACTGGAGTACTCCAAAGCCTCCTGTGACTTGCAGCAAGACTCCAGCAGGGTATTGAACACCTGAATCAGCAAACTGAGCAGCTGCTTGGGTTTTTATTGAGACCTAGTGTGCACTAATTGCAGGCTTTGTGGCATAACATTAAAATGTTCAATGAGATAACATGGGCCTTTTCTGTTTTTTTGTGTGACATTTGGTGGCACTGCAATTACTTCTGAGACCATTTCATGCATCACCAGTGCATGTTTCCATCAGCTGTGGATTTAGGTGGCTCTTTMTTTGTTCCTATTCATGAACTGATCTCCCTCTCTCTGTCAATATGCAGAATGCTGACATATTTGGTAAACAGCCCTAGGGGATGGATTTTCCTCACTTGCAATGTGCTCCTTGACTGGGTGAACCTTTTAAGCAAAAGAAGAATCATAGAATCATTTAGGTTGGGAAAGACCTTTAAGAGTACCGAGTCCAGCCTTTTCAGTTAGAAATTTTGGGATGCGTAATGATTTGTGCTCACAGCTTGCAAATCCACTCACAAGTTCCTGCTAGCTTCATGAGCTGACATCTCTTTTTACAAAATGCCTTGCAAGCAAATCTGAGAAAAACCTGAGAAAAACCAAACCTATTGTCAACGATCTCAGGGTTTCTGTGCTGCAGTCAACAGATGTATCTTTGTAGCATCTTTACAAAGTCAGGAAATGTTCTTTTTGCAGCTCACCCAGACGTGCTGYGAGGCACTTTTCATCCCACCAGTCTGGCAGAGCCAGGACAAGAAGCTGCAGATGAAATCTGGATGTGTCTAAGACAGTGGAAGTTTTCCTTTTGGCTTCCAAGAATCAATCTTCACTGCAGTACTTGAGGAGGRTCAGCCCACTGCAGTGACTACACTCATCTCTTTTGAGGGCAGCAAGTTTATCCTGCTTATTCTGGGCCTGGAGCTATTCCCTGTGTGACTTTCTACTCAGTCCTCTGCAACTCAAAGTTCCATTTAGCTGTGGTAGAGTTCACAGTGTTAACACATCTGGTGCTGAAATTAAGGTTGAAAGAATGCTTTGTCTATTTAAGTAAGCATCTGGTCTGGGTGCAATTTTTCTTTGTGTTGAGATGAAATACTTTATTTCTGAAAAATGCCAATTCATTCAAGTCAAAAAGGAGTCCAAAAGGAGTCGGATCTAACAGGRCCCTGATTTATATCAAGAAGCAGAAGCACTTCAACTTTGATTGTGCACACCTCAGACAAGTGCACCCGCCTCTAGATTGGTACTGGTGGTGTAGCTGTTTTCATTAAAAACCTCAAAATGTCTTGATTGAATTCCAAGGCAATACAAAATCATCTCAGAAAAAAATGAAAAGGTTTGTGGGATGGGCAGAGGGATGTTCACATCCAGACRCACTGACAGATTTTCTAGTAAGGCTTTGCAACTTTTTTGTGATAATGAAAGCAGAAGTTAGATTATAAAAAGCCAAACCATATTTCCTAGCTGCAGTCATTTCAAAAGAATAAAAGTTGGTGGGAAAAAAAAAAATCCCAATCCAAATCAGTTACCAAGGTCTTTGGTAGGTGTCATATCWGAATTGCACCATTTCCATTTTACATAGCCAAACAATTTACTGTTAAAATTATTTTAACATAGATAAAATAGGCAYCCTGTTACATTAATCAAGCCTGCCACATTAAATACTTTCAATCACAATACTTTTGGTATCATCTTAAGATATATTAGTGCTTACAAACAAATAATGAATGTTAACATGGAATTGTAAAAATTCCTGAAGTGAAGCTGTTCAAGCACAAATTGTCTTTTCTTTGAAAAAAGATAAAATTGAAAAAAATGTTTACTGTGTCATGAAAATGTCAAATGACATGCAGTTCACAAGAAACTAAGGTCCACTCATTTGGACAAAAGTCTGAAAGAATCTGGAGAGTCTTCCTTTGCTAAATTAGTTGCGCCTTGTATATATATATTTTTTTTTTCAAATGGAACATTTGCTGTGGCATTTATATATGATTCTCCTCAAGCATGGCAATATTTATCAAGTTTATTTGTTATTTTCCAGAAACTAAAACTTTAGTCATGAGATCTTCGTGGATTTCCTTAGTAATTTTTCCAAATGAAAAGTAWTGAAGTATTWAAAAAAAAGAAACAAAAGAAAGAATCCAGCAGCCCTAACTAGAACTATTCAAAGTTTTGTAGATTGGATTCCAAAGTACTGTATTGCTTTGCGTGGGGATTGAAGAAATAAGTCTGACCTACTGATATTTTCTGTAAGAAAAAACRTATTTTAGTTGAAATGCAAATCTTAGGCTAATTTTTCTAAAAAAAGGGTGTCTTTTTATACACCTGTAAAGGCAGAAAGAAGAGATCGAGAAGAGACAGCAATTTTTGAGCGTCACTGCAAATGAATTAAAAACTTTATAACTTTAAAATTTGAACTGACACTGGTCTTATTTTCAAACACTGGCAGGTTTGGGAACAGTTGATGCTCTTCATGCAGTTGTGAACCTGAAAAAGGAGTTTGGCAGTTAGATGGGGGTGGGAGAGAAAGCTTGTCATGTGGAGAAAGAAAAACAAAATCTTTTAGAAGAGGTAATGAGGGAGGAAACACATACAGTGAAGGGAGGGGAGAGCAAAAAGCYTGTGTGTTTTCTCTGTGATACCCCTCTTGTAGCTCAGGGGTGAATCCCATGTGCCACAGAGCCACTGCTGAAAGGCTCCTGTGCCTCCCCTGAGCCTGCAGAGCCAGCTCTCCYCCTGCTCAGGAGCTGGGCAAGATGAGCACACCTTGATTTCTAGGTTTGAGTGCCCTTGGAGGAGCYCTGCTTTAGTTTCTCTGTGGACATTGAACAGCTCAGCTGCAAGGTTTGACACAAAATGCAAATACCAGGGTTTATTTTTAACACTCGGAATAGTTCTTTCCATTTACAGATGTTTAGAAATCATAGATGTGTGAAAAGAAAAGCCATAGTGAATGTATTCGTGCTGCAGTTACATCAGAGGGATTACACTTCCATTGTCCAGGGAGARAGACTGTCTCTATCCTCTGTCCAGACAGTAATAGTCAGAACTTCAGGCTTTACTMATTTCTGTTTTTCATGAACTGTGTTAGATGATGCAGCTGTCATCCCTTTGAAGCCTTTTAGCAGGTTTGCATGTGTGTAACCATTCACTCTAGAACTCGGTGTCCTTTTCTTTAGTAAGAGGCAATGACTCTTCTGACCAAAGCAGTCAGAAATTGTGTCAGGTCCTCAAAGAAGTCTTTCAATGCACAGATGTGCTTTTGTTGGCCTTCTTTTCTTTAAGAGAAAGGTTGAATGCAGGACTTCTTTTGCCTGTCTCCTGGTATCTCTGCATTCAAGTGCCCTTTTTTTCTGAAATCAAAGGGGCTAAATGCTTACTTTAACTATTATGATTACAACTGAAGATTTAATGCCATAATAAGGAGCTGAAACTTAAATTAAAGACTCAAGTTATGAGAACTGGTAACGCACAAATTCATTAAAATTATTTCTAAATTCAGAAAACCTCCAAAAAACCAGAATTGGTCAGGTCAGTTCAAGGACATTATGAATTACTTGTGGGCAAGCTAGGAACCTAAAAGAAACATTGATGTTGTTTTTCTTGCACAGAACAAAAAAGCTACATACATTTAAGTTCAAAGCTTGTCTCGGAGAGGCCTGGACCTGAATCCCATGGTTCTTTTCTGTAGTTTGTAGCACTTCTACTGGGGTTCCAGGACAAACATTTGCAGCTGTTTCTTGGTACGATGGTTTYGCATTTAGATCGTGCTTTGTCACAGAAATCACTGTGAAGGAGCCTTGTGGTTAAGGTTTTCTATTCCAGCTCCCTGCATTTAAAAGGAAACAGCATCCCTCCCACCTGAAGTGCTGGCTGCATTACACTTGCACCTGTCTTTGTTGCTCTTTTTTTCTTTTCCTGTCATTTTTTGGAGGGAGAAATTCCTTCCTCCGCGGTCCCAGTCTCAGTCAGAGGGACACAGAGCGCGTCCTCTTCCTGGCAGCATACTCCCCTGCCACAAAATTGGATAAGGAATGGCTCAGGTGGGTGTCCAGGGTATCAGAGCTGTTGCTGGTGTTTTTCACCCGTGGGCACAGGCACTGGAGCATGGCTCTGCGGATGTAGCTGTCAAAGCAAAAGTAAATGAAAGGGTTGGCACAGCTATTGGCAAAGGCAAACGGGCTGCTCACCTTGATGCCCAGCCGGGCAACCGTGCCAGAAAAACAGTCAGGCTGCTTTAGGAGTCCCAAAAGGATCACTGTAAGCTTGAAAAGATTGTAAGGAACCCAGGAGATAACAAAAGCTGCCACTACAATGAAGACAATCTTGATGGATTTTCTCAGTTTCTTATCACGTTTCCCGGCCTTCTGATAGTGCACGCAGAGTCTCTTGGTGATGGAGCARTAAAAGGTTAAAATACTCAACAGTGGGAGGAAGAAGGCCACGATTAAAAGCATCAGTGACATGATCTGCTTGGATTCTGTCATGGCTTTGTCTGTGCAGTAAGTCTTTCCATCCTGCTTCCTCAGCTCTCTGGACAGCAGGGTTGGCATCCCCARGCAGCAGGATAATAACCAGACACAGATGCAGAGCGCTTTGGAATAGGATCTCGTTCTGATCTGCCTTGCCACAGAGGGGTGCATGATAGCCAGGTAGCGATCTGCACTCATGCAGGTGAGGAGGAGGATGCTGCAGTACATGTTGACCGAGATGATGTAGGAACTGGCTTTACAGAGGAAAGATCCCACCCTCCAGCTCTCATCTGACGCCTCCATGTCCACCCAGAGCGGCAGCGTGATGAGGAAAATGAAGTCAGAAGCRGCCAGGTTGATGATGAAGATGTCGATCAGCCTCTGGACCCGCCGCTTAAACACCAAGGCCGTGATCAGGATTGAGTTGCCAACGATGCCCACGAGGAACACAGYGCAGTAAAGGATTGGGAGGAAGGTCGACGTGTGCTGCAGGGGCTGGTACTGGCACTGGTCATCGTAGTAATAGTCRTAGTTGAAAGTGGCTGTGGACATGGATGACACCTGGGGGAGTTCTGTTTCTGTCGTCATCCTCGCTCTGAGGGAGGCTCTGAGCTTCCCCTGCCCTTCCCTTCCAGGTCTTGAAAAACATTTCATTGGTGAGAGGAGGAGCTGGAGAGCGGGGAGGAGCAGAAAAGTGGTTTTGTGGCGAAGTAATTCRTACATTTTTTAACCGATAGCATAGGCAACAAGACTATCTGACCAATCAAAACTCTGCTTCACAATAAATGCCACTGGCTTTTAAAAATCAAATATAGTTTTACCGATTCTATCTTCATTTTGCATTTTCCGGCTTCATGTTGTGCTTTTCTTTTGGGTGGAGAGAAGATAGTTTTTGAGATTCTGATTTTTTTTTTTTTTTTTGGGACACTATATTGGTAGTTCGAAGAAATTTGAGATTGTACCAGCTCATAAGAAGTCTGAGAGCAGTGAATTCAGGTGTGCCAATCTTTACCTTTATTCAAAATATTTTGTATAAATTGCTTGTCAGGGCAAGTTCGCCTTTTCTGAGGCTTGGAGTTTTTTACTTTACTTGTCTCTTTATGATTGCTGTTTTCTGTTGAAAGTAATTCTTCGATAAGAATATAAACAGGCAGAAACATTTAAAACTATTGTATCTGTTCTGCCCTGTAGCTGGTTGTTCTTTATCAGTCCCAGTTCTTGGCTGCCCTGTCAGTGCCACTCTCCTGCCCTGCAGCCCCAACAATCCCCCCAGATCTGGACTCTCCACACCCAACTTTAGGATTGTATCAGAAACTTCMAGAACAGTTTTCCAGTGTGTCATAAATGCTTCTGCAATTTGAAACTTGATTGATGCTCCCATCCCCCACGTAAGTTTCCCCATCAGTCACAGTCCTGGACTCCAGAGCAGTGGTTTGTTCCTTCTCCTTCTGGCTGCACAGCCTGCATGGCTCTTGAGCTTTTCTCACACACAGCACCCACTTCTCTTAATTAGCTCTGATTTCCTTCATCTTTCTGTGGCTCACAGACAGCCCTTTCAGCATTGCATAAATCAAATGGAAATTCTCATTTTTAAAACTACTGAGCTCATTACAGCTTAGTTAGTGCATACTAATCTGAAACCTGCACTATTGGTCTTAATCATCCTTCCTCTCTTCTGAAAATAAATGCATTTTCTTCTTCCTCTCCCACCCACCTGCATGTTCACAGACCAGATGCACCTCCAGGATTCTCAAAGCTTTGAGGAAATCGCCTCCTGGTGCGTGTTCCATCCCTGGGCAGACAGATTGCATCCATGTGTCTCCATAAAGAGCAAAGAGCAGCTCCAAACTGCGTGCACAGCAGGTTAGTCCCTCCAGTGCACTCTGGATGCACTCAGATTCRCTCTCCCAGTGCTCAGGGTATGTTCTACTGTGAAGAAGGTACCTTGTAGACTTCCAGGCGCCTGGAAAAGCAGCCAACTGCTGCAAAATAACTGGCAGCTGGATGGAGGGTGGGCACTGCCTCGTGTAGATATGGTGATATCTGGAAATTATCCAGTTTTATACAGCTGCCTCACTGCCTGTARGGCACTAGTGGACTCTAGCTGACTAGTTTTATGGAATGGGTAAGCACATACTTATACAATTATGAATTATAYAATTCATCCATCACAAACTCTGAAAAATTATCAGGGTGTATTAAACACCCTGGCTTAGATTACTGATTTGTATGCCACTCATGTAAATGTGAACCTGTGAGGAATAACAGGCTAAAATTATCTTMCTTCCATCTCAAAGTGGGTGTAAGTGCTCACCCTGGAAATCACTGTGTCCTTTTCTAAGTAGGAGGCAGTGACTYTGTTTAGTTAGTTCACTCATGAATCAGAGTAAAAAAAAAAAGTTCCGTAGATTTGCAAAATGCCTTGTTGTTGTTCTGAGAGTAATCTCCTGCACCTGATTGCCTAAAAGACAACTCTTATTTTCAATGAAATTTAGAAGTCTCTTCTGTGGTGATTATAGTAAGCAGATACTACTGCTGCAAGTCTTCTTGTTTTCAAGAGACTTGTCACTGGTCACTTACAATATGGATTTGTGTGCCAGCTTATTTCRTCCTTGGCAAAGCTGGGAGAAGGAAGCACAAAACCAAACTCCTAAATTATTAAAATCAGGTTACATTTAGGACATTGCAATTTGCATGCAAGAAACATCAAGTGTAAACCTGCAAGAAAACACAGGCTAAAAATCATCTTCTCACCATCTGAAGAGTACAAAGCATATACTAAATTTTCAGCCAAGACTTGTGTAAAAGTGGCAAAATAGCTTTCAATTTATATAAAAGACATTTGATGAAGTCAGTGCAGACATGAGTTTTGTGCTGTCTTTGCTTATTGCTGCTTCAAGGAATGTATTTCAGTTCATTTCTTCCAAGGAGCACTGGGAAATAGAGGCATTCTCTATCCATCAGTCCTAGAGCAGGAGATCAGCTGAACCCTGCAGTCAGTTCTGCAGTGGTTCTGCCTCTCTTGCAAAGGTGGCCCTACATATTATTTTACTCTGAAGTTAGAACATAACAGCTTGCAAGTAGTTACAAGCTTTAGAAATCAGACATGAACTTCTCTTCCCTCCACCTTGCGCTACTTCACACTCCTTGAAATTCACTCTTTCCCTCTCCATCTCAGAGCAAACAAAAAATGAGTAACTTAAAAMAGCTTAAAGGCATCATAAAGAGAAGTTTATGTATGTGCTGTCCTGTATTTGTGGTTCCTCACTATGTTGTCTTCGTTTAGTTTAATAGCCTAACTCATTAAAACAAAAAAATAAACAGTAAACCTTTTCAATAGGGATCAACTCTGCTTTATTGAATTTGCTCTGTATTTCTTGAATGCTCTGCATAGACACAGGGGTGTCAGTGCACGTTGCCATATTCCACATGTGGCACTTCCTTATCTGGGCAGAAATTTGTGAAGATAATCTAAAGCATTGTCATGAGTAATGAAGCATCTGTAATTATCCAAGAGGAGCAGCAGCAGGTGTATTTGTCAATAGTCTCTGTGCCTGGGTTTGTTTGTTTGTTTGTTTTTTCACATGATAATGATTCACTTAAGGCCTCATGTAGGGTCTTACTCTTCTCAGAGCTCCCTTCATGGAGATAGAGCCAAGCTATSAAAAATACTGAGCACATGCAAATTTCCCTCACAGCACTCTTGCACAGATATTCCAGATTTTTTTTTTTCCTCAGGAACACAGCCTCCAGCCTCTCCTCATCCTACTCCTATATTTCCACAGTGTTTTCCTCCTCCCAGGCTTCAACAGATACGTGTAAACCCTTTTCCGAAAAAAATATTCTCTGCTGAAGCAACCAGCTACTGGTTTGTGTTGGGTTTCTGTCCTTCCATTTGGGATACCCATTTTGTCCAGCCCTTGATGCAGCTCTGAAAAAAAATGAAGCTTCTTGGTGCTGAGCAGTTTTAAACCTGGGAGTGAACTGAACTTTTGYAACCCAACACCCAGAGTAGGTACTGTGATGGTGACCCCATATTTGGCCAGTTCTGCTTTAAAAATGGGTGTTTCTCTGATGATCCTGCCTCTCTCAAACTTTACACTTGGGAAATCTGTCGGGTCAGGGTTTTTACCATTCCTTAAATCTTCCTCATRGGAAAATATTGAGGTGTTTCCAAGAACAGCAAGAGAAAAGACTTCATGTCTTTGTTCATGGTGCTGGAGTGCCTGTGACACAGGTATTATGGCAGGTAGTCACGTAATTTTGTGGGATAATTATCTGCACAGGAAGTATTCAGGGCTGCTGATTTTGTTTCTTACACACATCTCCTTCGCCTCATGAGTTTCTGCAATTGAAGCATTTCATATAGCGAGGTGCAGGTTTGGTTTTTGTGGGTTGTTTATTTTTTTGATCTTTTTTTTTTTTTTTTTTTTTTTTTTTTTTTTTTTTTTTTTTTTTTTTTTTTTTTTTTTTTTTTTTTTTTTCTTTTTTAGTTTTACACCCACTGTTTTACTGACAGTTTAAACCCAGCTTGTACATGTACTTTTATTTAAGCACAGGCATCTAGGTAAAATAAGCTGCATTTCTGTAAATTATTAATAGTGATAAATGCTGAGAAGGACAGAGGTTCATTTGGCTGTAAAATAAAGCGTAATAGTTTCTGAATTACTTTTCTTTGAAAAAAAAAGTAAGAAACAGATCTGCAGACCTAATTAAAAAAGAAAAAAAATTCAAACCCACACTAAATTGGCTGAAATACTATGCTATGGCTTATTGAAGGCAGGCTCAGAGGTGATTACATGAATATGAACCAACAGAAGTTTCCCTTTCAACAAAGAGGAATAGGGAACCTATTCAGGTAAAATTGTGGGCAATGCCTCAGGATAGACTGAAATAGGTTTATGCTGAGAGAAGTGCAAAATGCAGTGCAGGAAGAAAATATTTTTGTAYGCTTGATTTTTAAATATTAGTTGTTTATTGCCATTTATATCATCCTTTTTTAAATTTATTTTTTGTGTATGTTTTATAATGTATATATTATATATACACGTACTGTAGTACATGTGTATAATTCTAAAACTATATATACATATATAAAAATATRTATACAAAACTGCTCTAAAGGTTTTTTCTGATGAGGTGCATGAAAAAAAGGTTTGGAGACCWCTCACACAGAGGAGGAGTGAGYATCATCATAATGCCCCARTGCTATTCATGGTATTTGTGGAAGMACATCTATAAGGTTTTCTCTCTGTGAAAATTATACTACTGCGTTCTGTGCCACGAAAAAAATAAAAACAAAATAAAGAAGGCAGAAATAAAATCAGGCAAACTGAATAAAGAGGTCTGAGGGGGATTGAAGGGATTTTCTGCTCACTCAGGCAATGTGAAATGCTCATCCATGGTGCCTAAAACTAAAACTGCCCTATTTATTCTTACAGAGAGAWTATTTGTTGGGGGAGGTGATCTCTTGCAAATTAACTAGTAGTTATGGAAAAAACAGGCAGACTTTTGAACACCTTTTTCAGGTCTGAATCTGTAACTCCTGAAGTGAACGTGATATATGAAGAAGGTTTTTTTTCTCTTTTCATTCTGTATTAACTTCATTTAATACAGATGGTGCTGCCTCCTACAAATGTTTACAAAAGTCTATTTCCTTAGACTGTGAGGACTAAAATGACACAAATTTTGTACTAAACAATTCAATTTTTTTTTTTTTTTGCAACATATTGGAGCTTTGTTTGTGTTTGCTTTGTTTGCAGCAGTCTGATGTTAAATTCTTAGAAATTAGTAATGCACACGGATCCAGGTCTGCTATCAAAGAAAATTCACTTTTGCAAAAAGCAGGAGCAGCGTTTGTGCTTTAGCCCTCAGCATTATTCTCTTCGTGCTTGCTTTCCTGTGCWCAGTAAAACAAACCATTACTTTTAAAACCTTCCCAACTGACCCTGTTCTGTAACTAAACTGATCAACCAGTGCTTCTGCTGAGGCAGAATGAGGAGGTATGAAAAGAAAAAGAAAAAAGATAGTTGTTGGCAAGGACTGACCCCTGTATTCATCTGTAGTGTTTTTATTGGGTTACTCCTACTATAAGGAAGGGTATTTTTCCAGGGGAAAAAAAATTCCAGGTGAGATCTGTAGAGTGTGTTTGATTTGAAGTAAATAAAAATGTATCTCTTCCCTCTGGATGCTTTTGAGCAGCTGCACACTTCATATTGATCAGGGCAGATTATGAAAAACAAGAGGCYACTGTAGCCTAATTTAATAATGCAAATAGCAATGGCTGCAAAGTTCTTCGGAATTTATTTTCATTTTTATGAAATTAGAACCTTTTAGGAGAAAAACTGTGGACATGCCAGTGTTAGATAATTCACTGCACTTTACAGTAAATGGTTCCATTTCTGCTTTTACCACAGCTTAGGATACAGAGAGGTTTAGTTGGCTTTTTTTTTTCCTTTTAATGTTTTCTGGCTTCAACCTTTGATATTTATACAGGTATACAGAAAGAAGTTACTGATTATTTTGTTCCCTATTCCTACTATATGTATTTTATACTCTCGGAACTCCTTAGTTAAATAAATTAACTGCTTAAATAAACTCTTCTATAAATAAAATTAACTGACATTCTGTGATATATTTCATTGAGATAGCTTTTCTAATTGCTCAGTGATTTTCATATCCCTTTTCAGATTTATCTCTACTTGCTCAACATATCAAAACTAGATGTGCTATTTCAGCAGSCAACAGCAATTCTAGATGTGATACAACTTCTTTCCTCCTTGTGATTTCTCAGTTTATACATCTGAGGTTACAGGAAAGTTGGGGTTTTTTTGGGGGGGCCATATCTTGGCAGTTGGTACTTCACCAACATTTTTCCTTTTCATTTTGTGTTTCCCAAGAAAAACAAAAAAACTTATGTCAGGTAAGTGTAGCCTCCAGCCTTTGCTTTTAAATTGATGAGCTCATTGATGACCTKATTGAAATGCATGTTTGCTCGTCCTGGCTGTGACATGATCAGGTCGCCCTGTCCCAGTGCCCTCTCCATGTCATTATTTACCCTTCCCTCGTGTCATCTGGGAGGTTTATCAGCAATACTCTCCTTTCCTCCAGGCCATCAATAAAGGTGAGAAATATTTTAGAGTCCAGGATAAATCCCAGTCAGAACCCAAAATACATCTTTGTAGACAGTTACATTATGAGGTGTTGGTGAGACAGCTCCATGTCCCAGGAAGGTGGGGCATATAGACAGAGGTTTCTTTAATTAAATATAATCACTAATTTATTTTTTTAAATGTTGCATCAAATCAGAGAAGTTTCTTCTATCACAGCTTTCATCTTTACATCCTGTCTTCTTACTGAAAAAATATTTCCTGGCCATTCTGGTGGAGGAGTTAGTTTGGATAATTCCCCAGAAGTCCTCAGAGGCATGAAAGCCTCAGATGCTTCTGTTTGTTTGGTTTGTTTTTTTTTTTTCTGATATTTGTTTGCTTGATTGTAAAATCAAGACTGGGTGGGCTAGTGTCTCAGCCAAGGGAATTGTTGACCACTTTCAAGAGTCCTTTTATAATTTCCATGGTTTTGTGTACCAGGAGGGAAATTTTGGGGCATGGAGGGAAATTTTGGGGTATGGCGTCAGTGCTGCTAATTTTTGCAATTTTTACTGATTTTTTTTTTTTCACCTCACTCGCTGTTTTCCCAAGTCATTCAGCCAGGCTATGTCACCATTTTTTACAARCAATCAAGAGAAATAAAACTAGAGAGAAGGTTGCAACCAGGTAGGGACCAGCCTCTTCTCCCAGGTAACGAGAAGACACAGTCCCATGTTGTGCAGCCAGGTTCAGGCTGGACACGAGGAGGAATTTCAAAATGGGAAGGGTGAGGAGCCATTGGGAATGGTGAGGAGCCATTGGGAAGGGGATGAGGAGCCATTGGAAATGGTGAGGATCCATTGGGAATGGTGAGGAGCCACTAGGAAAGGTGAGGAGCCATTTGCAAGGGTGAGGAGTCATTGGGAAGGGTGAGGAGCCATTGGGAAGGGTGAGGAGCCATTGGGAATAGTGAGGAGCCATTGGGAAGGGTGAGGAGCCATTGGGAAGGGTGAGGAGCCATTGGAAAGGGTGATGAGGAGCCATTGGGAATGGTGAGGATCCATTGGGAATGGTGAGGAGCCATTGGGAAGGGTGAAGAGACATTGGGAATGGTGAGGAGCCATTGGGAATGGTGAGAAGCCATTGGGAATGGTGAGGAGCCATTGGGAAGGGTGAGGAGCCATTGGGAAGGGTGAGGAGCCATTGGGAATGGTGAGGAGCCATTGGGAAGGGGATGAGGAGCCATTGGGAAGGGTGAGGAGCCATTGGGAAGGGGATGAGGAGCCATTGGGAAGGGTGAGGAGCCATTGGGAAGGGGATGAGGAGCCAT
>NW_026623268.1:3060700-3105700 GCF_030028575.1 Malurus melanocephalus
GGCGACACCCGCGCCCGGCGCCTCCGGAAGGGGGCGGTAGAACTACATCTCCCAGCATGCCCCGCGCGGGCGGGCGCGGCGGGCGGAAGCGGGGCCGGGCCGGGTGCGAGGCGGCGGCGCCGACCATGGGCGGTGGGTGCTGCTCCGGACCGGGCTGGGCCGGGCTGGGCTGAGGGGGACGGGGCTGAGGGGGGACGCGCCTGAGAGCTCGGGTTGTCGCCTTTGGGTTTGCTGCTGGCCCGTGGTTGTCGCCCCCCGCGCGGGGCTGACGCCTGGGAGGCCCGAGACCCCCGGGGGCGGTCGCGCTCTGTGGGGATCCCCGGCCCGTCTGGCCCTTCAGGGRCAGGTGCTGTTGGTTCGAGGGCTTTTCAAGTCATTTTCCCCTTCCATCTTATCATATTTTTCGTTAATTATAGCACTGGGAGATGTCTGTGAAATMATTTCAGAATGAAATTGTGATCTCCAGTCGTTCGGTTTGCTCTCTGTTTTGTAGATCACTTGTTGTGAACTGTTGCTGTGGAAGAAGTTGAATGAATGGAACAGTCAGGGCAGAAGGGAACTTTACGTTTCATGCACTCCGCTCGCCACAGGACRCAACACTGTGCCTCTGAAGTGACCTGGAATCATTGGAGCTGTGTCCTGAGGGACTCTGAGCATCKCTGAAGGTAAAAAAAATGCTTGGTAGCAATCTTTCATAACCTTTTGTTGTCCTGAATATCAAACGGATGATCCTGTTTRGTGCTGTTTCCAATCCTCTCCCCATAATTGCACTTTCCTATAGGCCTTCTGCCTAATCCCTTTTTGATTRCAAGCATGTTTCCTGAGAGAAATGCCAGTGAATGCAGCCTTCCTCTTTTGTGATGTCATGTAAATGGAGTTTCTTAAATGTGGTGGCCCACTGTTGGCTGAAAGGAGTGACCACAGTAACAAGATAAAAATATCCATGTTTTTGTATTCCCTTCTGCCATGGTACAGTAACTTCTTACAAAGACTGTGCAGTCTTCAGTCTTAGAGTTGATTTTTTGCCAGATTACTTGCTTTTGTTCTGTTCTCTGTTTTTTGTTTTCCAGCTCTACTGACTTGGCCCTTTTGTTTTTCCCTTCTTTGAAGTGCATGCAATCTGGTCATTCTGTTGAGTATTGCTTCCAGATTGGCTTTTGCCTTTTCTCTTTTTGAACTATTTTCAAAAATTTTCTTCTTTGAAAATTTCAAAATTTTTATGTGTCTCWCTTCTTTTAAAAGTGAATATAATTGTGGTATCCTGTTAAGCACTTCTGCCTGTTTACAACCACCTAATGTGTTAAATTCGTTGCACAGCTTACTTTCAGCTGTAACTTGTTTGAAATAACTTGTTTGAAATRTCCTGTTAGACAAAAATGAGCTGTCAGAGCTGTATGAACAAACATTTTAAAACAGTGATGTCTCTTGTTGACAGCCTATAGAGACAAAGCATTTTTACTTGTTATCAGTCTTTATGTCTTTATAATCAGTGTCATCTTTCATAGTAATAATGTTACTTTTTCATAAGTAACTTTATTCTAAAATAAATTAGATGCATTATTCTGCACAGAATTTTTTTCAAAATGTGGCATTAATCCCATAGACATGCAGTGTGTTCCTTCACGGTCTTCTCTGGTGACTGTTTCTTACTCACTGTGCTCACTGCTGACATTGAGTTCTGCCTGGGGCTGGAAGGATGGTTTTTTCTTTTTAAAGGACACCTCATTTGAAGGGGRATGTGTCTCCTGTAAATGAAGATGCAGTGGATATGCACAGTGAATGGGCAGGGTAGTCAAGTCTACTACACTGGCAGGAAAAACTGGTTCGAGCTTTGCATAAAGTATTGTAGAGTTTTAATCTTTTTTGTAATAATTGAAGTATTAGGCAGAAGCATTGAGGGGGCCTTTATTAGAAGGAATTGGGTGTCTGCTCTTGCCTTTTCACTGTCCTGTCTGTACAGGATAAAAACTCATTTTAGGACAAATGCCACACAAAGCCACCTGCTAGATTTTGGGGTCTGTAACCCCCCCTTGGCTGCTCTCTACCTATGCCTGCAGTTATATTACAAGGATTGAATGTCAGTAGATTGTCATGTCCCTTTGACCAAGTGGATGATGAATACTGGGCAATGCTTTAATTTGCTGTTTGGTGATAAACCCTCCATTTTGCTTATGAGCTGTTCTTGGTTGCCAGATGACATCAACTCTGCCATGTTCACAGCACACCAGCACAAAGAAGGCTGGTCAGAAGTGTGTAGTTGTTTTTTAATGGTGATCTGGCAGGGATGCTTCCAGCACCAGTGTTCTGCACCTGGTAGCAGGGATTTATTTCTGAAAGTAAGATTTCTCAGCCAGTTCTTTTCTGTCTCTGTATAGAGGATGTTAGGTATGAATTTGATAGGGCTTTGTCATTGTAAGCATTTATATTGAAAGGCAATGACAGCGGATCAGTGGCCCAATAATGTCCTGGTTGCATTCTTTTTCACTGGACACTACTCTGAGGATGGAGCTTGTGGGTTTTAGTGAGGCTTCCATCCAGACAGAGCCCTTTCTAAACAGGAGTCTGTTACAGAGGGTTCCTCTTGAAGTGAATGTGACTGCAATATAGTGGAAAATCYAGACCAGCCTGCTCACCAGCCTGTTCTGCTGCTTGCTCTGAGAGTGATCTGCTCARCTCTGAGCACAGCTGGGCAGGAGCTTTGACCCTGCAGGTGCCACTTGCCCTGTTTTCTTCCAGGAAAGGGAGTGAAGGGGAGGGGATCCCTCAGTTAACTCAGTAGGGCTGAATAGTAAGGTCAGATCTATACAGCAACTTGCCCTCCCTATCCTGTTCATCCCATATCCTGTGTACCTTGAGCTGGATGTTGGGGTGTCAAAGGAGATGGGAGTACATAAGCAGGAATTAAACACTGCACTGAGAATTTGCTTCCAAGTCTGGGCTTGATTCTATGTTTTCTAGATAAATAAGCCCACATCTCAGTATTTCTATTAACTTATAAAAGTTCACAGCTTGTAGATTATTATTTAAGTGCAGTTATGGTATACAAACTTTGCAGTATTTTAGATGGGTGTTTCTTGTCCRTTTACCAAAAATCAGTTTTATTCTTTCTCATTGCTAAGGATGCAGTCCAAGGATGGATATTGCAGAGAGTGTGCCTCATTTAATATGGAAATAGAACATAGGAAATGATATGGGAACACATAATTTCTCTTCCTTGTTAGCCAGTTTCACACAAATAGASGACCAGATGGAGGGGAAAAGAAATAAGAATGGTATCGTTAACAACAAACATTGATGCCTTTGAAATTCTCTTCTTTAATTTGCAACTTGTTTCTTCATTCAGAATTTCTTACTGACAAGTCTGACTTGAGGAACTGGTATTTTCCCTGTGAATCTTGAGGTTTAAGGCACTTGCTGTTTCCAGTTGCGGTTCATTCAGTTGCAAAGAAAGTAGACCAAAATATTTTGATCAAAGCGTGTGGGAGAAGGGAGGTAGAGCAAGCAGTAGACAAGAGCTGATTAGATAGTAGCTCCTGCCACCAGCCTACCTCTAGCTGCTGAGCTAGCTTCAATTTTTTTTTTTTTTTCTGGCAAGTGTTTCAAGCCTGATTCATAATAGTCCATACATTTAATCAAGCACAGAAAATGCACAAGAACAACTGGCATCTGAGAGGAGTCCCCTGGTGTTTTGCRCTCTCCACAAAACATTTTGTGTATTATCAATCACTTGCTCATTAAAGTCAAGGTATTGTCATAAGGATAATCATGTGTGGTATTTTCCCCATGCTTCCTTTGACCCCGAATCTACACTATTTGGGAGCACAACCCCACAAGGGAGGGCATCAATAACTCCTAAGAGACGGATGCAGAGCAAAGTGTGGCAGTGTATGAAGGCCTTTCAGTTTTGTCACCTTGTTCCCATGGAACAGGGCACCCCCCTACATTGTTSTAGGTATTCAAAAATACCACCGTGTGTATTGTGGCATTATTGCAGCATTTATCATAGTTTCCAGAGTTGTCTTCCAGTGCTTCCTTCATGTTCTGCCTCTAGAACCTAGATAAGTTTGTCTCTTCCCTAAAGGCATTCCAGCACCTTGGCATGGCTGCCCTTTTTGAGCATCCTGGAAGAGCTTTTTTGGCATGTCTGTGGATCTTATCTTTGCTGTAAACACAAGCTGTGAAAGCCTTCCGGGGTGGCAGGCTAAAAATAACRTCTACCCTTGGTAATCTCTTAAGGAAAGATAAGTCTTCTTCCTGGGCGTTGTGGATGGATTCTGTGACGTTCCCTGCAATCAGGGTCACAAATGACAGCAAGCTGTGTCATCTGCTTTAGGGATGAGTTGGTGTTGTTCTGTCAGTTGCTGTTTCAAGGAGAGCAGCTAGTGCAGTGTGGCTGGGAGAGCACRYTCCCTTGGATATTATCCCTRCTTTGAAATTGCAGATCCAGTGGACGCTGGCCAGCACTGTAGATTTGCTCAGTGTTCCTTTGATTCTAGCAGGTAGGAAAAGGAAGGCACTCATATCTTGAGGGGATGTTGCAGAATGAGGCTGATGCCAYGAGTTTGACACTGCTGGGATTAYTTYATCTGTACTTGCAGAAGCGTCGCTCACTTGTCCCTCTCTTCCCCACCAAGGGCGCCATGATGGATAACCGGTTTGCTACAGCATTGGTGATTGCCTGCGTGCTCAGCCTCATCTCCACCATCTACATGGCAGCCTCCATTGGCACCGACTTCTGGTACGAATACCACACCCTGTCCCCAGCTGAGAACGTTAGTGAAGCTGGTAGAATCATCTGGGAGGAGTTTGTCAGCAAAGATGCAGATGAGAAGACCTACACAGATGCGCTCTTCCGGTGCAACGGCACGGTCGGATTGTGGCGGAGGTGTATCACTGTACCCAAAAACTCTCACTGGTACAGCCCACCAGGTATCTCCAGAGAAATTATCACTTCCTTTGCTTACCTGGGGTGCTATGTGCTGACTTCCTCAGAACAGATTCATGCTGCTTTGTTCCTCCAGAAGGCTTATTGCTATGCTTGGGTTGGTTGGTTTTTTAACAAAGACAGTCCAGATTTTTAAAGAAGCAAAGGGYTAAATGGTCTGTGTCTGCCACTGCTGCAGTTTCTGGATTTGACACATGATACTTGATCTAAATTTAGTCTTACAAGCTTGATTTTTATTTTGCTTCAKCTGTCCAGTTGGGGATACATTTATAGTTGCTCTAGCAGTTACTGTCTTTCTAGGACAGATCCTGGGACCCAGCAACAGAATAAAGWTACTACTTTATCAAGGAGGCACTCWSTCCTTTTAGTTAGTCATTCACTTTGTTCACATCATAAATATCCCACCATTGTATCAGCACTTCTTGGATTCCTTGAATAGATATAGAGTGAAATATTTGTATTGTTTTTCAAAATCACTGGGGGATAAAATGTGTGGTAAACAATTATTTTGATAGCTTCAGAGTCAATTTTGGGTACTTACTGTACGTGTGAACCCCTTTATTTGTAACCCACTTAAAGATGTACTGTCAACTACATTTTCTGGAGAAAAAAATATTGCATGAAATACTTTTTTCTTCCTGTCATGAAAATACTGCTTTTGGAAGACACTTAAACCAGTTCTGCTCAAKAGCATTCTCAAAGCAAAATCYAACTGAGTAAGAAATTTAGTGTAARCAAGCAAATCWTTCATRTTCTTTAAATAGACCTTTCTRTCCTGTTTKTKRTTTAACTTAGTATGAAGCTACATTCTGCATATGGAGATAAGCACATCTCAGTTAAGGGACCCTGAGCACAAGAATATGGTAACATAGCTGAGCCTCATATGCCACCACATCTCCTTCCCAGTCTTGTGCATGGCACAGTTCTCTGGGGTAATCCAGGGAAGCTTGAAGATTCTGCATGTTGGAATGTTTCCCTTAGTGTAGTACCTCGTAACAGACACACTATGCCAACTACATAATGGAAAGATGTGTTTGGACAGGTATTTTTTTTCTCACAAATGGATCTCTGAGGAGCTTCCTAGCTTAAACCACTGGGAAAGGAGGATTTGAAAGAGGGGAAGGAGGGTTGAGGGGAGACCTCTAATGGTAACTTTTTTTTTTCCACCCCTAGAAACTGATATGACTACAAACTGCATCAGTTTCTCCCTCTCTGATCAGTTTGTAGAAAAGTAYGTGGAGCCTGGAAATCACAACAGTGGCACGGATTTTAATCGGACTTGTAAGTGTCTTTCACTTCCGGCAGATAAATAAATAGAATTTTAAAAAGATGCTTCTCAAATACAGTCAATGACAGGGAAAGCTGCTTCATTTATTGTTTTTTACAATAGCACAGGCATTATGTCAAAGTTCAAAAGGAAAATWGATGTGTTAGCAAGGGGTTTGCCTATGAATGCAGTACAGGAATTCGTGAGTTAACAAATTAAGTTCTTTCTGCTTCAGTGAAGTCTTTGGTCTATTTTGGCTATGAATGTAGAATGATGAAGCAGAAGCAGYGGGGTAGAAAGGAATGTAACATGGTTTCTAGCACATCTTCAGCAAACTTATCTGGTATGTTCCTCTCACATGCAGATCTCTGGCGATTGCAGTTTCTCCTGCCCTTTGTCAGCATCGGCCTCATGTGCTTTGGGGCTCTGATTGGGCTCTGTGCTTGTGCCTGTCGCAGCCTTTACCCGGCCATTGCCACTGGAGTCCTGCATTTCCTAGCAGGTAAGWGCTCCCCCAGAAGCTCAGAGTATCCCCAGAGCACTCCACGGGTGAGCTCACTGTGTTTTGCTGCTTCCTTCCGCAGGGCTGTGTACGCTGGGCCTTGTTGGCTGCTATGTAGCTGGGATTGAGCTGCTCCATAAGAAGCTGCCTCCTCCAGAAGATGTGAGGGGTGAATTTGGCTGGTCCTTCTGCCTCGCCTGTGTGTCAGCACCTTTGCAGTTCATGGCAGCTGCTCTTTTCATCTGGGCAGCTCGYACCAACAGGAAGGAATTCACCCTCCTGAAAGCCTACCGTGTGGCATAAATACTGCTCCTGAGTCTGGGCTTTCCCTGTTAGAGCCTCTTTTCCCCCAGCCCTTACTACTTTTTTCTTTTAGTCAGAATTTTATCATGTACTGCATGCTTCTTGTCAGTCAAGACAATTTAGCCTGCAGGCCCTGAAGACAAAGACCTCTAGGCTAAATGACCAGACCCTGCCAGAAGTCTGCAGAACTTGAACAGGTTTTTTAATTGGGTTTTTTTAAGAATTGTTATTATTTTTTAAGCTACATTTGGTTGTTGACAGTTCCCCTTACTTAGGTGTACATGTCCCTTCCTAATTTTATTACCCYGTTAGCCTGGAGGAAATAGAAGTGGTGGTGTGGGGTGGAAGAGAGGTAGGAAGAGGTGCAGGTATGCAAAAATGGGAAACTCAGTGCACGAGTGATACATGATCAGGAGCTGTCTGCTGTGTGACCCAAGCAGGCAGTACCTACAGAGAGCACCCAAAAGACATGGGGGAATTCAGAAACTGCTGTTGTGGAAATACTGTAACTAAATCAGTCTGGAGCTCAGCTCTGAGTCTCCTATTGTCATTGGTTTGCTGCATTTTGTGCTGTCTGCCAAAACTGCTGGAGGCAGAGCTGGCAACTGTGGGAGTGCCTGCACAGCACACCCTCCTGAATGCACCCTCTGCACTTGCTCCTGCCAAGGAGTGGGATAAGATGGCCTTTGTGGAGCTCTGTCCTGCTCTAGCTCCACTGCTTCCAGGACCCAGGCTAGTTTGGTATCTGCACTACATGTGATTGTGCACTCTAATCTTAATTTGTGGTGCTTTTGCTTGATGTGGAATAAGGCTTTCTTCTCTCTTGTTGACCTCCTCACAAGTTTTTTTGGTTTTAATTTGGTTTAGTGTATGTGTGTATATGTACATATATAAAGTTAACTTTTTTTAAACCTCACATGTTTATCCTATATAGCACACAACAGGGTTTTTTTTAAAAGGTGCTGCTCTTTCCCCATCTTGTTTAAATTAAATAATAATGATAATAAAAACTCAGAAAATTTCAACATTGCATGAATCTGATGGGAGGGTGAGGGAATGATCTGAAGTGGATTTTTCTTGGGGAAAGAAAAGCCAGTGTCCAGATGATGCYCTGTTTTCATGGAAATGTCACCAGAAACTGATGTTGGATTAGATTTTTTTAATTAAATTCTTGGGATCTTGCTAACTTTAAATTTCTTCCTGCTCCTCATTGGTGGTCACAACACCCCATAATTTCTAATTACTTCAAAAAATGTATATGTTTACTCTAAATCACTGCAACTCTTGCCAGACTGGGTGACATGTCATATCTAGAAAACAATGTTCCAAGACTAAAAGGTTTTGTTCTGAGGCCTTAACTCACCTTGTTTCCTTACTCCATGCTGGATAAAGGAAGTATGCCTTAGGAGAAATAATTCCTGACAAAACGAGTGATGGCAAGTATTCTGTGGGACCCTGGTGATGAAATGACACAGAAATAGGCATTTTTATCTCATGGCTGTTTTTCTATTGTGTTTTGTGGTTTTTTGCATTTTTTTTTTCCTAGTAGGTGTTTCTACCCAAACTATATTTTCTGGGTCAGCAAACAGCCCTAGACATGATTTCCCCACAGATCAGCTATAACTGCTTGTGTAATTTATTTCATTTATTTTCTCAACTATGGGATAGTGTTCTTTTATTATCATTGTTGGAATTTTTACGGAGTAAAGCAAAGATAGTGATAAGAACCAGAACCACTGAAAAAGCAGTGGCAGGCCATTCAAGATAATCMTTTCTCCTGCTGTTGAGTAGTTTTTTGTGTTTCCTCCTTAAACCACCTCTTTCCCTCCCTACAACCTCTGGGCCAGTTGTAGCCTCATGAGAGGGGATGTGGTACTTTTGTGCAGTATCTGAGAGTAAAGAAAATCTGTGCTGCCTGATCTGTGCTGATAGGGTGCTTTTTCAGAGTAATTATCCTGACTTAGATAGATAAGGCCTAACTGCTCAGCTTGTCAAATGTTCCTCATTTGCCAGAATTACTAGGGCACGCAAGCCTCAGCTTGGGTCAAAAGGACTGAAGTTGCCATTCTGCAGTTTGAGAGGAAACCCCTGCTGCTGATTTAATCTAGTACAGTTTATGGGTTGGTTTTGTTTTTTTCTCAGGAGCTGGCAGAATAATTGTATTGTGTGATTTTAATCTGAGCAATGGAAATCCCGTGCCCTCACTCTCTCTTGTATGCGACACTTACTTTTCTGAAGTGTAAATCTCAGTTTTCAARTGCTGACTTTCTTACTTCCAAAAGAAGAATTGTCATAGGGAAAAAACAGGCAATATTAGAGGTATTGTATGTCTTTTCTTCATAATTTAAAATGCCAGCAAAACCAAGATTGCCTGTTTGTGCCTGAGATAAATGTTTCTGATTTTCTCTGCCCAGAAATGAAGAAAAGAGGCTTTAATTGAGCCTTGATTTGRACCATTTTAACTAAAATGAGGGTTGCCTTTCAGATTTGGTGGGGTTTTTTTTCTGTTTTGCTCTTGTGTAAAGATTTCATCGGAAAGGGTCTTATTGAGAGGCAGATCTCATGCAGAAAGAGGGCTGGCCATCTCTGATTGGGGTGGTGGTTCTGTGGATCCTGCTTTATAAYTGTGTTCTGCTCAAGGTGAGCAAAAGAGAGCAAGAAGAGTTTTTGGACTGCTACCTTGAGTCCACTAAATGGCATTGGAGGACAGAAGAACAGAGAAGATACTGAGAATGGATAATTCTGTAAAAATTTAGGCACACTAACTAACAAATAATGAGAGAGCTGTTGACCCAGAGTGTGTGACACCAGCCCTTTTCACTGACAGAGCCTCATGCCTTGTTGAGAGGCTTCATTGAAGAGGACCTTGAAGGGGGTGTGTGTGTGTGTTTGTGATCATATACATGTGTGCAAATGCAGGCAGCCTTGCTCAGAAAACCAAGGAATGCTTCAAGAGAATGGTGAGATAAAAGGCTGTGGTTGTGTTCCTCAGTATTTTGTGGTCTGACCACGGAATATGTACTGAAACTGGTTCAGTGCTGAAGGAACAGGTGAGGGCAGATACGGTCAGATAAAAATAGGTGTAAAAAGTGGATGGTATGTGTCTGTGTGCACAGGGAAAATGGCACACATCTCTAACTGTAGAGAAAACAGTCTGGAGGAATCCAGACTGAGTGTGAGTACTGAGAACTCTTGGCACTACATCAGAGCATGCTCCCAGGACTACAGCAGGAACTCCCCACATGGTGTTGAGTAGCCAGGATAACAAAGGCCAGCTGCTGCTCCTGCACCACTCATAGGTTCATYACAGTGGTACTTAAAGTGGGTAAATTCTCCTCTGGTGCTTATGAGAAGCTCCTAAAGGTTCTGTCCCCCAAACCTGAGGTCAGCAAGCTGCATTTCAAAAATGCTGCTATATTACGCAGCTTCTTCCTCACAGGCTTGGGTTTGTTTTCCTGCCAACTTTGTGAAAACTCTGGGAAWGCAGGACTAACAGAAAGCTTCACAGATCAATAAAGTTTTTAGTGTAGGTAGCTTATTATTTTTCTTCAAATGTATGTTTTCCCCATTCTCTCCCCCTGCTCCAACAGTTCTGAGAATGGACTGATTATCAATGAAGCTGCAAAGGTGGGGTCTATTATTGTGGCTGTAACTCAGTTCCTGCTGATATTTGAGATGGCTGGAAACAGAATAAACCCCATTTCCTTACTTCAATAAAAAAGTGAGGTAATATAAAGCACTATAGAGCAGACACAAAAAATTGTTGTGTAAAGGGGACAGTTTGCCACATACAAAAGTATGTTGTGGGTGCAAGTGGCAGGAGAGTCCTGGATGACCCAAGAAGCCCTTCTAAATCTTGTCATGTCAGAAACTGTGTTGATCTTGTTTTCCTTCTGGATTGTGCTGGCCAGGTGATCCTTTCCTCAAGGAAGATCTGTTGCAGTCCTTTTGCTGTGGTGATAATGAATGCCTTCTCTCTCCTCATCTAAAATACTCTGAAGTATTTTTTTAGAAAGGTGTTTGGATTTAGGTTTGGGGTTTTTTGTTTTTTTTCTGATTTTTGCCACTTAGGGCTGGCACCAAGGTGTGTACCAGCTTGCAGTCAGTCTCTTGCAGTGTTGTTCTGTGACTCAAGGCAGTGACTTCTGAAAAGCTCTTTTCCCACTCTCTAGCACTGTTTGTACTCAGCCAGCATTTATTATTCAAAGAAAAAATCTGAAATGTCAGCAGCTTGTTATCATTACATCTCAGACTGATTATCCACCCCTATTTGTGTGTATTTCCTGCATGTGGACTGTGTGTCCCAACAAAGAGGACAACATCTTGAAGCTGACTTGTTTTTCATTTCCTCAGGAATAGCTAGAGCTTTTGCGGTAGAACTTTTTTATAAACTGATTTTGAATAGGAAAGGATCGAAAGTTTGCATGTTTGCTTTTAACTTTTCTATTGCTGTAGAATATTGCCCTTTGGTTTTAAACTGTGGCTTTCAGGACTACAGAGTACACAATGAAGTCGTTGTTGAAGTCATGGTTCAGATATATGGCAGTGCAAGAGTGGATCCTCCACAACTGGAAGATTGCATAGATGTCTGCATATGGTWGTAATATATACAAAATTAACACTTAACAGGCACTGTCTGCCTACTGATACATGCCAAGCCTTTAYACAAACCAATGACCACAGAGAAAAAGCTTGAAGTAATCATGTATTCCACTCCCTTGTCTCCTCCTTTCTAAATTTACCCCTTTTAAAAATAGCCATGGGGACAGTGTTTTATTTATCCATCAGGGTAGAGCCATGAGTGTCAGATGTCTCTGCTCCATGCTTTGTGTGTACAGACAAGGGTAAAGATGATGGTTGATTTTTGTAGGAGATCCAAGCATCTCTCTAGCTTTGGGTTTCCTGAGATAAAGATTGGAAATCTTCAAGAAAGCTAGAACTTTTTGTTTAATGAGAATTATTACTTAATCAGAATCCTCTTAAAAGTTATGGATTTTCATAGTCTGTGTTTCCWGCTTTCTTACATCTTTCATGTGACTCCCAAAGTGTGTCTTACATGAAAATGTTTTAGAATATTGTATTTTTTATATTTCCCTGCCCTGGAAACTCAGCCATGGGCAGTTGCAATTGGCTGTGTTAGTACTGAGTGTCAGGCGAGTGTGSTGAGAACATTTCCCAGCAATGTCCCACCACTGTGTGCCATCAGTATTTGTACTCTTGGACTGAGCTACAAAGTCAGCACTGCAGTGAATTGTGGGATTTTTTCATCCTCTGCTTGTACCTTTAGGTAATTAGATTTTTTTGAGATTTCTCTAGAGAACTGGGTAGCTGATACTGTTGGCTAAGTGATCATGACAATACYTTTCTACATTAAATGGTTTCTGTGTGAATTCCCTGAGAACTTTTTTAATTTTCAGAGGATTTGCTTGTGACAAGCACATCCACGAGCACCTAAGGGGGCCACCTGAAGTGTTTACAATACCGATTTCATTGCTGATTGAATCCACCAGCTGATCAGCCAAGTTGGTGCTTTTTGGAGCACTGGCTGAATGAAAGCAGGAGTGTGCTGGAGTAGCAGTGCAGAGTTGGTGCTAATTTTCTGTGGTGCCTCAGCTCTGCCAGAGTGTTCCTGCCTGCTGGTGACTTAGCAGATGCAGGATAACTGGTTCCACAGCCTTTCCAAATCCTTCCTGGGTGTCAGCCCTGCACTGGATGGTGCTCCCTTACCCCACTGCTAATTCTCTAATTTAAACAAACTGCTTGTGCTGATGATTCTGTGGTCCCAGTGATTTATTCGAGTCATTTCTCCAGGCCTCATTAAGTTGCTTTGATTAAGAAAGGAGTGGGGGTTCTTCCCCACAAATCACTTCTGCTTTTTGAATGCTTTCTGGGATGGTAGCAGTAGTTTCTTTTGCAAACAGATCCCTTTTGTGTTGTGCTGAAGTGACCCATTCAACCAGCTAGCTTTGATTTGCATTTTGGTGTTTACTTCCACACAAAACAACAGCAGCAGTGGTGTAAAACCACAGTGTCTGCCCAGTGCTGGGACTGCTCGGGTTCACTAAAGGTTTTGGAGTGCTGGAAAGTGGTTACCCATCCATAAATGATGAGGATGTCACGAGTGGTGTCAGTAGCAGGATGGTGCWGGCACAGGCACCCCAATGTCCCAGTGCAGACCTGGGAGGTGAGGCAGGAGAAGCTGCTGAGCTGGCACAGGCTGCAGTGGGAAGTGAGCAGCTCTGGAGAGTGGGTCCCAGGATTGTGGAGCAGCTTCACCATTGTTCTTGAGCCACTGCAGACCTGCCCAGGATCAGCACTCGGACAGCTGTATCAGTGGTGTGAGGGTCAGCATGGAGCATAGGATTTTCCCTGCAGCCAGGGCTGTCCTCTGCTGGGAACACAAGGAAGTGTGCAGTGTTATGGGGAGAGGAAGCCAAACCTGTTCTGCAGCAGATAAGTGTGCTTCACCTCAGCCACCTTTGCAAGCTGACAGGAGTGGCATCATCCACTGCTGTGTCTCCTTGCTTTGTTCTCCCAGCTCCTGAACTGAATCACTCCTTGCTGATCCTCCCTTCTCTRTTCTCTCTCTTCTACCATGATCAATGAGCTAGTTACTCACTTCAGAAGCCCTTTGGGCCATTCTCAGAGGACCTTAAATCTCTCCTTGTCCCCATTCCACACCCATCTGGGTGCGTCTGGAGGCCTAAAACCAGCTAATTGGAAATGCTAGGCAAAAGGACATGTTAGGACATGCAACTACAGCAAATTTAGCATGGCCTGGRTGCTGTTGGCTTGGCTTTGCCAGGTGCTCAGTTTAGAGTTTAAACTCTCTACATCCAGTGTTTACACAAGGAGAAATAGCAGCTTATTTTCCAGATAAAGATTTGTATTGCACAGCCTGGTCTGTCTCTGTTCTGCTCCCTGCCCTGGGTCATCTTCACCCCGGAGATGCAGGAGGGAGTTGACAGCTTCTTGATCCTTGGACATTGTTGGTGTTCCACAGGCTGTTAAGGATGGAGAGATCAGCTGATGGAGCACCAGAGAAAGCTGCCATGGTTGTGTCATACACAATGCAAAGATTCTGGTCTACAGATAAAGAYAGTATATGGGGATTGATTTTTCCCCATTTTTCAGAGGCTCTATCATATGTTTAGCTTGGGGTTTTCCTCTGTTGCCAGTAACTTTTAGATTACTGATGGAGTTCCTAGAAATTGTGGGCGTCACCTTTGTCTTCTTATTGGAAAGGAATATTTTCAACAAAGATGTCACAGATTTCAAGCTCCCCAACTTAATGAAAAATCATGAGAGTTAGCTGAAGCAGTGAGAAGTGGACAAAGAAAATAATTGAAAATGAAGATTCAGAAAGTTTAATTTCAGGCTAAAATAATGTTTTCAGTAGGTTTCCTATTCTGGGGCATAGTAAATTGGGATATGCATAAAAGATGCAGGAAATAATTGTTCTTCACTTGCCCACGTTCAGCTTCAGCTGGTGTTGTGTGTTCTAGTTGTAAATAGCTGGGGGTATCCCAAGAGGAGTGAACAGCATCTCTAGAACTTTTCAAAACCATAACCTACCAGACAGGGAGCAACTGAGCCATTATGCAGAAGAAAGGACTGTTTGGGTGAGCCAGGTGACATTTTTCAAAAAGGAAATTGCTACAGACAATTGYTGGTATTTCTTCACATCCACTGTGAGAGCAGCTTAGTCTGTAGTAAAGGAAAAAAAAACCTCAATCTGGGTGTGCTTGGTTCTGGGTGGATGGTTATTTGTCCTTTCATCCCTACATTGTTCTTCACCCAAGCCATCTTCAGGAAAACACATCACCTACCCAAGAGCTCATCTGCTGAGTGTTACCAAAAGACAACATTTCTGAGGGACATCCTTTATTCTGTCACAGAATTATTTTTGAAATACAGAAACTAAAATCAGTAATTGAATGTGGACCCTCAAATAAGTGTTGTGAAATTTGGTGAAGATTCCATTACTTATTTTGCATGAGACGCTGGCTCAAGATGTGTTGCAAAACATCACTTACGTAGGTGTTTCATAAAATTTTAGTTTATTTGTTTGAGATGTATTTCGTTTGGGGCTTATTTTGTCTAATTTTTCTGAGAGATAAACCTGAGGAAACTATGATGTCTATGCTTTTAAAAGTGTTGTCCTTCCTTCCCCTTTGTAACTTTAAAATTTATTGGCAGCTCAAGCCAGAGATGCTGAAATACTGGTTCTGTTTCTTGTGAAGGAACCTCATGGAGGGCAGGGACTCTGTTAGTGCCTCTCTTGAAGGTGGCATCATCATCTGAGTGCTTACCAAGCTGTTCTAAGCAGAACTGTCCTTTGTCCAGATGACAGTTCTTTTTTAATCAGTGATGTCACTGTTATATGATGAATGAGAAGTATGAAGTATTTTTTAGCTGATTTCGTGAAACATGAAAGAAATGCACTGGGCTTTGCTCCTCCTGGATTTAGAAAAAAACAAAAGACTAGCCTTGAAATCCTGATGACATTTGAGTGGTGCCATGCCATGGTCAGTAACTGATACAAAACTGTTTGGAACCTTGGTGCAGCATTCTAAGAAAATCTGTCACTTGGTGTAATGAAGCAGTTCCGTTTGACTCTGTGATAACCTACCATATTCCTGTACCATTTATGGCACTTCCTGTAGGGCTGAAATGAGACCACACGTATTATTTGTAGAATTGCTGTCTCTTAGGCATCATTGGAGTAGTTGATAKGTTGCATTAAAAATTTGTCATAAATAGCAGAATAAGGCCAGGTGTTTGATATGCAGTGAGATGTCTTTTTGATGTTTGTTATGCTGAGTCAGGCTGAAATGAAAGTGATCAAAGGACAGAAATTAGAGGTGACAGAGAAYTAGACAAAAGCAAAATTTTGAAAGTAAGTTTGAACTGTAAATAATAGAGCTGATATTCCTTCTGGCCTTGCAAGAAAGCAGACAGCTTCATATTATTCATACAGTYATGTCTGTTTTGAGACAGTATTCTTATGGAGCTTGTTCACACTGAAGTACTCATCACCTGTTTCCCCACAAACTTGTTTGGAATTTACCTCTGAAAATTATGTTTGTTAAGCACTACTTCTTTGTTACAGATTTCTCTTCCGTGTCACAAATTTCTAAGACAGAATTCTCTTTCAAATAGGAGACAATTTGTTTCTTATCATGCTGTTATTCTAACAATAGATTCTGCCCTCTCTGAAGTCATTGTGTGCTTCATTCTTGAGCTCCCCTTCATTCTGTATCTTTATTTTTTAATGACAATTCTTTCTAGTGTGTGACTGACTTCTCTCAGATGAGTCCTTTGAACTGTTTCCAGCTCTGTTATCAAAAGCTGCACAAATCTCACAGTGACAACATTTAACAAGAGGAGAACATTAAAATCATGAGCAGGTAAGCCCATGGACAGAAGAGCTGCTCCAAGTGGAAATAATCAAATTTTAAGAGTCTTTCTAGCATCTCAATGCCACAGTGTTGGGCACTTTGTGTCTATGACACTGATTTAGTACGGTCACATGTTCAAAACTTGGAAGGAAATGCTATGAGTTCAACTCTGGTATAACCAGATCACACATTTAAGGGCTTTAAATAAAATTTTTAGATGTTAATTTTGTTTTGACATATTGCTGTACATCTTGTAGAAAAAAATAAGGAGAAATTTTGGTACTTTGTTGCTTGCCTAGACTCTGTGGTATAGGGAATTTGTTTTGAAACCACATTGTGGTTTTCAGCTCATGAGGTTTGCTTTGCTTTGAGATTTTGTTTTTGAGGCAAAGAAAATCTTAGTAAGAGAACTGTCTCCGCAGATAACACTGCATCAACACATTTAATCTCTAGGATTATATTGCTTTGTAGATTGTCAGACTGCTTCAAGGTTGACAAATTTACCTTGTCTGAGGCATTATCCTATGAAGACTTAAAAAAATATTAGGTGATGGAAAATGTCAGCTAGTTGAACATTTCCAATCCCTACTTGTTCACAAAACCTGTTAATATCAGGCTTTAAGTTAAAGCTCTGTATAGTGGTACAGAGACAAGTGAGCAAACAGCACARCTGAGTCCTGAATACTGATCCCACAAGTTAAATACACAAGTACACAATTACAGCTGTGGGCAAAATATCAGTCTTGATACTTCTGACCACACGTGGGTAGTAAGAAATGAAAATTCAGTAATCGTCTTTTACTAGCTAAGTACAGTAATTGTAGCCAGAAACAGTGTGCAGAGAAGAAAATGAAAGAAATACTTTTTTTCAAAGAAAATAAGATGTGACTCAGAAAACAATATTTTGGTCATATGTGGCATTAACATATGCTGATAAGCAAAAAAAATCAGCAGTAATCACAGAAAAAAATATTCCCTGTGTGAGCAGTAAACAAAGCACCAAACACATAATTTGGCAGYGGTTGCAAAGTGTGAAGACGTGCTCAGTGCTGTGCAAGAGAGGATAGCAAACTTGCCAAGCCAAATTTAAACTAAACAGGGGCCTAACTATCAGTCTGCCAGGGAAAGCCAAACTGCAATGCCAAGGAAAATATAAAGGTTAAAATACCAGGGAATATAGTGATTACTGAGAAATATGTTTTGATTGATGGATGTATTTATTTACAGTTAAACTTGCTAAACAAGTGGCAAGTGATGCCCTTCGTAGATCTACAGACAAAACAATTGCTAGTGGAAGAGCATGGACGTGATTTTGACTTTTCTCTAGCAAGGCTGCAGAAAAATTTAATGTTTTGGAAATAAAACAAATAACATCTTCTGGGTAAGTTACTCCAAGAATTAGACTGCTCATGTCACTCAGTCCAGAAGTGTCTTGTGGAATTCTTCTTGAGGAAAAAAAATACAGTAAGCTGTATTTCTAAAGTAATAGAAGGAATTGGCAAACAGACAGAATCCTTGCACTGAAATATGTAAAGCCAGCTGACCAGTCAGCTTTGCATCGAGCCCTGGCAAGGTGATGGAGCGCCTCACTCTGGAGACACCTCTATTCACATGGAGCTGAAGAAGATMARGAGCAGTCAGCARGGATTCAGTAAMRGTAAATMATGCTTGACCAACCTGAATGTGTTCTGCAATGAAGCAATTCCCTTCATGGATGAGGTGACAGCAGTGGTTATTGTCCCCCTTGGCTTCAGCAAGGCTTTTGACCCTATCTCTCACAGCATCCTCATAGGCAAACTCAGGRATTATGGACTGGGTGAGGGGACAGTGAACTGGCATGAGAAGTGGTTGAACAGCAGATTCCAGAGGGTCGTAATCAGTGGCTCGGGGTCTAATTGGAAGTCACTAGTGGTGCCCCCAAAGGTTCAACACTGGGCCTAGTATTGTTTAACTTTTCCATCAATGTCTGGGGTGAAGGGGTCCATTAGCAAGTTCACTGATGACACCAAACTGGGAGGAGTGGTCAGTACCCCAGAGAGCTGTGCAGACCTCGACAGGTTGGAGAGATGGGCAGAAAGTTCCTCCCAAAAGCCCCTGTCTGTAGCTCATATCATACTGTAATATGCTGCCTGCCCAACTGAGGAGTTTGAGAACCAAAATTAATCTGTATCCTCAATYGAATAGCTGTAGGAGTCAATATCGATGGAGTTGCCTCTGAGCTAATTTGCACACAGTAGCCAGAGAGGAACTGTGAGTAGGCAAACAATTCTCACAAGCTTTACACTTGCTCTTCTGCCTGGAGAAAAGAGAATGCTCATCTTCCAGTGTGTCCCAAACTATCACAATGGATTGAGTGTCCACTATAGCTTCACCTRCTAAGATACAGAAACCTTCAATAAGTCTTATGTCAGAAAGTTCAGGAGCTGATTGCAACATGTACGGAGCTGTTCAGAATGGCAAGAATGCCTTTGGGCAGAGATGGATGCTGCTTACTGTGCAAATATGACTGTGATAGAGATCAGGGACTTGATGTCCAGTGGGACAGGAACAAGACGCAGAAAGAGACAAAATACACAAGTTCCAACTGTACAATGGAGCAAAGTGGGAAGGGTGCATGGCTTTACTGTGAGAAAATGCACTGAAGTAGAACATAGCCATTTTAACTGGCCCTGCCCGCAGTTGACCTACTCTTTGCTGCCCAGCCTAGAAGGCCACCCTACTTTATCATTGCACATCTATTTTCTGCTAGCTATTCAAACATTCTTGTTGCAGTCAGTTTTGTGGTGTGCTGAGAACTGGGTGAACTCCTTAACTCCCAAGTGATGACTGGCATCCATGAAGTGATAAGACATTTCATCAGGCACAGCCTGTTATCTCATTCTACCACCTCACAACCAACAGCATTCTAATCATAGATTAGCACTTAAAATTATAAATACACAGTGTCCTTCAGGGCAGTCTTAAATTTTCTGTAAGTACTATGTCTGGTATGAGAAACAGGCAAGAGAGCAAGGTAAAGGTTGAAAATTTCCTATACTTGTAAGCAAAAGACTGCATGAAGTCAAAATCAAAATGCCTCACATGGATCATATACATACTGAGTATTAAAGAGGCAGCTTGACTGGGAATTGAGATCTCCATGGGGCTGGGAGCTTCTTGTTTTGGCAGTTCCTTGCTGTGTCTCAAGGCACAAGGCACTAAGTTCTTCATTCAGAGTGCAGCAGCATCCAGCCTTCACCTAAACCTGACCAGCCCAGAGCATTGTGTGCCAGCAGAACAAATTGCAGAGCTCTCTCCTCTCTTCCTCCTGAACGGTGGAGCTCTTTTCACTGCCCTGATGTTTTTTCCTTGCCTTTTTTTTCACCCCAAACCCTTTAAAATCCTCAGTGTGGAACTCAGAAAATGACAATTTCCACAGCAGCAGAGTCACATAACAAAACAAGGTAGCAGTAGTGAATATGAGTGTTGGTGCATATATGTATATACCTGTAGAAATAGAAAGATTTTGAAGGACCTATGGAAAGATTATCAACTGTGTAAGTTACAGTATCTGGATTTGGGCTTGATAATTCAGATTGTGAATTCAGACTGTGATTGTGGAAGTAGCAAAGAGGAGTTTCTAGGGTGCTTTAATTAATATAAGCTTAATCGTGTGTCTCTGTGTGGGTTAATAAAACCCTGCTCTGATGAACAACAGAGGGATTCCAGGAATGTTTAAAAGCTTGTTGTCGTGGTTTCACTTGCCATATGCAGCACTGGTTGATGTCAAGAAAAGAGAGCAGCTAAACACTTGCTCTCCAGTGTTTCTTCTGGTCAGACTGTAGCAGTAACCATGAGCTCACAGCTGGCCTTCAGAAGGGAAAGCTCATGGTGAATCATCATAGCAGTATCTTCAGGGGATGATTTCATATTTCCTGTAGGAGTAGCAACACCAACTAATATTTAGCCCATTATTGGCTTTCTCTTTATATACTCAGGTACCAAACATAGGAGGCATTAATCCCTAATTAATGATGCATCCTAATTTAGCAATCTGAATAGCGGAGTGGAGGTAGCATAACATACATCCTCTTTTCTTCAGGAAGTCTCTAATTGCACTGCCTCTTAAAAATGGAAGATTCAGAGCTCCCAAGTGCTCCCTGATATAAACAGGACTAACTGCTGGTATGAATGGAAGCCTTCAATAAAAAAGCATTTTTCTGTGTCTGTTGTTACCTGAGGTTGGAGACAGTTACCAAAGTGAGTCTCCAAGCTATTTATGACACAGGTGAAAGCAGTAGGTTGGGACAAAAGGTGGAAGGAGAGAGGTATAAGATGACAAGTGTAGAAACGTTTAGCAAATGAAAAAGAGGGGAAATGAAGCCTGAGCAGTGGGTAAATGAGAAATTGAAGCAGACTWTCTAGACAGGCAGCTCTGGAATATACTGGAAGAGCTGAGTGACGATAGTGGTCCAGAGTTGTCAGAGCTAAAATGTACTTGCAAAGGTAACATTAGAATTTTATGTGCTGGTCTGTATTATGCCTTCCCCACCCAGGCCATCCTTTCCTCTGTCTCCCAGACTGATCTATGAACACACCTCTGTTTACATTATATTTACAACCAGGAAAGAAAAAAAAAGTACAAATTTGCTCTGTTGAGAACTGCCCATGAATTTAAACAACAGACTTCAAAACACTGACACATCAAACCAAGTATTTTAATGGGCTTCAGAGCCTTGATGAGCATCATGAATCTTGATGTCATTGGTATGAATTCATATCATGGGTCTTTTCAGCTCTAACAGGGGTTCCTGTTAAATGAGCACAAACATTTATGTTAGTGGTTCTTTTCCAGGGAACTCAGAGACATTTCAGGAACTTGTCTTGGATACCAGACTGTATATTCATCTCTGTATGTGTGGGTGTTCCATGGTCTCCTGCTGGATGGAGCAGCCAAACCTTTTGGTGAATCTCACAGGATAAAACAGCTTAAGGGGGTGTTGAAAGAAGACACCTTTATCCAGTACCATTTTAAGGGTTCTTTATATTTGGGAAATGCCACCAGGGCTCTAAAATGAAAGCCARCTGTCTCAGGGAGCTCAGCTGATCCTGTATGCCTGGTTTTCACTACAGACAGTGCTCAACGTGGTTCCATGGAGATGCACTTTTCCCTGGTTTGTATCAACAGCAGCAACCCCAGATGGTGATGGCAGCAGGTYCTGCACTGCCAGCACATGCTGTGTTCCTGATTCCTGGCTATCCGTGGCCAAGAGACATTGACTGCAGTCTTGAAAACCAGTTTGGAGTCATGGCCCCCTTGCCCTTACACATGCAGCAGGTTATGTGAGTTCCACCAAAGCCCAACAGTTGATGGAGACACCAGAACTGCTCTGTTCCTGAGTGACCTTGTCTCAGGCAGCAGGACAGCTGCCTGTTCTACAGCACAAGGGCAGAACAAAGCAGGAAATGGGCACTTCAGAAAGCYTCGGGGTAAGAGAAAGTGGCTGTTAAAGTCAGAAAGCCTTGATGTTCCCAGTGACAAAAGAAGAAGGCAGCCAGGGCTGTCCCCACCTGCAGTGACTGCATAACAATGGGACACCTGCAGYCCATCTCTGCTGTGGATTGCATCTCCTCTCTCCATGGCTTGTGGAGGGAATGTGKGAAGGGATGTGACTCTGGGTTTGGGTGAATTGAACGGAGCTTTCAGCTTTCGTGGTAACAGATCCTCAGGAGGGCTGATGGAAGGAGCTGTGAGGGTGGAAGAGCAGCCTGCTGGGCTGGTGTAGCTCTTCTCCAGCACGCAGCCCGCACTGT
The DNA here is from genome assembly GCF_030028575.1 of Malurus melanocephalus. Taxonomy (NCBI): domain Eukaryota; kingdom Metazoa; phylum Chordata; class Aves; order Passeriformes; family Maluridae; genus Malurus; species Malurus melanocephalus. Next base: position 3,082,912 of record NW_026623268.1, read on the forward strand.
TTACCCCATATTCAGCAATGCTAATAAGGAAGAAGCTGCTGCTCCCTCAGCATATCATATTACTCCCCTGCTTCCATTCCTCATTATTTCCTGACCCATGTCACCTCCACCTGCCTTCCCTCCAGCAGCCTTACACATGCAGGACATGAAGTCTGCTCAGTCATGGGAGGAGTGCAAGAAAGTGAAGAAAGTGTGCAGAGGAGGGACAAGATATGTGGAAATTACTCCAGAGGGGAAGGTCCCCCCACAGTCAGCTCAGGAGACAGTGCCTTCTGAGATTGTGATGGGAGGAAACTGTGACACTGAAAACCTGAGAGAGGTGGCCTTTCTCCTTTGTCACCTGAGGTGGGGCGTGTGACTGACTGTAGACAAAAGCAAGTGCTGACTTTGTGAGGGTGGTGTGGGCTGAAGCCATCCTGCTTCTCTTTTCAGGAATGATGAGACCAGAACCCAGCAGCAGTGAAGCTCGAGGAGATACACAGCAGACACCCTCAAACCAGGAGCCATTTTCAGAACTCATTTTGGGGCTGACTTAGAAACTGGAAATAATAATAACAGTAATGTTGTCTTTCTTCATTAAGGACTGACTGGGCTCTATCAGCACCAAAATATGTGCAGACCTTCCATGCAAGACAATATTAAGCAAGACTGTTTACTTACTATGTTACTGTGTTAACTCTGTAACTGGTTATGCCACCAGAAATCATGTGGCAGTCTTAGATTTGCTTTTCTTCCTCTGAGCAGTTAATGTGGAGTTTGTCTCTCTTTAGAACTGTTTTTCTCTTCTAATTCTGACCATCCTTCAATCTCTCTACTCCTTTTCTTTGGAGGGGATGATCACAGATCCTTTAAGGAATCTCTAATGCTCATGGTATTGCAAGAAACCTTCCTCTGCCCCYCACAGGAAAACCCTTTGGCCTGGGTAACAAAAGCACCATTGATGCTGTTGGTGCTGAAAAGAGGCCTCTTCTTGAGGCTGGGGGTGACATCCACAGCAGTGGCTGGGTATTTCATTTGAGCAAGCACAGCCTTTAGGAGATACAGGACAGCTCACCTTCTACAAGAAGATCTGACATTTTGAACTTCATTGGGTAAACCTTGCTAAAAACTGTGGAGTTCTTATAAATATCTTCTCCCCTTCAACTGAAGATTTTTCCTAAATATTGTTTTTCAACAAGCCCAAGGGTATAAAGGGCTGTCACCCCTGAGGTAGTACCTGATAGTACCACCCCTGGTTTGATGGTACACGCCAAAGGAACTGTTTTCAACAGAGCCAGTTCATCTGAAGGAACAGCCCCCTACAGCAGGGATCGATTGTCCCACACAAGTGACCTGAGGCTTAAAATAAGTTTATTGTGCTCACAGTTTTGGACAGGCAATAGTCTGAGTTTGATGAGATGACATCCAACACTCTCATGTGCTGCCTCTTGCCACTAGAGAGAGTGAAGCTCAAACAGGTAACCTGCAAAATTCACAGGAACAGGTGGGATTGGGGAATTAATTTTATTTCCCTAAACAGTACTAAAAATGCYCTCATGATCCCAGCGCATTTGTTGTAACATAGTAAGAATGTGATTAGCACTTAATACTATTTAATAAATATGCTCATTAAYTTAGGCAACAGTAATCACAGATCAACAAACTTGACCAGTCAGTGGYGTGAAACAATCATGAGGATGTGATATATTAACTCTGCTTTGCATTTGAAGGTTGAATTTGGGCAACCCTTCCAAACACCCTGAAAAATTCTTCTTCAAAAACTGAAGATATATTTGGCTATGAAAGACTTCTCTATTTCTTTATTTTGTATTTGTGGCTGAATGGGGGAGCAAAAAGCAAATCTGTTGTTTGAGGTGYTGTGAGAATGGAAAGAATAGAAATAATTTGTAACCTGAAACTTTATAATGTCTTTTTGATCAGGTTTRTAAATCAGCAAGGATTTGAAAGATTAAACATCTGCTTTCAAATTCAAGTAATTCTGATAAATCCAAATCAGAGTAGATAATTTTTGGGACAGTTCCCCCAGACTTGGGAACACCTGGAATCCTGTAACGCATCTGCAGAGGTTCCTCACAATTCTTTCTTGGTCCCCAAATAAGAGCTGGGCCAGCCAGGRACCTGTCAGGGGTGGGGTTWGCTCTAACAGGGCATAGTTCAGCCRAGCCCCACATGTTGTTTCACAGCCTGCCTTCTTCATTGCACTTCTCACAGGCCCTGTGTCCAAAGCATAAGAATGATGTGAACCTGTTCAGTGAGCCAGGGAGGGCCATGAAGATGATCTGGGAGCAGGAGCAATCTTCCTGTGAAGCCAGAGCATTAGGGCTGTTCATCATGGAGAAAAGGCTGCAGGGAGAGCTTATAAAAGCCTTCTGGTACCTAAAGRGGGCTACAAGAGAACAGGAAAGACACTTTGTACAAGAGCTTGTAGTAACAGGACAAGGGGGAATGGCTTTTAAATGAAAAAGGTTTGGATTAGATATTAAGGGGAAATTCTTTACTGTGAGGGTGCTGAGACACTGGGACAGGTTGCCCAGAGATGTTGTGAATGCCCCATCCATGGAAGCATTCGAGGTCAGGCTGGACAGCACTTGAGGCAACCTGTTTGAGTGGAAAGTGTCCCTGCCCGTGGCAGGGGGTTGGAACGAGATGATTTTTAAGGTCCCTCCCAACCCAAACCATTCTATGATTCTATGATTCTATGATTCTATGATTCTATGATTCTATGATTCTATGATTCTGTGATCTGCATTATTTGACATCATGACTTGAGTAAATGAATAATTACTGAAGAGGGTTTCCAAGGGGAGAAGTGTAAACTTTGCAGCTCCTCTCAAGCCTTTCTAAGGTAGTGCAGAAGCCAGGGCAGGGAGCAGCTGGGTGAGTGGTGTGCTTGAGCTGTCCTCCCCATTMTTTTGCTGCCAGCACATGGTCCATCACGGGGGTGCTGGTGAGCAAGAAATTTCATGCTGGTAATTGCAATGACATTTACTCAGTCCTGCYGTTTCCTTTGCCCAGTATCACAGGCACCCAGGATATTCTGGATCTTGAAAACTTGTTTGGCAAAGAGTGACAGCAGCTGCACTGGGGCAGGTCTCAGCAGAAAGGAGCCCCATAAAAGACTCGCTGATGACCTTTGATTCAATGCGTGGCAAGCAAATATTTAAACCTATGCCAATAAGAAGGGAAGAAACTTCACCATGAGAAAGTCAGACAAGGGGTGCTGCTTTGATAATCCTGGGCTGTGCCTGGGAAGGGTCAAACAGCCTTCTTCCCCTGCTCTTGCAGTCCAGCAGAGCAGCCCCCCCTGCCCACCATGCCCACACCAGGGCAGGGACAGATGCTCAGAGCCCAGCAAGTCTGGTGGCTGCTGTACCAAGAAAGGTGGGRATTTTAAAGCTGTTTCAAGCTCAAAGACAAAATAACTGTGGCCATCCCCCCTGCCCACATTGCCTGTGACCCTGCACAAGCAGAGGCTGTGTGATGGGAAGGCCACCTCTGTCTGGTTGCCTGATGTGACCAGAGCCCCAGGGGGCTGGACCAAACTGCTGGTGTTCTAGGATGGCTGGCACCCACATATTGACAGTCTTCAAGAAATCCATTGGTGTTGGTCAGGTGCAGCAACAGGCCAAGAGGGTATTTATCCCTCAGAGTGGTGCCGAATTAGCTCTTCTGGTCAGTTTATAATTAGGTGCTTGCACTTAACAGTATTCTTTCTGTTGGATTTTTATAGTTTTGTCTTTTTTTTTTTTTAAACAGGAAAATAATCAGTCTTAAAATAAAGTCATTAAAAAAAATTACCCTGGGAAGTGATCTATAAAAGGAGAAAATCCTTGCCAAGGGAATGCCACAGCAGTGAGCCCAAGCCACAGAAAGCCCCGTTTGAAGGCTTCAGTTTGCCGCAGCTTCTCAGAGGTTAACCAGGGTCTGTAAGCAAACAGCTTAAAGAAGGAGCCCGGCTTAGTGCCTGGGTGTCTTGGGCTGTCCCAGAGACTACCAGCCTAATGCCCTTCCAGGAGCCCCTCCCTCGCTCCCAAAGGCGATGCTGGGCAAACAGAGCCAGCCCTCGCCCTCTCCTCCCGCATTACGGAGCCTTCCCAGTGCGGGGACGGAGCGGAGCCGCATTGGGGCTCAGGGCATCGCAGGAGAGAGAGAGAGGGTGTTTCACTTGGGACGGGCGCCGAGCCGTGTGTACATAAAGGCTGGAGCAGCAGGATTGTTGAGCACAACCACACCTCGGCTCAGCGGGCAGCCCGGCCAGGCTGAACCCCGAAGGACGCGAGAGTGGGAGCGATCTGCCCATGGGCTCCCGCCTGCTGCTGCTGCTGCTGCTGCTGCTGCTCCCGGCAGGTGAGTACCAGCCCTCGGTCCCTCTGCCCTGCCGTGTGTCCCCCTGGCCAGGGACAGCCTCTCCCCTCGCCATCAGCTGTGCCTGATTCACGGCAGGACCTCGCTGCGATGTGGCCAAGTGAGGAAAAGTGTCACTAGACAATTCTCAACTTTACAGTGAGCGAGCTGCCTGCCTGCCTCGCTTCCCAGCCCCAGGTCTTTTTCTTTTTTAATAGTTTTCTGCTACAGAGTTGTTAGTGTCCGTGTTTCATAGAAATACCTTGTGGCCACGGAATGAACAGTTTTCAATTCATCTGAATTTTAAATAATTTTTTAGTCCTATTTATAAAAGCCCGAAATGACTGCTAGTGTAAAGCCTCCCCCTTCCGCAGACAACAAAACTCTAAACTGGCACATCTGAGGTTATACCTGCAGTAGACTTTTAAAAGAAAAAAAAAACAAACCCATGCCTTCATTTACAGCAAAGGCTGCCAGTTTAAGCAGGAAACAGTGCCAAGTTGGCAGATTCACCTCTGTTCACCTCTCTGCAGGTACGCTCTTCTCTAAGGTGCTCCATTAGTAGTTTTACTGATGACTGGACATGCTGCTAACGGGACATTGGGCTAGATGCAGGCTGCTGTGGAGAYTCAGACTTTTCCAAGGCTTTCCTGGCTGTGTTGGCTTGGCTGCCTAGCACAGAGAAAGCAATTACAGTTCTTGGTCAAGTTATTAGCTGTGCACCTGAATATTAAAATGTGCCTGCTGGGGCTGACCTCTCAGCTGCTGCAGTACGCCTCTGGCTCAAAACCCAGACAGCTTTCAAAGAACAGGAACATCAGAGGCTGCCTGGATGCCTCTTGCAGAACACGCAGCCCTAAGCACACTAATTGAGTCTTTTGGACTCCATTTCCTTTGGGGCTTTCTCTCCACTTTCATGAGCAGCTCTGCACTGTAATTACAGTTCTTTGATCCTCAGAGATATCCCCAAAAGAAGAATGGCCTTTCTTCTTCTGGGTGAGGTACAGTTACCTTACACCAGYCTCAGCCATTTTCAGCCAGTGGCCAGCAGACCAAGCCCAGCAGTCCAAGCTTACGAGGCCAGCAAAATTCAGCTAAAAAAAAAAATCAAGCTTCTTGTCAGAAGGCCGGAATGCCTACAAAGAAGTTTTTGTCTTCACTGGAACRTTTTCAGGGTCTGCAAACTGCAGCAGGTTGAAAAAGCATAATTTATACCCCCAAATCCAGAGCAGCTCACTGCTTGTGATTTCCCCTGAGAGCTGAGCCCCCTTCTAACTCTGSAGCCTTGCTGTTAGGACAAGGAAAATAAGTGGCCTCTTTACTTCTCAATAAAATCCATCTAATGTGTTTTTAGCACRAAACCTGAACACTCAAGCAGTGTTTAGGTGAGCAGTCGGTTACTTTTTCAGGAATGTGCATTTAATCCCCGAGGAATGCCCCAGGAATCAGAYGGAGGCGGTGCAAAACCCTGTGCTGTGACCGCCCAAAGTGTCAGTCCCTGGGGTGGAAATGGTGGCACCCGCTCCTGCTGGAGGTTTGGSCTGGGAGAGGGATCAAAACCCTGCTTGTCCTTCATGGGAAAAGCCCCTCCTTGTCCTCACTGGCATTTGGACCGGGCTCGGAGGGCCAGCTAGCCCAGCAGATGTGGGAAAAGGCCCAAGCGAGGGGATTAGAGGCTAGGTTTTAAAAGGAAAGCAACTGTTTTAATAATAGTATTGAGTCCTTGGGTGGTTTAGGGGATTAATTAGCCCGTGTTTGCACAACACTTTGAAGAGGTCAAGCGTGCTGCAATAGCCAGGGGCAGGTGGCAAAGCAACCTCAGAGTTCCCAGCTCCCAGGAGTCACCTCCCTCTCCATCCAAGCTGCCTCGAAGTCCCCCTGTTTGTTTTTGGCGTGGATGAGCACATGGGTTGGGCTGTTAGGCTGGGGATTTCGATTCTACCAATAAAGCAGCGCAAAGTGCATTCAGTCCTTCACTGTAAACCTGGGATGGAATGCTCCTGTTTGTCACTGCAGYATGGTAAGCAGCAATGTTTGTAACTGAGCATCACGGTGCTCAGAATACGAGGGTCAGGGCACTCTGGGTTTCTGTAACAGTTGCTGCCAGATGGAGTCTGTGGTTTCTAAAAAAGTTGCAAATTGACATGCGAAATCGTGAGACTGTTTGAAAGACTTGTACCTCAAAAATCTCCAGACTGGTTTGGGTGGCCATCCATACACTCCTACTGACAAAAACTCCTTTCTTCTTCTTTCCTTTCTTTTTCCCAAATTAATGCAGCCCACCTGTTATGACCTAGGTGGAACAAAATAAAGGAAGCAGATGCAGGGTTTGCCAGCACTTCCAGAGTCTCAAGAGAAAGCTGATACACATACATCTTGCCCAATGGAGGCACTTTGTCCTTGACCATGTATGTCCTCTGCAGGCTCAGGGACTTGTCACTGTCCCTCTGTGCAGATTAATAGCACTGTCAGTACTTTTTGCCACCTAGAGAGTGGGCTAAAAGATCCTCAATAGCAGGAGAAGCTTGGATAATGTAAGAAATCTCGAGCAACAGAGAAACCTCATTTCTTTGCACAGAGACCAGGTTACGTCTGGTTGCCTGGCTGTACCCTGCTGCTTCATGTTCCAGTTGGGACCATAGCATAGCTGGAAAGCTTTCCCAGTCTTGGGAGCTCTGGGGTGCAGTGAAGCCCTGTGCTGGCACAGACCCTGTAAAGTTTAACAGCTTGGGCTCTGTGATATGCAGGACCAGGCACACAGCTCCTGGGATTACAGCTGCAATCACACACCAGCACACCACAACCTGCTTGGATTGAGCTCCCTTGGAAGAAACAGCCTGCTTGGGTATTTCTGCATGCACCTTTTGATTATCCCAGGTCTCAGGCAAAGCCCCMCTGCAGGGTGAGCTGAATTTCATGAGTAGTTAGATTGTCAGACCCAACAAGCCGGTCAAAATCAAAACCATCTCCCTGTAAGGTGTTTAAGGGAACCAGTAGCAAGCAYGTTTAATCCTTGTGTGCAATCATGTCCTGTCTTTTTGCAGTTTGGAAAGGTGCTCTGGGAAAATCCCATTCACTGCACACTCGAGGAATCATTGAACTGGCTGGAGCTATAACCTGTGGCACAGGACGGTCACCCTTGGCATATATTGGCTATGGATGTTACTGCGGACTGGGAGGACGAGGTTGGCCTAAAGATAAAACAGACTGGTAAGAAAAACTTCAACTGTGTATCCAGGGGCTGTGAAAATCTCCCTTCTCTGTTTGTAGTCCTGTGAGTCCACTGACTCGTTTCCTGCCTTGTGGAGAGGGAAGTTAGTGTATAGGAACATACTGGGGATTTGTGAGTGATGACCCATGTATCACTTGGGATTTGAATGAGGGCTTAACCTCCTTCTGKATGACACCAAAGCTCTTAGGACCTMGTACTATGTGGGGTAGAGGGCAAAGGAGAAATCAGGATGTAATTTCCTGAAATAGCTAAATGTTTTTTTCATAGAGATCAAACCCTGCCTGACAAAAAGAGCATAATCCAAGGTATTTGGAGGGTTATTTYACCCAGGTCCTGTCACTGTCTATCCTCTTGAAGAAATCCACATTGTTGGAAGAAGTAATCAAATTGCTTGTTAGTTCACATGGAATCAAGGTAGAACAAGAGGGGAGAGTGTGGTGTTATTTCCTCTTTTCTTGGTTAGAGGGGAAGATGTTGGGCTTGTTATTCCCAAGAAATGCCAGAGGTGTTGAAATCAAAGGCTTCTTTCCCGTGCTGTGCAGTGAGCATGTGAAGCTGAGCATGGGGAGCTCTGGTGTGCCCTGAGCCTGATATCTGCAATCTCACCAGGTTTGAAATATCAGACTCAGAGCAGGAGTTTCTCTTAACCTACWGCCATCAGGCCAGGTGCCACTGTTAACCAAGCCCTGCTTTCAGCAGGGGGRAAGGCAGTGTGCAGCTCAGGAGACAGCTTTCCAGAATACCCTGATGCTGGAGACATTGACATTGCTTCAAAACCTAATTTTGTTGTATCAGGTTGAAAAGAGAGGAAAAAGGAGAAGATGAAAAAGGTTTAAGACCAGCTCATCTGCAGGCATGAAAGAGAAGTTGTCCCTTGAAACGAATTGAGCTGTCTTCATTAATGCAGTGAGGTGTTTTACTCCCAAAGTTCTCTCCTCATGTCCCTTTATTTATCTGTGAAATATTTAATCTATGAAACCATCAATATGAAGCTCACAAATGATCAGTAACAACAGTTACTCTTGACCTGCTTATCACCATCTAGTCTAGAGCAGTGTATGTAAGGTGGTTGTTCGTTGGTGTTTTTTGTTTTGTTTTTGTTTTCTAGTTACTTTTGTTACCTTTTAACAAATCATATAATAAAGCCTTGAAAGTATAACACTTTACTAATTTGGAGTACTGCTTTTATTGAAGGGCTGAGCAGAGTGATCTAAAAGCTGTTTTCCRTAGAGGCTGAGTGACCTCCAAATTTAGGTGACTCTGAGAGATGCAAATAGTCAGCACTCCTGAAAAAGAGAGAGTAAAATCTRGCCACGTGTTCATCAGCCAGTGTTTTTGCTGTTTTTTTTTTTTTAATTCCACAGAGTATGGATTTTATCCTAAAGGCAGAAAATGAGATTTTGCAAGTGGAAAAGCCCCAAAATATCAGATAGTTTGTAAAAGGGAAGCTTGGTCCTCTAAGTACATTCATTGTTATTCCTTAGCTGCAGTGCTTGACTGCTATAGAAAAACTTGAAAGCTTTATTTAGGTTCTTAGGAAGAATCAGCAATGACACACTAGATTTAGCCCTAAAAATTTCCATTTTCTGTTTGCTAGAGAAATATTGATGTCTGTTACTAAGAACTACTGTAATGATTAGTGTGGTTGAGTACCCCACACTTGTCAAAGTGACCACATTATTTTCCTTATTTGCCACTCTAAAAAAAAAAAAAAAAAAAAAAAAAAGAAAAGAAAAGTGGCAAAACTACTGACTGTGAGTGACAAACACTGTTTGAAATTATGCACTCCCTTGTCACTTCTAGGTTTGTTACTGAGACCCTTAGAAAAGGAGTCATTTTCTTCTGTGTAATTCAGTCAATCTGTCTAGACAGGGCTAGAGTGCTTCTAAGCACCTCTCTTTTATGTGCAAAAGAAAAAAAGCCATTGAGTGGGTAATCCTTTTATAAGGTTTATTCCACATACTGACTTTGATGTGGTGTTGTCAGTAATTACCTTTTCCCTTTTGTTCCACTCTCACGATTCCATCACTTCAAGGCATAATGGCACTTCTTTCCCATCSAGTCAACAGATTTGCTTCTCTGTCTCTTTTCTGTTCCCCTGGATTGCTGCAGCACCTATTTTGCAAAGCAGGGCCTGAGGGGGCTCAGCTTTTCCATGAAAACACYATGAAAGGCAGGATGTTTATACGACTYATAGAATCCTTWAGGTTGGAAAAGATYTCTAAGATCAYTGTGTCCAACTGTTAAATCCCGGCAAACTCATRGGGAAGAGCAAGATATCCCCTCTGTCACAAAGTCAAAGCAAAAAGAAAAGACACACAGCAATGAGGGTGCTGTTAATGTGACAAATACAAGGTGACAAATTCTTACCTGACTGGCCTTTGCTCTGGCCAGCTGATCCCTGCGGAGCAGCCGGAGCTGTCTGTAGCCATTAGCGCTGTCTGGTAGCCCAGGGGTGATGAGCAGGTTGTTYACAATGCAGGTGACACGCTTGTGTTTGTTTTCCAGAGCTGATGGCCGGCGCTCTGCCATGCTCTGTTTGTGTTGGTGTAASCGAGGGTTAGCAGGTTATTAAATGATTAACACCGTTCTGACCCAGCTGCAGCAAAGGGCATTTCCAGACAGGAGGGGACCATCTGAAGGTGGCAAAGGATAACAATAGGATTCCTTAGTCTTTGTTACCTGGCGGTTCATTCAGGTGTTTGTGAAATAGGAGTCAAAAGYCTTCTCCCTCTGAGTTGGGGTAAGTTATCTGTCATCTTGCTGTACCTGAGGGGGATCAGGAGGATCTGCTGCGAGGGAGGCAGAATTGTGCCCCAGATCCTGTGGTCCTGCAGAGTTTATGCAGCTCCCCCCAGTTTAGCCCAGCCAGTCAAGGAGCAGYGAGTTCTCACAGCTAGCTAGCACACCATTTGCTTGTGCAGATTCAGTGCTCATTTGCTTGTCCTTGCCTGGTTCACAGAACATCTTTTGCCCTCTGCAATATCTGTTCTCACTTCTCCTGCCTCTCTTGCTCTTTGTTCCCCCTGGCTCTCCATGAAGAACAATCTTTTTCCATTGGCACAGAGGCTTSTACACCTCCCTTTGCCTGTCTACCTTCACGTTTTTCTTCCTCCCCACACTCCCCCATTACTGACACCAACTTTATCAATTTGGCTCCTGAGATTCTCCCCAGACCCCACAGAMTTTTAGGTTTCTATAGCTGGTGTTCCCCTCAGCTCAGCCGGATCCATGGCTCTCCACCACAGTTTTCTGTGCCCAGCATCCCATATATGATACACCAGTGCTGGGCCTGCTCTGCTGCCTATCCTTGTCCTGAGAATGGATTAAACTTTCCTGGAGTTTCAGGTGTTGTATATAAAATTAACCTGCCTCAATATTTCCCAGTGAACAGAGCTGTTTCTCTGTAGGGTCACAGTGATCTTGCAGGGATACCTTCTGGAAAYAGAGGAGATCAGTGCTCTCTGGCTCCAGCCTCGACCTTGCATCCCTGCTGAAACAATCTTTGTTATTCAGCAGAGAACCTCTCTAAGTGCTAAATCTTTTCTTGGTCTAATTTGAGTCCTAAACTACCAGAGTAAAATTCAAGTGCGATCAAGTTTTCTATAAATTCAAAAGCAATTGACAGTGAGAATTATYTCACTGGCTAGTCCATAGGACAGATGTCATAACCTGAACTACTCACCCTCATCCCCTCTACAGTCAGTGAAACACGACTGCACTTTCAAAAGTGATGCTTTTCACCCTGTGTTAGATCTCTGCAGCAGTAAAACGTGAACTGTGGTGCAGATGTGCAGAGAGGGAATACAGGCGAAGGCCTTAGATGYAGATGTTTTTAAGGTTAACTGATATGAATTTTACCACTGRGACTGATTAATTTGGGGCCAGCCCTCAGAAACCGGRTGGGCCAARGAGCACATGGCAGGTCCAGGTGAGCTGAAGARATGAAGCTTCTTGGTKATMCTGAGGAAGGCAAGAAGCATCCCARTTCCAAMTTTTGGGATGAGTCTAAGTCTAAACCAGTGAGACACAATAGCACAACTTATAGGAACACTCATCTCCCCTTCAGACAGATTGCCATGTCTTGACCACACATGCATTCACGAGGGCAAAAGCACAGAGGAAGAAGCACAGTGGTCAGGGGAGCAAATAGGGCGTGAATGAGCTCCGGAGGCCTGTGAGCTTTGCCAGAGATGGCAGAATGCTTGGTTCATCAGCAGATAATTTACTGAAGCGCCCCCGAAGCCCGTGCCAACACGCAGGATGCAGGAGGACACCCAGCCTCTATGTTTTTATGTTTYCCAGGTGCTGCCACAGGCACGACTGCTGCTACGACACGGCGGAGAAGGAAGGCTGCAACCCCAAAGTGCAGCGCTACCAGTGGGCGTGTGAGCACAACACCGTGCGGTGCGGTAAGCAAAGAAAAGGAAAGGAAAGAAAAGGAAAGAAAAGGAAAGGAAAGAAAAGGAAAGGAAAGAAAAGGAAAGGAAAGAAAAGGAAAAGCTGCCTCGGGCCGGGGGGTTCCGCTCTCCGCTCTGCAGGCACCGGGCTCACCAAAGAGCTGTGGAGCCCCCAGAGGCAGATTTGTGTTTGCCAAACTGGTTTAGAGGTGCTGTAGGCAATGTCCATTCTCTTCCAAGCTCTCTGCCTGTACCTTGYCAGGAGTGGAGCTGGGAGGAAAGCTGGAAGCCCAGCAAAACCCATTCCAGGTAATCTGAGTCCTCCCCAGGTGGATGAGCAGGACTGGGAGCCACAGAGCCCACAAAGCCATGTTGGTTCGGCAGGGATGCAGATGCCTCTCTGGAGACTTTCTGCTCACTGGTATTAAGCATTCCTGCTCCTCACTGGGCTCTTCCCACAGCTGTGCCATGGTCAGCAGGGCTGCTCTTCCCATTGCAATTCCAGCCCTCCCTGCAGCAGGACTGCCCACTTTTTCACTACCTTTAAGTACCAATAAGTAGCATAGCTGCAAGGCAGGCTAAACAGGGAGTCAGCCTGCGCCTCTGCCCTATGTGAGGAGTTCCAGTGGGGATTTTGAACCGAGCAGAATCAAATGCTCTCAAATGCTGCAGGCAGACAGCGAGTGTGGGCTGTGCTCAGCTCTACAGCTGGTACCCAGTCAGGAAGGTTTGAATTGCACAGTCACAACCCGTCAGTGTCTCACACAGTTTTGTTTTGACATACACCAGATGACTTGAGTCTTAGAATTTGTCACTTGTATTTCTAAGTCTCCAAAAAGCTCCTGGTGGTAAAATCCATTGTAGAGCACTTTGAAAGTTTGAAGAGAAATTGTGAGAGCAAAACTTACCCCCATAATCATCGAAGCAACTTGCTCAAACGATGAGCAAGAAGACGATTTCTACCTTWTCAGAAGACCATATCCTACTGGTGCAATCCTTGGCCTTGCTGAAAATCTGCCAGCAGATATGGGATGGGACACAGCACATCTGCAGTTGCTCTTTTCCAAGTCCCAGAACAGCCCATTAAATACAAATACAATGTATTTGCCACAAATACATTGCTGGCAAAGCAATGTGTCACTTTAATGTACAAATGCTCTCCCTTGTGCTCACCCATATTTCCATAGCTGACTGATATTTTCTGCTAGTCATCTTACAGGAAAAAAAGTCCTGTTTCTCTTTGCTATGAAGGAACAATCCAAGCTGCAGATGTGAGAGTTATCACTGAGTCCATGGGGCACGTGCCATAGGAGTGCAGTGGGCTGCAGTTGCTCTGATGTGGCCAACAAGCAGTTCAATGAATTCCATTAATTATTTAAGTAATGTCCAGACAACACCAGAGATGCATCCATCAGCTGGTCTCCACCAGCCCTCAGCATGCTTTACTTCCCCTGACATCCCCCGTGAGGAGGAACAATAGAAATCTATTCTGCAGGCAAATTTTCTACCCCAGGCTACAGCACGCCAGGTCTTACTGGGGTGTGRAGGTATAATGTCTGATCCCATCCAAACAAAAGGGATGAAGAATTAAATTTCCAGGCATGCTTGCTGGGCTCAGTGTAATGATGTCCAGAAGTGTTAGAAGCGGAACAGTTTGCGCTGTCATTTCAATACAACAGGAATTAGATGCCTGCTGCCTGATACTGTACCATAAACACAGATACTTTAATGTAAAATAAACAGAAACTCATTTTACTTGGGATTTCTCCTCTTTTTGCTACCATTAGGTAGCTTTGTGGAATGAAAAAAACTGGCATAACTATATTCTTCAGTCCAGATATTCCATCACTTGTAGCAAATTCTATTCAATAAATATCTGGAATATAGAAAAGGCTGCAAGTTGTGGGGGCTGGTCAAAAACTCATTTTGCTSTAACAGAAATGTGAAGCCAGATGTTTGTACCCACATTAAATGAACAGTGGCTAGCACAGCAYAGGAAGAGCTCAAGGAGCAGAGGGACAAGGACAGTATCAGGCAAGATTGATAGCTAAGAAAAAAGTGGCCTTAAGTCCTCATTAATGGGACCCTTGAAACACTTTTATCGGTAAATATGTGATTATTCAGACCAGCCTAGAAAATGTGGGCTTTTCTTATTTTTCAGCTACGGGGTTGATCTGTCAAAGTCCAGTGAAATCTGAAAAAATTCCTATACTTGTAGYTGTTTTTGGAGTGAAGCCCATGTGCACTGGTGCATCGAGTTATACATTAAACTTGGCCTGGTGCAGGGTTTTGTGGCTGCTGGATAACMCATGGTAGCAGCCTCAAACAAACAAGGCACTGTGCTTTGAAATAATATGAACCCAGCAGCTGCATTTAAGCTGCCTATAGGTGGGATGAGGTTCATTACTCCAAAATCAGTCATATGCAATGCAGCCTTCTGAGCTGGTGGCTTTGATGTTGTTTATGGTCATGTAGTCATACAGGTGCATTCTGTACAGTTCCATGTGTGACTCTGATCACTTTGTTAGCTGCTGGCTCATCACAGTCAGGTACCTGGGCCTGCTGCAGAGCTCCTTGGCTCCTCTGCTCTGATCAGAGAGATGGAACAGCAGCTGATGGAGCAACACTGGATGATGCCTGGTGGGTGCTTGATGCCCTCAGGTTTCTGAATATCCCTCTGGGAGGCTTCTCCTTTCAAAGCAGCGGGTTTCTTTTTTGTTTTTTTGTTTTTTTTTTTTTCTTTTGAAATCGATCTGTTTTGCAGAAGGAGGAGTTAGAAGGGAAACTCACTGACTGAGGAATGGTGAAATATTTTTACCTCAGGCTAAGATACAACCATTTTCCTTTCTAGCTTTGACTGCTGAATTAAACCCTCATTGTTCACACAGTGCTAGAATCAGGGAGTGCCCTGCGCTCGGCAGATTTTTATAAGCATTGCTAATTTACATTTAGCTGCTGCTTTCTGATGGTCTTGGTCACAGTTAAGGTCARACCTGTTGAGAGAGAGGGAGCAGGGGAGGGTCAGATCTGCCCACAAYACAACATGTTGGTCCTCCTGCCATAGCATCTGATCCCTGAAAGTTGCTTTTTTAGAGAATTATTCCTCCTAGAACTTTCTTGCCTTTGTCTGATACAGAATCTCTCATCCTCTGCTCCCGTTTTCTTTTGCAGATAACCTGACAGACCGGTGTGAAAAAATGGTGTGCCTGTGTGACCAAGAAGCAGCCAAGTGCTGGGGAGCAGCCCCATACAACCCACACTTCATCCTCTGGCCAGACTTTTTATGTGGACAGACTCATCCCACCTGCCAYGTCAGATTTGGGGGGCCAGAATAAYCTTTTTAGGAYCTTTCTTCTGATGAGTTGAACCAGAAGGTGCTGGAATAAAAATTTTCCTAGTTTTCCAGATCTAACAATGGTGTGAGAGAATTTCTATCAGGCCAAGGTTGTGGGGWGAAGAGACAGACCAGGAAGGTGCTCCAGTGGTGGAGTTGCCCTCTCTGTGAGATCACATTTGGCATGTATCAAGCTCTGTCTTCAGGTGGATGACAAGTGAATTGAGAGCTCATGGGTTAGGATAAAAGGGCAGACTGGTAAGGGTGACACTGTTGTGGGTGTTTGCTACAGGCCACCAGAGCAGGACAAAGAGGATGAGACCTTCTACAGGCAGCTTGAAGCAGCCCCACAGTCACAGGCCCTGGTTCTGGTGAGGGACTTTATGTGCCCTGACACTGCTGGAGAAGCAAAAGGTGACAAAAGTGATGAAGGGACTGGAGTCCTCATCTCTCCTATGAGGAAAGACTGAGGGAGCTGGGGCTGTTCAGCTTGAGAAGATATGACTGAGAGGGGACCTTGCCAGTGTCTGTGAGTAGCTGAAGGGAAGGTGTCAGGAGGATGGAGCCTGGCTCTGCTCAGTGGGGCCAAGCAATAGAACAAGAAGGATCGAGTAGAAACTTAGGCACAAAAAGTTCCACCTGAACACGAGGAGGAACTTCATTACTGTGTGGTTGATTCAGCACTGGAACAGGTTGCCCAGACAGGTTTTGGAATATCCCTCAGTGGAGATATTCCAGACCCACCTGAGCACAATCCTGTGCCATGTGCTCTGGGATGACCCTGCTTGAGCAGGGAGGGTGAGCAGATGATCCACTGTGGCCCCTTCCAACCTCACCCAGCCTGTGATTCTGTGACAGCATAACATACGCTGAAGACAGGGCAATACCCTGCTCTGACCATGGCCTTTGCAGAAACAGAGGGCTTGGTCTGTGGTGCAGTGGGAGCACATTTGCTGTCACCAAATGGCTTTTTCTTATTTTTCATTACCTTTTTGGTTGTAGGATCATAGCATAGTTTGGGTTGAAAGGAGCCCTTAAAGATCATTTAGTTCCAATCCCTGTGCAATGTGCAGGGGCACCTTTACCCAGATCRGGCTGCTCAGAGCCCTAWTGTCTTATTCCTCATGCCCCTCCCATCTGAGCTGGGTTCAAGGGCAAGCAGAGCTACACTGGGCTGCAGGCAGCTGCAAGGTCAGCAAGGATTTCTGACTTCTACTTACTAGCAGACAACCCTACACTCTGCAAAAGAGTTTACTTCTCACTGCCACACAGACTTCAGAGCTGATATGCTGTTYTCTGACACCTATAGAAGATGGTCTCCTATACAGCCATGTCCCCCAGTCACTGCCTGCCTGGGAATAAATTATTGTCACACCAGGAAATGGTGGCTGTGGAGACCATCAGTCATGTCAAGCAAAGCTTTCATCTCTTTTTTTTCTTAAGGGTATTAGAGGTTTAAATCAAAACACTACATTTCCTTCTGGCAAGACAAACCAAAATCTCATTCTTTCAGCCAGGAGYAGCCATGTACAAGTGGGCCTTCTTTGCCTCTTGGTTACAAGTGTGCAGGCTGGAGCAAGCCATCAGGACAAGAGCCAGGAGGCACAGACAGATAAGAGCCACTCCTGCACCCCCAGAAGCAACGCTTTTAATTTCCTCGGGCAGGTGCCAGCACTGCATGGCCAGCGGGGGCACTGGGGGTAACAGGGTAGGCTGGGCTCCTTCTGTCTCTGCTGAAGCTCAGCTGACAAATTTCTAACTGCACCTTTAAAATAAGAACTAACTGCATGGAAAGACCCAGGGTATACCTCAGCAGAGTCTAAATTCAGGGATATGTGGCCAAACTAAGTGCGGTTTTGGCAGCTGGTAGTACAAATTTCTTCACAAAAGGCTACTTTGCTCCTTGCTGCAGGAGGATGGTGAATATGCCACTGTGGCTGTCAAAGCTGCAGGGAAAAGAAGCTTGCTAATTAAAACAAAAATGCAAAGACAACATATAGACACAAAGGCTTTTATTCCRTCTAGAACTCCGGTTTTTGGCTTATGGGGCATCAGAAGTTGTTCCACCTGCAGACTTTGTATATCCCAGTGACTCCTGTAATGCTGCACTTCAAGCTGGGCTGAGCAAGAAGGAGAGAGAACGAGTGAGCAACACAGAGTCAGTACAACACAAKAAACCCTTCCGAGGCTTTCTGGCAAGAAAAGAAGTTGTGAACTCTTAATGTAGAGTGTTTGCAGAGGGATGATGCTGTGCGGRCAGCATCAGCCTATGGAAGGGAGTGCGCTTCAGCAAGGGCTGGAAGGAAGATCCTCCCCGGTGAGAGGGACAGAGCTCCCGGCGTGTCCCTGTCCCCGCCACGCTGTCCATCAGGTGGCGGCAGCGCTCCAGTGAATGGCAAGAACAGCTCTTCATTCAGCCCTYCAGGGAGGGGATTTTTTTCATCAGGTCGAGCAAGATTTCTGAGTGCCAGGAGAAGAGGCGCAAATCACCTCATTGAGTGGATAAAGTCAGCTGAGCTCGGTTTGAAACACATACCACATCTTGGGTTGCTAAAAACGGGAACTAAACTTATTTCAAAATACAGTGTCAGTCTCCTCAAACTAAACTGTTGACAGAACAGGAAAGAAGCAGGCGAGCTTTTGGGAACATCAGCTTCCTATTGGGGCATTTCTTTGCCTCACGTGTGGTGAAAATGTCTTGTTTTCCCAACGTTACCTAAAATCCAATTTAAGATAGATCTTTAAGGAGGACTTTACAAACTACACCTCACACTTAAGCCATCATAAGCTTCCTGTACACACGCACTGCAAGAACACTGATGTAAGCATGCAGTTGGCAGGAGGAAGAACCATCCTTCAGCATAACAGTAAAAGATCTAAATGAGGCTTTGGCCTTTGTTAAACGAAGCTGCAGCATCTCATTGAATAACTCTTTGTTGAAAGTGGCAATTAAAGAAGATCCTATYATTTTCTTCATAGGTAACTCATTAGACCCATTCATGAAGCGCTACCCAACATAAATAAAAAACCACTTAAATAAACGATGAGCCATAGAACCAGCTCTGTTAGAGTTTCATTCACACTGCTTATTGCCTGAACCAGATCCCATGTCTGACCAGAGGTAAATAAATGTCTAATTCTTCTTTCAGTTTCAATACAGGTACCTTTGACGAGACTCCTGCCTCACGCAGAGGTTGCACTTCCTCAGCTGCGGGGTTAAAACAATRATCAGAACCACTATGCCTCCAATGCCAGCTGCCACAACCCCAAGGATTGTTCCAATGGATTCTTCTATGCCAAACAAGCCTGGGGGAGAAAGGAAGGCAGAGAAACATAAGATGTTTTCCAGACGAGTATATGCAATGCAGCAGCATGTTTTCTGCAGTGGCTGCAGAGGAAGCTGCTTCCTATGATTATGCTGATGCCTTGTCTGACATGAAATTCCTTCTGCACTACAGAGCTACTGAGTTTTTTCATTCCTATGCAGGAAGCTGCTGTGCTGCCTGGGGCTTTAGAGACAGGACAGCCCCATCACCCCAGCAATCTCTCTCAACAGCTAGACACAATGGGATGGCAAAAGAAGCTGCTGCTYAGCAGCAGAATGGGATTCAGGCCTYTATGYTTTMGTTTTGAAAGGAAAATAATTACTCTGACAATCTTGAGAAAGACATCAGTCTTCCTGTCTACCTCCAAAGGAGACAGCAACAGAGGGCAGACAGAGCTCCACAGAAACCCTGTCTTTGACTAGTTGCTCTCGGGGCTCTTGCATGGCAGAGAAGGCACAGTGCTGAAATAATACATTTCATCATCTCAGGAACACAGAGAGGCAATTATGCTGACCAGAGTGCAGACATTTCAAGAGTAACCTATGTTTCTGAGACTGTGAGATCAAGCCAGCAGGAGACCTCATTAGACACACAACCAAGCCCTTGCAGAGKGGCACAGTTTTCTTGCTTTGGTGTTACAGTTTAAACTGAGTAGTTTTATAAAAATTAGTAAATCAGGCTCAAAAGGCCAAAGGCTTAGTGAATCTTGGTGAGATAGAAGCTTTGGTAATGAATAAGAGGGAAATGGCACTTGCATAATTTACTCYCGACAAAGAAGGAGGTATTTTTAGTTAATTAGATAACAAGATGACCCTTCTGATGTGTTGGCTTTTTGGGACTGGACTCTGTTTAACCTACAAAAAAGGAAAGTTTGACATTTCCAGCTGATACAGGCATAGCAAGTTACATCTTTACTTAGTATGCCTAGTATCTGTGAGGCTARGAAAACATAGCATGGCACAGTTAATGCCACTTTCATTTTAATGTGAATGAAGTTAATCAGAAATTATATAACGATCATATTATATATGATCCTCGTGATTATTGTGGGATTACTTATGCCATTCAGAGTTAAAGAATGACTATGCAAGTTAGTGGGTTGGAGAGAAATAATGTAAAAAAAAAAAGAGGTCTAGAGCTGTTCCTTGAGATTATACCTGTCACTCATGGGGGTTCTGCCAGAGCTGTGAGTACAAGGGAACTTGTCTGACKGTTTTATTTTTTGCAGGGACTTTGTTTTTATGGATAACATTATTTCTTCCTCTTTTTGGTYTAAATGCTCCTACTTATAATAATACCTGTGCTTGTTTATACAGACAAGCCAATCAATCTTGGCTGGCCTTACAAAAATAATGTGAAGGGCTATAGAACAATTTCATTCCATGACACCAGGCACTTAATGCCAGAGGTTAAACAGACCAGCTTCCCTGTTTCTGCAAGTGTGCAGGCCAGCTTTGGAAGAAAAACAAGGAAAAATAAGTGAATAACTCCAAGTATTACCCAGAGCTCTCCTGATCCTGAGCTTTGTGCCATCTCCTGTCACCACTTTCCCATCCGGAAGTGTAACCTCACAGAAATAAACACCGTGGTCATTGGTTGTCACATTGAGGATAACCAGGGAAGCAACCCCTTGGGACARGTCTCCACTCATGAAGACCCTGGAGTTCTTTGGCAAGACAGTCACATTCTTTTCTAGCAGGTCCATCTGCCCCTTTTCATCTTCTTTGTACCACTTGACCATCAGGTCAGCTGGGGAGAGATGCTGCAGACTATTAAGATGACAGGTCAAGACCACAGTTTCACCCTCTTTGGCTTTCTCCTTGGCTGGTGTTTGAGTGACCAAAAGGTTCCATGGCTCAGGAGTCCATGACAAAGGCTGTGCAGTTACAGGAGTTGCAGCTGCTGCATTGTCCTTGCTTGCACTTCCACCAGTAGCACCTACATCTGTAGGGAAGAGAAAGAAGAGGATGGCTGAGGGTGAGAGGATGATAAATGTCCCTGCTGCTCCTGACCAGCACAAAGAATGGCTTCTGCAATTAGGACTTGAGGGCAGTCCCTGTTATGATAATAGGGATTTTCTTCCTATTTCCTGCTTACATTGTGTTCTTGTGTACAGATAGGTCTTTTCCTGAATATCAGCTACTTTCTACTGCCCTACTAGAGGAAGATCAATGCCATYATCTAATGGCTTTGGGTGAAGTTTRGAGTCCAGTCAGCCACATTTCCACCTGCAACACTAACCTCTTTCTTCCTACCCCAAAARGTCTCAGGCCCTGATGTTCCTGCCTCAACTGCTTTTGAGGAAATGCAAAAAATGCATATACAGTTAYACACTGACAGTTTTATTCTGGCAAATACAGTGAATTAAGTGTGCATCTAATGCAACTGCCTGCATCACAAAACATATTGTGATTCCTAGAATTTTTGGCATGYACTTTCAGTTACAGGAAAAGGAAGTCCTGAAATTATGGGAGGAACCTCTATTACCAGAGACTGAACCTTTAGCAGATCTTATCATCAGTTTGGGCCACAGAACTCAGCCTTGGGCACATACTGATGCTGAGGGTGACAGCTACTCTCTGTGAAAGGGGCCACTCCCTRCTAACATTTGCCAGAAAAACATGAACATTTCTGTAGTAGATATTTAAACCTGCCTTCTCGTACTTAGGTGCTAATCATAGTATCATATCCTTGAGCTAAGCGTAGTGAGAGTGGATCTCATTTCTGGAAACAAGCCTGGACACAGAAGATGAGAAAATTGTTGCTCTCAATCTTCTCAAAAADAAAAGCAAACCTAAAAATAAACTTTTGCCAAGAAAGAGTTCAGATCAATTTTTGGAAAAGGTTCTTCTGTTGTTTTATTTTCCTCAAGTAAAATAGTCTCCCATTGAGCTAGTTGGTGTCCTGTCAGGGAYTGCAGACCATTCCAGAGTGAAGGCCATGATTTCCCATTGTCTTGAAACTTTCATGGCCATCCACAGAGTATGAACTGCTATTGTGTGAGTCTGGCAAAGCAYCACAATGGCAATAGACACTCTCTGCTCAGGGACAAATGTCTCGAGGCAATAGAAAACCAAAATCCTTTATGAGCAGTTTGAGAATTATTTGAATGGCTCCTCCAGGCATGCTTGTACACAAAAATCACGGTTGTATTCATAGTTATTATTATTTATGACTCTTATGGGAGTAGAGGACTTCTGTCAGACAGCAGGGCCCTGTTGTTCTGGGCACATTATGAAAGGCTGGGGTATAGAGCTTACAACTTAAATATTGGACAAGAGATAACTCATGGATGMAAAAATACAGGAACTATAAACTAGCTATGCAACCAGGCAACAACAGAGCATTTGAAAAACCGTATGAGCTGTTTGGTACTCTGCGCTTTTACCTCAAAGTGACAATTTTGGCCTTAGAACTGAAACACCCATCCACAGGAATTGGATGCCTGAGAATTAGGTAAAACTACCCAAAAACTACCCAAATGTAGTTTTGAATCTGGTCCTCTAAAATTAGTATTTCTCATTAAGGTTACTGAATAAGACATTATTCTTCAGTTCATATTTAAACCTATCAATGAGCCCACTGGAGCTTCTTGGGGAAATCCAGGTCTTCCCCACATATATTGAGGCAGCAGTCACAAATGTTGAAGTATCTTTATAAGATACTTTAACAAAATACAAAGGATAATTGACAAGCAGAGCTTGTTAATACTACCTGSGTGGAGGGGAAAACTGATGGATCTAATGACTGACAAATTGACAAAGCTCGACATATTACAGTTTTTGTGCATCAAATATTCAGAAGTCATGTATTTGGATATTTATTAAAGTGAATTTGAGCAGTTTCATAATGAATGCTCTTTTAAAAACTCAGTTGATTAACCATTTTCTCCATTGGATACATGCTGCTTTAGCTAAAGCAGTGTGCGCTACTGTGTTTTTGAGGAATGGCCACAAAATTTCTTCTCTGCTACAAGTATTCCASCCTTGCCACATGAACCCCTGTAATGCAACCGTAATTTTTATTTCTTTTAGTTATGCAAAAGGTATCATCTTTATACCACTTAGTGACATAGAGAATGTAACSAAGTAAAACAATGCGTTTTGCTGTTGTCTCTGTTCATCATGARTTCTATACGCATCTCCTATCATGA
>NW_026623268.1:3107372-3138867 GCF_030028575.1 Malurus melanocephalus
TAGAGTTTCCCAAAGTGCTGTCTCATGGTTGCTGAAGTATATGGCCTCAGCATCTCTCCCTCTGCTAGTAGGGGTGAAAACGTGTGTATTATAGCAACAGGACCTCACATTCTGCCCCGTAAATGTCACACTTACTAAAGTTACCACAGCTTTGAGCTCACAGTGCTCTGCYTGCTCCCTGGATGAGAGCCACGTTTGAAGTGACAACAATGAACTTCCCYGGGGGCTGTTCTGATCACTCTCTGAGAACATGTCAAAAATGCTCTGGGAGCAGAGGGAAGACAATACATTGTTTTTCACTTCAGCCTTGTATAAACCACAACTTCGGGCAGAGTACAGAATATCCAGATACACCAAAGGAGACCCCTCCCAAGTGATGGTGAGAAGACAAAGAGTTGTCTTAACTTTCTGAACAGCCTCGTATGACCCWAATGCACCACAAAAGGAAGTTTCAGGAACTCAGTATCTTTGTGGCCATATATACACAGTGTTTGTAGGCAAACTGTAATCCCCAAAGTATTTTTTCAGTGCAGAACAAATCCTTTTTCATCAAAAGTTGACTACTTTATTTATATTTAAACAGAGCTTGTTAATACTACCTGGGTGGAGGGGAAAACTGCTGGATCTAATGATTGTGCATATCTTTAAAAGTCTTCAGGTAATGTAATTGCACTTGAGTATCCAGGAAAGACTCAATTCCATACCTCTTGGAGAACAATGCAGCTGAGAGGGATGAGTATTTCTGCTTTTCTTTGCCTTTGAAAGCAAAAACGACCCACGTTTGATTTGCAAAACTTGGCTGACCAAACAATGTCCAGAGGAAGATCCCTTCCTGGAGTCACCAGTTGTCATTCCAGCTATGGTGAGCTGATTCCAAAGCTGTGGAATCAGTGAAAGCAGGATAGGCTAGAGGGAGAATGGCTAAAGGAACCTGGGAGGCAAATACTTCTCTGAMATGGCTTGGGAGAGTGGGAAGACCTGTGATTACCAGGCAGGAATCATATTTGAAAGGGAACTGGGACCAAGTGCAGAAGAAAGGTGGGACCAAAGTTCAGAAGAAAGGTGGGAGCTGGTGAGGGCCTTCTGAAAGAAGTACTGCTGAAGAGTTAGTGAGCAGAGACAAAATATGCATGAAAGGAAAAGGTTAGAGGAGTCAAAAACAAAGAAGAGTTTGAGAAGGGAATAACCAGTGAAGTCAAAGACACCTGGCACATCAAGAAGACTGAGTTACTGGCTTAGAGTACTGATCATGACTGAGTATCAGAGGAGTCAGTGTCAGAAGATGCATCTGGACCAAAGGCAATCCAGACACTCTCTTATTTAAACCCAAGTATTTGGTGTGCTTCAAAAAAACCCTTCAGGCATGTTGTGATGAACTTACCAGCACTGCTCCTGTTTATGTTCATTTCACCCTGAACTAGCAATTCTCTTGTGAATCCTCCATTAARTAGGTCATGCCTGAACCAATGTGCCAGGTCAGCCAGCTTTTAACCCAGGGAACACRAAGGGGGTTAGTGTTGCTGGCATCCAATAGTTGAACATGAGGCTTCTCCCACTTGGATAACCCAATATGATCCTGCTTTTGGAACAAAAAAAAAAAATAAACTGGTACCCTGAGTGTTGCTGATAAAAGCCCTCAAAACTCGAGTTTCAGGTGCAGAT
Organism: Malurus melanocephalus; assembly: GCF_030028575.1. NCBI lineage: Eukaryota > Metazoa > Chordata > Aves > Passeriformes > Maluridae > Malurus > Malurus melanocephalus. The sequence goes on from NW_026623268.1 coordinate 3,109,035, forward strand.
CAAGAAAGCAAGGAACAAAGATGAAACAAAACACACATGCTTTTTTTCACTTTCTTGTAAATTTTGGAGATTCGCAGTTGCTTGCATTAAAAACATCCTGTCTGGGCCACCAACAGCTGGGAGTGAGTGTCACCTATGGGAACTTTGGGCACTTTTGCTAATGTAGCAGTGAGCAGGTATCACAGAGCCCTGAGATGTCCCTYCAGGGAGAGCCTCCACACACTTTCTGGGGAATAGGCAGAGAGAAATGGGACAGCAGGAGGAAGCAGTGTTATCACAACAGGCTGCTTTACTCCTCCTTCCCTTGGCCGGCCATCCACCCATCCATCCACCCATCCACCCATCCATCCACCCACCCATCCATCCATCCATGTGGAGATTTCTTTGCACCTCAAAGGGTTCTCCTTTTTCCTGGGAGGTGATCTGATAGCAAACATCAGCTATCATCGCTCTGGTTGGGTCCCTGATTTGAGGAGCCCTCCGGGTGCTCAGAGTTTGGGGCAGAAACCACTCGGCTCCGCTCAGCAGCTTCAAAACCGAGACCCAGCGTTTCCTGGGATGAGACCCCCATGACTGATTTCCTTTCTGTCCCCTCATCCTCCGCTCCGCCCGCAGTCAGTCTTCTCCTCTCCCACTAGGAGCCCCCTCAGCGGCCCCTCGGCGGTGTTTTCCGCGAATCCCACAAATTCGGGATTTGGGAGCCGTTTTGCTGCCTGTTTAACCGGCTGCCCTCACGGGCGGGCGGCGGACTCKGGAGTCTCCCTCAGGCAGGAGGCAGCGAACGCCGCCCCCCCCCGCAGCCGGGAGTTTTTCCTACTGCAGCCCTCAAACTTTCCACCGGMGCGGAGGCTTCCCAGTTAACCCTTGTGGAAGCCGCGGAAAGGCTGCCCGGGCCGGACGAGGGGGGCACCGGAGGCGCCGCAGAGCTCTCCGCCCCTCATGACGGCTCCCCCTGGCCGGGAGCAGCGGCGCCTCTCGCCCCCGGCAGCCTCCTCCCGCCGCGGGCCGGTGGCGCGGCCGGCGCCGGCCCCTTTAAATGGCGGCCGCGGGCCCGCCGTGCGCCCCGCGGAGGCAGTCAGCGGGCGCCGCGCCGCCCTCGCCCCCCTCCATGGTAAGCGCCACGCTCCCCGCCCGCCCCTCCGGCGGGCTCCGTGCCCCCGGCCGCAGCCCCGCCGCCCCCCGGGCCAGCGCCGGGCCGCTCAGGTAGGTGAGGAGGGCGGCAGCCCCGCTCTGCCCCCGAGGAGCCGTACGGGCGGGCCCCGGACGGGCGGCGGTCCCGGGGGCAGCGCCGGGAAGCTCCGCCGTCCCCACCCACATCCCCGAAAGTTTATGGGGTGAGGCGGGGCCGGGGGTAGGGTGGCCCTGGGGGCTCCCCGGTGAGCTCCCCGCAGGGAGGGTCTGGGCTCCCGGGAGACCCGGCGAGGAGGCGGCTGCGGGGTTGCCCGGCAGCGGCAGAACCCCGGCGTTATGGTGGGGCGGGAGCGGGCGAGCGGCAACTGGTGGAGCTTGCGGCGAGTCCGAGTGTTTGCGTGGAAAAGCCCCCGGGRGCAGCCCTGCTCGCACGCCACGTAGCCCGGAGTGTCTGTGCCTTTGCTGTCCCCTCCGCAGGGTGTCCCCAGCCCGGGCCGCGGCCCCGGGGCACCGCTGGGCGGGGGTGCGCACCCCGGGCCGGCCGGGGATGGCCCGACAGCGGCTCGGTTCTCAGTCGGTTTGGACATAAAACTCAGCGTTGCCTCATCCCAGCGGATCCGGTAGTACAGGCGGGGTTGCTGGTTAGGGCCCTGGGCTGGTGTTGTACCATTTGGTGGGTGGGATGGCACAAGTGACTTTCTGTGGCTCAGTTTCTCTTTGCAAAGTAAAACTCMCTTCCAAAGCGAAGAATACGGATAACAAGGGAGAGTGCTACTGAATTAGAAAACAGTGCTGCTTATTATCTCTATAGTAAGGGTTGAACTGTTTGCCTCTGAAGTGTTTGGCTTGTATTTATATACAGTTTATCRTGTATCTAACAGTAAGTATAAACATAGTATATATTGGTATTACAATAACATTTGTCAGTCTTGTAAAAATGCTACACCTGTGTGACCTTCCTCAAGTTATGAAAGGTCTCMCTGGTTCCTGAGATGTGCTGTGTGTTATGCCCCAATGTCTCATGTTGATGTTATTTCAGTTCTCAATATCTGTGCAGCTTCATCGTGCAATTTGGGGGACTGCAGTGGAAATAAAATACTTTGATACAAAACGTAAAAAATAATTAAATATAGGATACTCTAGGGGGGAAAAAATAAAATCAATGAAAAAGCTGTCAGTGGTGTTTCCATGCCACTMACCTTGGTGAAACTACGGTGTTTGGTTTTATTTAATATACAGTTGTTAAGTGGACTAACCATCKTMTTTCACCTTTCTCCGCCATTGCTGAATTACATACCTTACTTCTTTGTTCACAGGAAGTTCATGAAGTGGATCATGGTCTTATTAACCAGCTACTTGCTGATTCAGAGGAGATTCTTAGTTCGTGCACAGAGAAAATGCAGGGTCCTGCTCAGTACAGCTGGAGTGCCGACTGGAGCTTTTGGGTAATGTGTTTTATCTCTTCTAGCTTGTTTTCAGTTTATAAATACAATACATGTCTATTTAAATTTACATGTGTGTGTATATGTACAAGCTTTATATCCACTGTTCTCAAGTTGCTTTGTAGTCATGAATTAGTAAAGTGTTCTCCACCCATTTAGGGAGGCAGGTAATTTTATCATTACCGGCTTACTAAAGTGTAAGATGAGACTGAGAAGGGGTGAAGTTGTTTATYTGATGTCACAGATCAAGTTAGTGACAGAACTTCTGCCTTCTGTGCCCAGTMCTGTTTCCCAGTTCCTGGCATGGTTCATTAACCTATCCAGCATCTCTTATGCTTATAGAAAGAYTTTTTTGATGCTCTGATGCTTTTTCACGGCTGAATTTTAATTTTTGTTGTTGGGTGGTGGTTTTTGAATTGCATTCCTAGTGTCTGTTTTTGTCAAGTAGACACATTTGTTTTCCACCAAAGTAAATAAGCTTCCACTGTGTGTTTTCTGTAACAATGGGATATGTGAATAAAAAAGGCAGAAAAGGAGGAGTTTAATTTTGTTCCTTTCTAGTGAAATCCCTGACTGAAAGCAGAGAATGTAATAATAAATATTGATTTATTACTTTTCTCAATCTTTTGGTAGGTTTGGTTGTTTTTTTTTTAATGCCTTGAGAGAAGATGAACGTGCGTGTGTAGACCTGGAGCATATGCTTGCTGTTAGATTGGTGAATGGATTGCTATTGTTTGATAGGGAAGGAGACCACGTGTGCATTGAGCCACAGGCAGGGTACAGCTGATCTTGTGAGTGACTTAGACTGCCAGAACTGTGAGGAAGGGAATCTGACTCAGGTTCTGTATCAGGTGYCCTCAGTACATCTGTGTGCTTCAGCTCATAGGAACATCATCTGGACTACTGTGTCCTTGTGATGCATTTGTCAGAGTATTCATTGTGCTTAGCAGTGGAAGGTTAAGTAACTAGCAAGGGCCAGAAGGAATCTGTGGCAGAGTTGTGAGCCGAGGGCAGGGATCAGAGTTCCCAACTCGTTATTTATAAATCTAGCTTGTATGTTTTCATCCTTCCTGTTCACAAGTAGATGTCCTAATGGTCAGAACACCTGTTTTTGCACCTCAGGACATAGGATTAACTCCCTCCAAATGTGGGGTTAAGTGTACTCTTAAAGTGAGCAGTAGGATTCTGGAGCTGATGGAAATGGGACAGGCCTAATAAAATCCCAGAAAGTTGTAGACTTGTGTTACTGGAGTGAGTACTTGGGGTGTTMAGTATTTTCTTTACTATCCCTACAGAGACACGGATGGTGCAGGGCTGTCCTGCCTGTGCCCAGCTGCATCTTTGTACTTGATAATAAATCATGCTGTGCAGACATTCTTAGTGCCAGCTATGCTCTTGTTAGATGGCAAATTAGATTGTGTAGACTAATGCTTGGTAATTTGTATATACAACCACTAATGCAGGTGGTATTTTGTGCGAGGAATAAACCTGTTCAGGTCTCAGTATTAGGTTGTTGGACTTGSAGTTAACAACTCAGTATTTCCTTGACAGGCCTGGCTGTTGAAAATAAAGGCATTTATGGAGAATGTAGCTGTGCTGCTGGTTTTGCATTCTCAGGTTTGAGATGCATGCTGAAGTCTTGAATTTTCTTTGAACAGAGCTTTGAACCTGCACAGTGCAGAATATTGTGTGTCCTCACAGTGCCTCTCTGCTTCCTGTAGTAATGTGTGTAACTTCAGGGGAGTGGGATTCTTCAGTGCAGTGGCAGCTGCTGTTTGAGGTGTTTTCCRCTATGATTAAATTATTATCTTCTGTCTGATTTATACTGTGAGACCTTAGTATTTGTTTGATGTTGGTGTGTATCTGGTTCTGCAAATATGACCTTGCAGTTAAAACAAAGCAATTGTGTAAATACTTGCCTCTTGTAAGATAATGCTGTGGCTGGAAATGCAGCCTTGCTGTCTGTCACTGATTAGCTTTAAAAACCTCTACTAGTCTGGTTATAGGAAACCATGATACTTATTTTCTCAGCCTCAAGGCAACCGAACTGTAAAGTAGCAAGAACCAGAAAGTCACAATTTCGAGGTGAAAATTAGAATCTTCTATTTAAAAGGTTATGTCATTGGCATCTCTCCTTGCTGCTCTTCACAGTAAATGTTTCAAAAACTTGGCATGGTTGATGATCAGCTGCTGACTATCAAAAATAAATTGTTAAAACTCCTTAAATTCTGAGTCATCATAAATGTGTAGGTGAYAGCATGGAAGGCAGCTTGTTGCAGTGTGTAAAGCATGTGTCACTGACACTTGACAAAGATGATCTTAGTGTCCTGTGGCAGGTGTGGACTTGTTATGCTCGTTCCTACTTTCAAGTCAATAACAGAATGGAGCATTTGCTACAACAGCAGGACCAGCCTGTGGCAGCATCCAGGGATCAGCTTTGTTACCTGGGTTATTTGCTTGGGGTGGCTGCATGTTTCCAACAACCTTGGTTTGCTCCAAGGGTTAATTTTCTCCTTCCTTACACCAAGAGGATGGTGTGCTCATGTTTCTSTGCTGATAGAAACCAAATGTGGATGTTAGAGTCCGACTGGTTTGACTTCAATTTTTCACGGGTTGAGTGGGAGTAGACAGTTGTCCCATGCCTCTGGAAGTCAGGCCAGGTATCATGAATGCTCAGTAGGTGTTGTGAGCACATGTAATTAGCAGCAAGCTGGGGCTGGCAGCCTCTGGAACAGAATCTCTCTCCTGGCTATGGTGAGTGGGGAGAAGGAAGGGTAGCCGAAAAATTATCCGGAGGGAAGAAGAGTATCCTTCTKTATGGAATTTTTCTTACCTCTTTAAAAAGAAAAATAATACTTTGGATATCTTTATTGAAAATTTTTGAGAAATAATTTGTTTTCTCTGTTACTGTAAGTGATTCTCAAACTGATAGTGTTACTAACTGCTGTTTTTAAGGTTGATGGTCTGTCAAGGGATGTTTTTTGGTTTTGGTTTTTTTTTTTCCCACCTGGAGGTGGACAAACTTGAACTTCTATAACCTCACTGGAGGAAGAAAAAAGATTGCTTGCAAACTTGATCTCAGGACTTTTCCTCTTCACTGGAAAGTATAAAGTCTGTAACTCTGATTAAATGGTCCTAATTTTGGCAACTGCAACTAAATAATGAAAGTCAAAGATTATTGGAAATTAAGTTATATCTGGAGGTCCTATGTCAGGATTCTGATTTCACCTGTTTATCCTTTTTTAATGCCCTTCATACTGAAATATGGTTCAATTTCATACCCTTGGAAGAAGAAAATTTGAAAGACTTAAGTATTTTCCTACCKTAATGAAGAAGGTAAAGGCGAATGGGGGAGCTAATGAAAAGGATTCTTGCATCAAAAGTGAGGATGTTGTGTCTGKGGACTCTAGTTTGTATTAATGAACAATCAAAGAAAATTCATGTATGTCTACAGTAAGAAGAATGCCTGTGGAAAGAAAGAGCAAAAAAGTAAGTCCTTCCCTTGGAATGCTAAGAGAGGTGGAAAGTGTGGAAATCAAATTTCCAGAAAAATTGCCAAAAAAAAATCAAATTACAAGAAAATTGCTTGTATCTGGGAAGCTTCTTTAAGCATTTGGAAATGTGAGGGGTCAAGGAGGTATTGGAAACAAGATATTAAAAGAGGTTTAAAAAAAGGTAATTGATTGGAGCGTAATGCCAGTTTAAAGAGTTGGTCAGTGTGAAGGAGTCTGACAATAGAAGCAAATAATTGATGCAGTGAAAAGTGAAAATAAGTGTTTTACTTTTCATAATAGTGAAGCCAATGAAGTTGCACAAGATCGAGAAAGTATTTTGAATTTTTACACGCATGGATTTGGTTTCTACAAGAAAGAACTAGTCTGGGAGTGTGTGACAACATGTGTGGCAAGAATGCAATAAGCATATATGACTCAAACCTGCACAGGAGGGATGCAGATGTGTCACAGTTTGGAAGATAACTTAGTGARGCACAGATGCAAATTGAGATACTTTGGGGCCCAAGACTGCTAGGGATAAATGAAATATTTCTTGTATCTATAGTTGTTTGAATCCTCCTTCCAGCTTTCTCTGAAGACTTACACCACTCTTGGAATGGCTTACTGGGCTGGTTGAAGTGGTAATTTAGGGGCTGCTATTTAAGATCCTTGTATTCTGTGCATGGTATGTTGCTGCTTCTTATCTGTGCCTCCAGATGTTGGGGATGTGGAGGAGATATATCAATTCTCTTGACATTGGAGGAGGATTTTTAGCCTCCATTTTATTTCCTGGTATGAAGCAGCCTGCTAAGGAGGATGAGATTTTATTAAATGAATTGCTGTAGGTCTACAATGAATAAAAGCCTTTAAGTTTTTAGTCTGCAAAAATACGTTAATGCATTTTGATGTTTTGTTGGTCGGGCTTTTGTTTTGTTTGGATTGTTTTTTTTAATGTCCTAACTTTAGTACAAATAGCTTTCGCTGTACTTTTAGCACAGGTATGTTGTTTACCTACCCACCTGGAATCTCCAGAAATAGGTACCTTTTTTCAGCCCTGTGACAGCACTGATTATGCAGCAGCAGTGTTTTAACCTGGTAGGAAAAGACAAACTGCAGTTCTAACCAACCCTTGAACAYGGGTGATTAGGCTAAAGGGGTTTTTCTCCCTTCTTTTCATGCAGGGTAATTTTTGCTGTTGATGCAGCTCCAAACTGAGCACTGGGGTAGATCTGGCTGACATCAAGTTTCAGCCAGWCCTGAACAAAGACTGCCAGTGGTGCCCTGTTAAAATAAGCTTTCGTCAGCTGCAGCAGTAGGTAGTTCCATATAATACTAATTATTACTGTACACATGTAAATTAGTCTAGAACATGAAGATTAAGTTTAATAGGTCAGAAAGAAAATACTTCAGATTTGTGTGATTTACTTTTTTTTTCCAAGTCATTTGGCGCAAAACCATTAGAAATGCAGTATGGTTCAGGAAATCTGCATGGAGTTKCAATAGTGATATCTTTTTAATGAAAGGGAAGTTCCTAAGTTGTGGAATGAGAGCTTTAAAAGTCAACTCTAGGAGATAGAAGTGAGATTTTAATATTTAAATTTTTTTTGGTCTTTGAGGTTTGTTTACAGCTTGTATGTGTGCAAACAAGTAGTGGTGTAGCACTGTCGTTTTCAGGTCTGCTACGGGTGAGCCACTTATACATAAGGAGAGGGAAAGAAGACAGATAAAACCATGCAGGATGTGATTGTTTTGTGGTATGCTAAATCACTAGCAGCAGCTAGGAGAAGAAGTTTTGGGGCAATTGCTTGGTGAGTGCTACTTTCCATGTAATTTCAAGTACAGCAGGGCTACTGGCAGGCTTAATGAGATGACCAGAGTAATTTATAGCAAAGCAGTTGATGTAATTGGCCACAGTCACTCCTGCATTATTAACTATTTATYGTTATGGTTTAATAYRCTCCTTCAAGTTTTCACTCCAATCCTGATCGAAAGTATTTATGTGCCCTTTTATGAATTGCTGAAAACGAAATGGCACCAAGGGGAATACTACCAAGGTGATTGTTTCCTTCATGATGTTCTCTGATCCATGTTTGGACACTGTTACTAAACTTAAATACAGGTAGAGATGCAGGTACAGAGAGACAGATTTTACTGTCAGAGTGAGGAGGGAAATGTCCAACTGAGGTGTGCCATTCTTTTCCTTCTGTATTTGGCTATTTYTGGCATAAAATAATTTTGGTTGGACTTTGCAGGTAAGGAAGATGGGTTGAGAAGTTATGTCTTATAGTTTCTTTATTTTATRAGGTGTTTTCCTCACCCTGAAAACATCTGGATTTCCCCCCTGTTTATTAAATAGATCAAATAAATCTAAAGACAGGCAGTTTGAATTTTTTTATTTTACGTGGATGGCTTGCAGTGAAATATCAGGTGAAAAAACAGATGTTCTTAACCACTGACATTGGTTATTGGTTTCACACACGTGCTGTAAAACCAAATGTGAGTCAGATGAMACTGCTGTTCAGAAAGGAATGTATTTTGTTATACAAAAGGAAATAATCTTGATTGAGCTTTTAATTGCCATTGCATCATAATACTTAGTACACTTATGCCTGGTGAAGCCTGGAYGACATAGTTGTAGGATTCAAAATTAGACTGGCAGGCAGAGAAAYTGACTTGAGCTAAAGGGTAACTTTGTGCTGGAGGGCAACAAACTCACTTTAATTACAGTGTTAAAACAGTATCTGCATCGTTCATCCAAACACACTTGGTTTATTTGTACTAAGTTTGGTTTAAAAGTTGATGCATCACTTCATTGTTATATTTTGATTTTTTTTTTTCTTTTTGTTAAATCTTCATGTGGTAGATAAAATTGCTAAAACAGAGCAAAAAGAATGCTTGAATGCTGCATTTATGAAGTCAAGAAAGTAAGTACAGATCCACARCTCTTCCCTAAAATGAGAGGTGGACAGTTAAGAGCTTTGTGCACTTGGCTTATGCTAGTGTCCTGGGGAGGCAGCATGAGACATGGTGTCTGGTCAGGGGCATTATAGGCATAGTTTTATTAGCAGCTTCAAAGATGTTATTGCCAGCTAGGGAGGTGTTGATGAGGATACTGAGTAAATCTGAGACTGGGATATCTTGGCTCTTGAAAGCTAAAAGCACCCCAGAATTTCTAATTCAGAACTGAGGAAGATGTTTGTCAGTGGAAGTGTCCAAATCTCTTGAACTTTTTGCTTAACTTTCATGTTTAGGATCTAAATGTTTGTTTCATCCAAACTTAGAAGTGCTTGGTAACAGCTATATAAATAATTATGTTTGAAACGGACATAATCAGCCTTATTGCTGGTTGCAAACGTCCACACTCAGGTATTCAATCAGCTGCAGATGGTGTTATCTTATAAACAGGAAATGCRCTTAAAACACTGTATGCTAAAGCTATTTTTGAGACCTGAGTCACACTGATACCCAGGCTCTGGTAGGGCCTTTCTGAGATCACTCTGTATCCTCTTTCTGGCTTTCTGATGGAAATAAATTGCCAGTGAATGTTTTTCTGTATGGATATACTTCCCAATGTTTTGTTGTTCTTTTAGCACACGGAGATTCCCCGTGATGTATCCTGTTTTTGCTTTGGGAAGGCAGAAGAGTTACCTCGTTTTTCTGGTGAAACCAGTTCTTGCTATTTACATATGTAGCTGATCTTGACAGCAGAACTGCAGCCATCCAAAGCCACCACCCAGCTGGGTGCACAGAGAAAGCTACTTATCCTAGCCAACAGCCAGGGCTGCAAAATGACTGGATATACAGTCTCTWTGTGTTCAATTATCTTCTCCTTTCAGACTTTCAGATTTAAATCTGTGTGATTAAAATGCCTTGAARTGCATTTTTCTGTTTCTTCTGTCAGCTTCCACAGCAGGGCTGTGCTGGGAGAGGGATYTCTCTGCTGGTGACTCTAATTAGTTGTGGAAATACAGCAGACAGGTCCTAAGTWAGCAGATGGAAAGGGACAGCCAGCACAAAGAAAGCAGGATAGGTGCATGCCTGCTGCTCGCTCAGAGCAGGCAGAGATCTGTTGGGCATGCAGATCTTTTGCCTCAAAGTGCCTGTGAGGATCTGAGTTCTGGGTGGCTGGTAATTTACTCATTTTGGGGAATTGGGTGTGTGTGAAGCATGCCCTGGTGTCCTCTTCCCCTGCTCTGTAGCTCAGGCTGAGAAGGTCTCTTAGCAAGGGCTTGACTTAGAAAGGGCACAGTGGCTGAGTTTTTGTGACAGTAGATGTGTCTCCATGCMTGAGCTTCCAGGTGCAGATGTACYCTTAARGCTGGTTCAYGGATTGTAGCCTTCAGCAGTGCAGWGAGGAGGGGTGCTGGGCACTGAGTGTTTCTTTCCAAGCTGGTGTTTCCCTGGTGATAGTACTTTCCTGTACTATTCCCTTTGGGACTTCTGTGAACTTGAAATAATTTATGCTACTGCACTCTCCTCCCAAAATCTGTTTTGATTACTGTGGTTTTAGATTGGAGCTGGGCAGTTCAAAAGTGTCACCCCCCACATAAGTTCTCCTTGCCCAGGTGCTGCAGCATTTGTGTGCCTGTTCTGCAAGGCTGGGGTGTTTCAGCCTGTTTTCCAAGCTGGCATGCAAGCAGAGGCTGGCAGAATGCTAGCTTGCACTGCTGGAGGGCATCCAGCACCAGCTCTGAGCAAGTGGGTGAGGGAGGGGGAAGCTGTAGAGACTTTGGCCAGGGATTTGTATGGTTTGGAACAGGCTGCAGGCAGCTAGAGGAGGAGGTATGTGTAGGGGGTGTGTGTCTTCTGACTCTGCATTAGCTCCATGCCTYAGTCAATTTTATTCTGAAATGCAGCATATGCTTTGCTCTGCACTGTATGTGTCAAGCTCGAGATTATCTCCAAATCAGAGTTGTTATGAAAGTACATTGACTCCAGTGTTTAAATGCTTTAAAACACTTACTTGCAGAAAAAAAAAAAAGTACTTAATACTACAAAACCATTGCTTCAGAATGGACAGGGGATATTCTCATTCCAAACTCTTGTTTTTCAGGGAAAAAAATATATGGTGCTACTAATGGCGAGAAACTTTCTTATAACTGATAAGAAGGTTATCAGCTTGTTTCCCAAGCACCTTGTTGGAAACAAGGACCTTCAGCTCAACCACAGTGCAATGTAATGGTTTCTGAGAATGAGCTAGTTCTGGTGTGACCTTGGGAGAGTTCCTCACATGTTTTAAATTTAAATACTCTGATACCAAATTCTTCCAGGTCTGTTCTACTGTTTTGGTTTTAGGTTTTTTTCCCTTTGGTTTACCTTTTTATTTTTTTTTTAAAGAGCATTAAAATGTAATCTCTAACTGGTTATGCAACTTAAAGTTCTCTGAAGAAATACCATTGTATTTTCAATTCTAAGTCTTTGAATTTTCTTCTTGGGAAGGATGCCAGATTTTAAAATTCTTCACAAAAATGTTACCTTTGTTATAATTATATAACCTGATGTTAGCAGCATAGTATTTCATATGAGGTTAAATTTTCTTGTCTGTCAAAATCATAATTGCAACAATTATGATATGTTTATGGATTTTCTAGGCTGTTTTTCAAGCCATGCTCCACCACATATTGGTATTTGTACTTACATAGGTGAAGCTCAAAGATGAGCTCTTGGAATGGCACTGTGACTGGTGAGGGGCAGGAAATGCCCAGGCYTTTTGTGAGCAGTATTTCAGTTCAGCCAAGCTCATGTTGCACATGGGGAAACCCTTGTGATCAGGTCTCTCTGGTCAGAAGCTGACCAGAACTGCTTTTCAGGAAAACAGACTTTTCATCACATGTCAGACCAATGATGGCTTGGTGAGACTAATGTCCATCTCACTTGATGAGGGCTGGGCTAGTTTTGTGGGACACTGTGCTTTGATGTATATACCCAGTCTTTTAAACAAATAAAAATAGTCTCCCTTTCAGTCAACTTCATGACACTGAGTGTCACATGTTTTCTAAGTAGGCGTCCAGTATTTCAGAAGCTCTCCATAATGAAAAAGTTTTGAGGAGTTTCTTTCTACATGGATTTTTGGAAGCTTCTGGTGTTAGTGGTAAATCATAGTTTAACATTTGTAGTGTGCCTGCCTGTGCGTATGTGAGAGCTAGTTAATAGTAACACTCATTTTGGGAGAACTAGGGACTCTGTCTTTAGCCTTGTATATGGGATCTGAAGCCTTAAAAAAACCACAACCACCACCCCTCATTCCCCGATCCACCCTGGCCTTCCTCCCCCCACCTCCAACTAAACAAATCCCTAGAAGATACAGGAGATGGACTATTTGCCAATGACCTGTCCTTTAATGTCCCTTTTGTTTAAATTGTTCATACTGTATTTCCAACAGAAGAAAGACATATTTTCACCAAAGTTCTACTTGATTCCACTGAAGGAGGATGCTATTTTATTTCTGCTCAGGTCAGTAAGAAATGTTAAGAGTTTCTTTCTCCTTCAGCCTCCACAAATAATAGAGGGGCTGGGTCACAGTGACCCTGTACTTATGAGGCTCCCCTCTCCAGAGTTAAGGATGAAGGAAAAAGAGCATATAGTGAATRTAAGGAAAAGAGTTGTAGCTCCCCAAACTTCCCCCCCAACCCCCCCACTGTGAGTTTATTCACATTTCCTTGAGAGCATGGGAGCTTTTGGAAAGCAGGCTGCTAAGGAATACAATGGCTGTGCAAACCCTGGCAACAGTTGCTTGGTTTCCTTTTTTTTTTGACTAGTTTACATGCCTCTCATGACCTATGARTTAAATACAACTGTGTGGATAAGCAGATGTGATCAAATATCTCCTTATTAAAAAAAAAAAAACCAACAAAAACTCCCAAACACACACACCAACCCTCCCCCAAACACAACAAAAGTGAACCAAAGTGCTCAATATACTGTACACAGCAGAGTAAGTCACCCTAAGTAATRTGATGCTGCTCTTCAGGTCCTGTGAGTGTTTTTTTTTTCCTGTGCAAGTTAAATGTTTTGGCCTTGAAGAGAGAAAACAACATAGATCACTGCTAGGAAAGCTTTTGAGTACTCAATGATTAAAAATCATTGCTAACCAAATTTTTTTTCTGTGATTTTGTCAAGAAGTGGTTAGTGAAAATAGATCACTGTAACAGACTGGATCYGGACTGTTTACATGTGCCAAGGTAAACAGCACAAGTCTGTCATTTCCAACATACAGCCTGGTGCTTGTTTTCAGAAGAAAAGGAAAGCTGTGCTCTGTAACTGCAGAGAGATAAGGGAGACTGGTAGTCATGTGAATGTGAGCTTTCCCTGTGATTCTGTGCCTRAAAGCAATCTGTGATTCAGATTTATCTGTCTGTGGTAACTCCTGCTACGCTATATCTAACTTCCAAAAAGAACATTGAAAATAAGAGAGGATTCCAAAAAGCCMCAAGAATAAGTCTGAAAAAAAATCTTTTTGCTGATAGACTTTAGAAGCTTAATCCCTATCTCAAAAGGAGAAATGGAGTAACTTTCTTACATCCAAAAATAATTCACAAAGTGAAGATAAACTTAACCAACTAGACTAGTAGAAGAGCTATCCATTGCTAGGATGCATTTTTTTCCATCCAGAGTGACTTTTAATTTAAAAAGGTAAAACATATATTTTATTCTTTGCCAAAAGGAAATTTTGTCTTCACAGCTCTAGTTTTAAAGCAGGAGAGCTGTGGCTTGTGTGTTACAGATTAGATTGGATGATTAATGAATTCTTATGAACTGAAGAAATGTCTGCAGTGGGGTTAACATCTCTGTGATGGAAAGGCTTGTCACAGTGGCACTTTTTACAGGTGAGAGACCAGCATCTCAGTGTGCCATTGGAATTGTTCCTGTGTTAATAGGGAAGTCTGCCTGAGTCTGTTTTGGTCTATGTGAAGTCTTAAGTTTGTCTGCCTTACACTATTAAATGAGGCTTTTGTTCAGGGCTGTTAACTTGATTCTCATCTACCCTAGTGAGGTTTTGATCTTAGTGGAAGTGGGATCTTGGTATATTTCGTATGGAGTTTTGGGGATTTTTTAAGTTTTGGTTGATATTTTTTCCTGCTGTATCAGATAAATTTAAAGAATATTTGCAGTATAGTCTTGTTGTATAAAGTCCAAACTTCTCTCTGACTGGGTGTTGTTCTTCTGGAGGCTGTTTTCTTTTTCTTTCTTCTGATGCTAAAAAGGGTTTTATGTGAATTTGAATAGAGAAGAAAACCTTATTCAGTAGAAATGCAACAGCCTTTGTCAGAATAATTAATGTTTGTTTTAATATACCAGTGTAAGGTTAAAATGTACTTTCATTCTAACCTTACTAATACCTCCAAATTTGTTTTTGACCAAGTCTAGAAACTTCATAGGAATGTACAGGTCTTTGGGAAATAGTCAGATGATCTTTAAGTGGGGTTTAGAGTTAATGACCTGGGTTTACATGCTTTTAGACAGGAGCAAAGCTGTGTGTTCCATGGGCCATATTTTGATGGTGAAGTGAGGCATCTGAGCATAAAAGAAATTGTATTTTGGGCAGCTTGCTTTTGGGTTTGTTTGATTCTGGGACCCCAAGCCCGTAGTGGTAACTGATGCCAAGACTGAAGCTCAGTGGGAGACAGATGTGCACCTCTTCCAATGAGGTGACATCAGACTTGTGTTACCCTRCTAGTGAGATCAGCTTACCTGTGATCTCAGCTGCTGTGTTCACATCTACATGCCACAGCTATAGAATGCAAATTGTCAGGTAACCTAGGTTTTGTGGTGTCTCAAAACAAAGGGAAAACACTAACAAAACAAATGCAAAATTATTACTGTCATTAGTGATTGTTAAAAAATGTGCACACCATTTTGCTGAGGTTGATTGCTTATTTGCCTGCTTAATGATATCTGCAATCAAATAATTTCCTGCTGATTAAGATTTTTCCTGTAGTCCTGAGAGAAGGTGTAGCTTAATTTTTCTCTGCAGCTTGCTAAATGGCTCAAATTGTTTGCAATGGCTACACTTTGAAGATGTAAATGTGAAGGGAAGATTTTTTTTTAAACAGGCTTCTCTCCTATAAATAACTCAGCTTAGTCCTATTTAAGTTTACATWTTTTTTTTTTTTCTGGAACATGACTTTATATAGTTGGACTGGTCCATTTCTAAACAAGGTATGAGAATCACTTGGGTATGTGTCTCCAGTATCTGGTTCTTACATAACTGTSTTCTGTAAAACTTCCTGGTTGTCASTGAAAATGGTTTTCTRCTCATGCTMTTTTACAGGTTTCTGKTATATTTTGTGGCTTGAGATGRAAAATGCTAACAAGTTATTGGCTGCACTTAATAATTTCCTTGGTGATTAAATATAACATAACCATAAGTGCCTAAAATTATCCTCAGGCAAAGTGTTTGCCTGATGACTTCTAATTAAACTTAGAAATGTCTATATATTAAAAACAAGTTGCTGTTTTCATCTCATAAGTGCTATACTACAGCCTGATTTATGCCTTTCCTCTTTTAATATTTGGTGCTRGCTTTTGTAACCCAGAGGAGGCAACCTGCTTCAAATGCTGCCACGTGTTGGGCATTATAGTAGTGATTATGAGAGATGGTGTAGTCATAGAAATAAACCTTGTTTTCTTTATCTTTAAGAAGAAAGACGTCTCTTTCTCTAAGTCTCTATGTCTTGTTTTCCTCACATTAAGGAAGCTGAAATTGCCAATAGTGTTAAAGTTGCTTCTCTTGTTTCCCAAGTCTGTTGAAGCATCTCTTTTTTATCATCCAGCCACTTACTGATTAGGTAAAAAGTACAGATTTAAGCAAGCTGGTTTTCAAAGTAGGGAAAAGATAATGTTTATTAAAACATTATTATTAGTTTATTAGTTTATTATTAAAACACAAAAGTTTTAATGTGCTCACATTTTTTTCTGTTGATTAGATAAGGATTCAGAGCAGATTCTGCGTAAATGTCCTAAGAGCACAGTAGAAATCTACATTTAATAAGGATTTCTTRYAGTCTGTCACTCATGACAACACTTSTAAAYGCCAGCAAGGGTTTCTAAGAAAGCTGTAACAGGTTTTGTGCTCTAGAAAAATTGCATTTAAAAGTAGAACTCAGTATCCTGAGTTTGGGYTCTTGGAGCTGTTGAATTGGCTGATTCAGACACTAATATAAATGTGTCTGTAATACTGTGATGCTCATACTTCGATTCCTTTTATTTTATAACCACAAAAATGCTGAACTTTAGTGTAGCTCTTCTCTCTTGCATACAGCATGTTTCTAAAACTACATTTCTCAAAAACATTGCTTCCTAAATCATGATTTCACAAATTGTAGGGTTTCAGTTTCTTCTTATGGCAGACCAATTATTTTATTCCCTGTATGCTGGCATTGACAACACCAGCCCAGATTTCAGTCAAATGAGGTATGACTGTATGTAAACTATAGGGACTCTGAAACTACTGGTGGAAACTTCACAGATACGAGTTAATTTTTCATTTTCCCCATGTCTCTTTCCAGAATAATTGCAAAGAACTTGGTTTCTTCAATAGTGCAGACAATGGGTGTCTGTTTCAAAAGATCAGTTAAAAGTGTGCATTTCAGGGCTGGATGTGTCAAGCCAAGAAATCATAGCCCACCTAATATAGTTAGATTACATGCTCACCAAGAATGTTATTTTTATAATCTCAGAAAGAACTGAGATGTAATTGGAAGCATTACAGCTCCGAGGAGACATGTCTAACACATTGCCCTTTAGCTGCACCCAAATCTTACATGTTTACTTTTCTCAGAAGGGGAGGGTTGGATGTATTTTTCTCCATCCCTTGCTGCCTTTTTGCATTACAATTCTCAGTGTACCAGCAAGAATTGTTGTACTCAAACAGAGGTCAAGCACAAAGACTTGCTTTTATCTGTGGTACTAGAAGGTAACACTGACATTTTTTTTAAAAATGTGATCTGAGTCAGGGCAACTTTGCTCTTTCCTGTGTTACRTGCATTTGAACATTTTAAAATTACACTTGTGTTCTTGTGGTCTAAGAGCTCAATTCTCAAGTGTAAGTAGATGACAGACCACCATAGGATGTCAGTGCAGGGTGGTGTTCAGGGGAACTTTTGAACTGCAAGAAGCAGYAATATCCTCAGTGAAAAAGAACGAAATGTGGGAATCTTGAGGACGAGGGAAAACTATTGGCTCTGTTTAACAGTTTATCAAGCTGAAGACAAGTCTGGTTTTTGTCCTATGATTTTTTGGACAGTGAGCACAAACATAAGGAAAGGGTAGTGGCCAACGGAGTGTGACAAAAGTAGGTGTTTTATTAGTAATTGTACTACAAGGTCATACAGTCAGAAGAGGTGCTTTGGCTCCTTTCTTCCCCCACCCTAAATACAAATAGCAACTAATCTTATGGTGGAAATGGGTTTAATGGTGAATGTCAAGTTTTGGAGTAACACAGGTGCTCAAGTAGAGAATAGCATCCATGTGCTTAAGATCTTTAGAAAGATTAAAAAAAAAATAAGTGAAAGAGGCTTTTGTAGTATATTTATACCTGGTTCTAGGAACACTTAAAAGTGATTTCTTCCTGTAATAGCTTTAGTCCAGCTGAGTCATGGCCTTATACAGCATTTAGGCAAAATTGCCTCTAAAATAAGTTTCCAATATCTGTTAAGAAAAAAAAAAATCCACTTATTACTGCAAATTGAAAAGTAGGGCTTTTACAGCAGAGTATTTTCTGGACAATGTGCTGAAGCTCTTCATCTGAAGGGGACTAGAAACATTTGTCTATAAGAATAAGGAGTTTAAATCCATCWGTATAGTTCACTTTGCTGTGAGTTTACTGCCCAATTTGAATCTTAAGAGAATCATAGACAGTGATTTCTCTTAATATGGGGTGAAATGTGGAACATTACAGAAAATCAAGAGGTGATGGTGATGCTGCTATTTGAGCTTACTGGAGGAAACCATTACCTTTATTTCTACAGGTCTAGTTATAGCAATTGGTGAAAAATCCAGTGCATTGTAGAATTCCTGAAGTGGTACCCCAAGTAGACATTGATGTTCTACGTTTTTGTGTCCTTGTGTCTAACTCGTGCCTCCGTGAGGGCTTGCTTTTCTCTGTCACCTCTGTGTTGTGCCTTGCTGCCTCTACACTTAGTCTGTGCTGTAATATTTAGCCCCAGAAGGGCTCTCATCTCCTTGTGGGTGAAGCAGTTTGCCATCATAGCACTTCAATGCCTTGTGATTGGCATCTGGCCTGATACAGGGAATAGTTTGACCCGTGCCAAATAAATACTCTTACATAAGCAAGCATAAAGTTACTGTGATGATCACATTTAGATACCACCTATTCTTCATTGCTCT
Organism: Malurus melanocephalus; assembly: GCF_030028575.1. Lineage (NCBI taxonomy): Eukaryota > Metazoa > Chordata > Aves > Passeriformes > Maluridae > Malurus > Malurus melanocephalus. Next base: position 3,127,450 of record NW_026623268.1, read on the forward strand.
TCTGAGGTTCATTTGTTCTTCAAGATAAAATTACACATCCAGTATGAAGACAGTTGATGGCTGAAAATAAATCTGTTTGCATAACCTTTTACTGTTCTTTGTTGCAGCTCTCAAGTTCCACTTACAAATATAGGAGTGAGGAATTCAAGAGACAGTTTTCTCATCTGCCAGACTCAGAGAGACTCATAGTAGGTAAGAAGCAATCACAGCAAAAGTCCTTGTCTTCTGGTTGATGACTTCAGATTGCAGTCATGTCAAAGCATGGGTTTTTGAATTTTTTTWATGGCAAATTCTAAATACAGCTGGTTATTTCCTATTCTCCTGTCTTTGAACCAATACCAAGTACCTTCAAGGAAAGCCAGGTCCATACTCCTCTCCTCTACTGCCTGCTTTGTGGAAAGATAAGGGATGTTGTTTTGAATCCCTGTTAACTAGATAGATCATCCTTAGCAAAAACTTTCTCCTTATACCCTGGAACTAACACCCTTGCCTGAGGCACCTTGATTAATGTGACTCCTGGGACTGAGTGACATAGTGGGTGGCTGTAATTTAAAACATTATTTTTCAGATGAAKGGGAGAGGAAGAAAGCAGGTGTCAGAGAATATCAGATTATGGTGCATAATTTTTCTCAACACTGAAATTTTCCTTTTGAGCTCCAACTCTGTTTCACTCCACTGTAGAATCCAGAGAAGGCAAGCATGTAACCCTACCTCCTTAGCATACACCTTTKAAGCACCTTATTCCCTCCTTTATCACCTGCCTGTCTTGTGTTTGTGTAACAAATCCACTGTGTATTTTCATACAGAAGTGGCATTGTGACTGTTCAAAGGATCTCTTGTTTTATGCAACTTTTCAGGAAGTGAAYGTTGAGAGGCTGTCAGTGTATGCTTGCAGTGTGCAAACAACAGCTCTGAAGCATTTAAAGCCCTGTGTCTTTTTCCAGCCTCAGGAGGCAGTTATCCTCTGAAATGCCTTCTGCATTTTTAAAATACTTCAGTAGGGAAGTAAAGCAGAAGAAAAGGCTRTTACTTCAAAGCATTGTTTTGATGTTTCTCCTTACACTTGATTGATGCAGAAAGCCATGGAGCAAACTCTGAAGCACAATTTCAAAGAAGAATGCCTAGGACTTAGAGAAAGATTTAGTAGTGSGTTAATTTGAATCTGTTCCATGAGAAGCAAAGCCACTACTTCTATGTACATGTTTTTTTGCCCCATAAAGACAAGTGCTTCCTTTAAAGGAAGCATCCTTTTTGCATCCTCCAAGCAAAGAGCTTTTCCTTTGCTGGATGTAGAGAAACTTTCTACTAGCTTTACAGTGCTCCAAGAAACCATTACGGGCTGCTGTTCATTAAAAGAATTGTCACTGCTTCTGTTCTTAACTTAGCYGTTAAAAAGAAGCAACTATTCTGTAATGAACACAATATATAAAGATTATATGAAATATTATTTTCTTAAAATTAAAGGAATTACTTAGACTGTCTAAATGGGAGCTTAAAGGAGTGCCACTATAATTTGCCTGAAAATGTTGTTTTCAACCAACATACTAAGTTACTGGTTTTGAAAACATAGAAATGTAATMTCTTCCTTTTGTTTTGGTATTCTTTTTCATGTGGGTAGGTTTGAGTTTTGAGTGGARTTGCTCATCACTTGCCCAGTGATGACTCTACAGATCTGAATCCCTCTCTTGAAAACACAGAAGTCAGATGCAAACTTCTTAATAATGCTTTCCTCAAGTTCTTAACCTCAAACTCCTGTTGCCTTCCTCTCTCAGCATTTTGGTATCTATCTGACTTTAAATGTGCACTTACAGCCTATTTGTTTAGATTTAAATTTATGTAACTCTGTTTGTCTCCATGGGCTTGTATACATACCTCATTCTTGTTGCAAGAAACTTTATTTCCACCTGATTATATGAGGGGGGAAATTGTAGAGARTTTTARAAGTCTTAATAAAAGCCTCTGTAARTGGAGACAGCTTGAAGGTAAGATGYTGGGGRCTCCTGRRCTTCTTGATATTTGAACAAGAGCTGTATTATCTTCTCAGCACACAAAATCAAAATTCTGGCTCAGACAATACCAGATACAAAGCTGTTTAATACCTCTAGGGGTAAAATCACTATCATCTTACATGAACATATATGTTCTGGGTATTTTCTATACATTCAGTAACTTTCTTTAGGTTTAAGTTTCTAAAAGAAGTCTGTCTTAATTACCTAGCAGCAGTACTTCTGAATATTCCTTTTGTTTGAATATTCAGGCTCTGAAATTGTGAAATCTCTCTGAGATTTTTWAAAAAGTGCAACCAAATCCTCTGCTCTTGTTCTTAATTAGCAGGTATCTGATGATGGGTAATTGCATTCTAGATTAAATCTGTTTCTCAGTAGRGATGTTTCAGTCAGAGACAGTACCCTAAAAACGACAGCCAACTTCTGCTAATATCCCCTGCCTGAAGAACTGGATAGCTTCAAGCTGCCAGTTAGTGTCTCACTCTGCAGATAGTTTTAGCTAGTGATAGGATCTGTTCAGTGAAAAACTTTTAYCTTACTACAACATATGAACTACTGCTATGTAGGAGTTGACAGTATAATCTGTTACACTGTAAAATGTTGGTGTGTTCTGTTGTTTAGGTGCTTTGAAGTTTTAGTAATGAATATTTCTCCCATTTATTCCTGGTATTGCCTGACACCTCTTCTCTAAAAACATAAGATAAAACACAGGGGTTGATACATAGAGTGCTGTCCTCACATGGATGTRCCATCCAGTCTGGCTTTGGGCTGTTCCCTCAACAATGGTTTGGATGCAAGCCAGTACAAGCCTACCTTTGTAGACTTCTTAAGAGTGAAAGAAATTACTTTTTATTATACTGTAATACTCCCTCTCATTTTTGTTAACAGGTTTGGGTCAGCTGTGCTACAGTCAGTGGGTGAGTAACTTGCTCTTGCTCTCTGTACACAGATTACGCCTGTGCACTCCAGAAGGATATCCTGCTGCAAGGACGCTTGTATCTCTCTGAAAACTGGCTCTGTTTCCACAGCAACATTTTCCGATGGGAAACCACGGTAAGATCTCTTAGCTCACTTGAATCCCACCTTTTCTTTGTCTTGTTCTATCAGGATATAGGATTAGAGTCTCACAAACAATTCCTATCCTGTCAATCAACCAGTAACTCTGGGCTGTGAAGAAATAGCCTGCATCCCTGAGTGGAAATGCAGATCCRTGCCCTGTAAAATGAGAACAGCAATGGAGGAATCTGAATGCTGACATAAGCCTSCTCAGTCAGTTATTCAGCATCAGAAGTTTAGGAATTATGCTAAAGCTGCCATTTTACATTCCTGGATGACAATTTGCCTTTTCTTACCATGCAGAGCTGCCCTATAAAGGAAAGGACTATGTAAAGCATAGTCTCCTACTGTAAGACCTGGGGCATGACATGGTATGTGGGGTTGCCCTACTCAAGAGCTCTCCAGCATTGTGCCTTACTTTACTTAGCCTCACATGTAAATATCAACATCTAAAAACAGCTGAAGGGAATTGATAAATGACTCCTGCAAGTTCTCATACTATGGTCTGTGGCTTTTGAACAGTRTGAGCACAGGTAGATGTTAGCCCTTGATTTCTGTCAGATTAGGTTAATGAGTTAAAATTTTTCATTCAAACAGTTGTTGCATCTGCTGTAGAACTTGCATGAAGCAGGGAATGAGAAAGGGAAGATAATCTAGCATAGAGGGGACGGACATGTCAAAATGTCCATAATGTATGGGCTGTCAGACTGTTCATACATTGAGTTAGTCTCTTACACCTGAGTGCTCTGAAATACACAGGGCAAACAAAAAAATAGCTTATGTATTTAAGACAGCAAGAGGCTGCAAACAAGTGAAACTGAAAAACRAGATTGCTTTCATGAGATGGATTTGTTGATTGAATATTTGTTACTTGAGATTTGATATTAGTTAAAAAATAAGCCCCTTGAAATTACAYCCTTGAATATATAAACTGTTCAAAGACTGATCGATTTTGGATTTTTTTAGCTTAAACAGCATATGTCCTGGTAACATGTTCCTTCCAGTCTAGCAGAGTGATATCTTCAGCAATACCTTTAGGCAATCTGAGCTCATCAGCTCCAATGCTAGAACCAAGTTTGGTACCTCATTAGCAGGCTCTGTTGTTGCAAAGAGAGGGAGTAAGTGGAGAACCTTCTGCTCACACAGGAAAAAACAAGACAGAGCTGTATGTTCATCCTTTCTCTAAGCTGAATGGCAGCACAGCCATATATTCAAGAGATGAGAGGGTAGGCTGGATGAAAATGGGTTGTTGCAGCCAGTCAGACCATTTCTTCTAAACAGCAACGTTTCAATTTCTAACACAGAAGTCAAATGTTCCTAGGCAGGAAGAATTTCTGACAGTGACTAGACTGCAAATAAAACTCTAAAAATGGGCTAAATTGTAAACTTCTGTGAGATAACAGTCTATTATGATCTCTCTCATCTATGTCCTGCTTTGTGTGTAGCATTCTGATTGGGATTGGCTTTCAGATCTGTGATTTGTATTTGGTTGGGATTGTGGCACATGGCTGGAGGAGTGGAAGAAAAGAACCACTTGTTTCCCTAGTCCTGATGKGACTGAAGAGGACATGACTCTTAAGTCACCTCAGATTCTACTTTTAAATGCTTGCTGTTAAGGGTAGCAAGTGGAGATGGTAATTGCCTTTGTGATTTCATCTGAATTGCATCCCAGAGTTTGGGGTTAGTTTGAGTTCCTCTTGCATGTTCTGTAACTTCTAACTTTGTAGTCATAAGTTATTCTTAATATGTCCTGTTAAATGTGTTTTGCCTAGATTTCTATTGCTTTGAAAGATATCACTTTCATGACAAAGGAGAAGACTGCTCGTCTCATTCCAAATGCCATACAAATAGCAACAAAAGGAGAGAAGGTGAAAATCTGTGTTTCAATATGTTCTTGCTAAATTATAAAAGTCCAGAACACAGCACTTGTTCTAGTCTATATTTGCATAAGTAAATAAGTTCTAGTCTATATTTGCATTCCCTGTCAAATGTTTTAATGTGATTGGGGTTAGAACAGACTTTGTTTTGGTCCCTGTGCATGTTGGCTTGGTAATTCAACTCTAGTTTGACTAAGAGTCCCTTAGTGGTGCTGGTGCAGTAAMCAGAAAGAAAGAGTTTTAACCTTACTGATTCAAAGGAAGTCTGTTTGAAAACTAAAATCTAGTGCATGGATCCAGAATGTGTATTCTTCATGCTGGAAAAATATCAAAGTCACTGGATTTCAAGGACTCCTGGAAGAACACTACAGAAAACAAAAGGACTGTGATGTCATGAATTTTGAGTAATGGAGAAATTTACCCCAGAACATGTGCTGGGAAATGAAGTTTTTGAGTGTGAATTTGAAAAACTGAAAAGCATTATGCAGAGCTTTCTTACATGCAGCACACTTTGTGATTAGTTAATATATGCCATATATGCCTTGAAAATAATAATTTTTGGCAAAGAACAGAGAATAGCGAACAGTTCCACAGTGAACCTAGAACTGTTCTTTGTGAAGGAACTGTGATTCCTCATATTTGGCTGTTCCCTTTCAATTTATCTAGTATTAACTTCCACTGACAAGGAAGATAGACATCTTTGCTAAAAAAAAACCCTAGCTTTCCAGTGGGAAAGATTTTAATACAACAAATTATGCATATAATTTTATCTCCTATTTTGATTATTTTAATTTCACATCATCTTGTGTGAAAATGTTAGTAAAAGGCATATGTAGCAGAAAAATGGAAATAGCTGTGGCCTGTAAAAAACAGGCATATGCATTTCTGATTTGTTCAACCTTCTCTTTGCAAGTGGGGGAAAAATTTAAGTGTGTAATTAGTCGAGGAGGAGCTTTTTATGCCATGGGTAGTCACATGGCCAGAACAGTGTCTTTATATACTGTGTGTGCATTGGGGAACATACTCTCAATCACTGAAAGTGATACAAAGTGTGGAATGGGAGGAATRCGACCCCAGGTTTGTTGAATGTAAAATAAGGCAAGCTGTTACTGACAACCTTGGGATATTCAAGATACAATGAAGCATTCTGGGATTCTTGAAAATAGCTATATGTGATCTTAAGTCTTACCTTGTTGTTTTTGTTTTTTTTTTTCTGCAGTTTTTCTTCACGTCATTCAGTGCAAGAGACAGAAGCTACCTCAGTATCTTCCGTTTGTGGCAGAACGTGTTGCTGGATAAGGTAAGCTTGCCTYCATCAGTACCTGTGGTTAAGCAACCAAATAATCTTTTTCTAATGTAGACAGATGTCTTTGGAGAATAAGGGACTTGAAGTTAGCTTTTTCTCTCTGACTTAGATTTCTAATCTGATGTTCTGCTTTGGTTCCTTGTACTTTACATCACACATGAAATTCTCATCTTTTCCTTCTCAGACTGCCACCTACAACTCTGCTGTTGAAGGAGCATTTAGCCTTTGCATATAGGTTGCATGCTTCTCTTCCCTACCAGCTCCAGCATATGTTACTAAATTGACATGCATTTGCTTTACATTTTCTATGCCTAATTTGTGATTAAAAATGCTAGAGGTTTTCTCTSTGAAAACTTTCAAGGAAAAAGGCCAWTACTCCTACTCAGTTAAGTTARTTGARCCTTTGCCAGCCAACTCATTGCAACTCTGCTGACCTTGGATAAATGCAACAAAGGTAGGCTGTATGGTACGGAAGTGTGTTTTGGCAACTTTCTGCTAGTTAGCATCCTTAATTTATATTGCAATTTGTGGGTACTTAGGCTAGTCTTCATACTAAAAACGGACTGATGCCTTTGCAGAACATCACTGTAAGGAAGATAATTTTTGTAAACCAATTTCTTCCTGTTTATGACTCTCATTGTTTAAATATTTTAACACAGTTGCAATTACACTTTGAAATATCCATATATAATGCTACAATGATCCCCAAAGGCTTAAAGCTCTTGTGCTGCTTATWCAYAGTAGCTACACTTTTTTTTTTYWAATTCGATGGATTTTAGGGCWGRGTAGAGGCACTTTTTGTCAAAACAGAAGCTGAAAATAAAGGAAACTGCCATTTAATGCAAAACCAATGTTTCTWTCAAACACCTTGACCTTCAAATCAAATGCTATTGAACTGTAACRTCATAACCATCTTGTCTTGAATCCAGCCACAATGTCACCTTTTGACTGGAATGAGCAACTGGAAGTAACCTTGCTTTCYTTATGGTGCAGTTTGTCAGGAATGGCAGTTCTGTAATTCAGTTGATTAGCTCGTGCTAGAGGGTCAATGTATGGACATTCAGGTATACAAACCTTTTCTAGGGCTGGAACAGAGGTAATAAGCTTTGTGCTGTTCAGTATTAGTTTTTCCTACGTATTTCTACTCTGTGACATTGAAATGAGTGGCACATTAGGAACAATTTTTCACTTTAGAGTAGTAGCTAAAGGATAGATMAGAAAGCAGGAGGCATGGACTGCATGCAAGATGAGATAAATTAAGTCAGCAGGTTTCTGGGGACCAGATGCATTTRAGTAGCTTGGGAACTGTCCTTATCATTTATATCAAATCTTGCTGTTAGCTTGCTTGCATCCTCACTAAAGTATGTAAAAAGATAGATCTGTTACGAGAATTTCTGCATGGGGCTCTCAGTTGTAAAATGGGGCACTGTCGTGAGGTGTGTGTAGGGCTTTTTGATGTAGTATGTTTGGAACTATTATTGAAACAGGATTTTTTGTAGGTTGAGCTCCTACTTCTGCAACATAGTAMTGACTTCTGATTCTCTGCTAGAATGTGTTTGAGTCACCTGTCAGATTTCTTTATGATATTCTTTACTAGATCAAGCTATAGAGCCAGCACTGTGGAGTTGAAAGTAGAACTTGAAGTTGCTAGAGCTGGGTTCACTGATTCCACTACAGTGACGGCTGCCTACTGAGCTATTACTAAAAGAGAGCCCTTGGTGTATTCAAGCAGTTTTGCTGTTTTTCCCCCACCACTGTGTCAGGGAGAGCATACATTTGGAAAATACCTCGTATGACTGAGGCCCTGGCATGGTATGCAATACCCTGAGTATGTGAAGTTTGGTCTTCCTGGCTTCAGTGATCAAAGGAATCSTATCATAATTTGTAASGCTTTTGACAAAAAACAAATCTCAYTCTGGAGCCAGTTCCAAAAAGAGCTGGTTTTAATGTTTCCTCTGCAAATAGCTAAATGTTTTAAAGCCTGTGAATAGCTTGGTTGTATATTCTGGAGCACATCTGCTAGATCTGGAGATGACATCCAACAATTAAATGATGAAATAAAGTAATTCTGTTGTCATCAGAAGTGTGAATCTGGCTGTAGGTGTCAGGGTGCTGTTTTGTGCCACCTGATGGTGAATAATCCCCAATTTTCAGGATTTGGATCCAGGGGACTGGAATTGCATTTGCTTCAAATCATGTCTGTTCTGTGGCAATTTTCAGTCATTGGCCTCTTTAACGTTTCCTGGGCGTAGATGTTGTGCTGTGAGGTGTCACCTCTGAAGAGTGACCTGTCTGCTTTATCTGATSTACCTTAAGCTTTCACCACCTGCAGAACTTCTTGGTGGGGTCAGCCTCATACCCTTTCTGAGATCTCCATCTGGTGGCCATTTTGCCTTGTATCTCCTGAGTGTTGCATGTCCGAGGTGGTCGAATAAATCGTCCTTTGAGAAGTTCAGTCTTTCTATTAGAAGTGACTGGGACTGTGCAAGAAAACCAGTAAGTGGCTACAGGCTATTCTGTGCCTAAACTTAGTTCATCCATCAAGGTACCCTCCCCCAACTTTATACTCCTGTTTGATGGGACTCCTGGTCCCCTTTAGCTAAGGTATAATTCTCTACCTCACAGCTTCTTCAAACCTTGCTCAGAATGCACCACAGTGCATTTGGTGCCTTCAGCTCTTCTGCGAATCACTGGGTACTTTCCTCTTAAGATGGGCCTTTCTTAGGGTTTTTATTATTTAAATGTCCATGTAAAAACTTTTTTTTCTTTGAAGGAAAATTCCACTTTTTATTTTTCGGGTCCCTGTTGCAAAATGTGTGCAGARAGAGTCTTGTAGGCTTTTACCTTGCCATTGTTTTTCAAATGATCTAGCATCATGGAAAATAAGGAATCATTAATGCAGGTCTGGAAGAGACATGACACCGGYCTTGATAAAACAGATAGCTGCCTCCACATCCACTGCAGCTTTCAATAATATATCAGTTTATAAAATCAGCCAAAAACTAGTTTTGCAGTGGGCTTTCCAGATTGGTACAAGAAGTTTATTCATGACTATTATTGATAATAAGAGCAATGCCATTTACAGTTTTGCTTTATTTTCCTAAACCTTATGGGTGTCAAATATCCCTCAAGTTTAAGGGAGAAGGAACAAATTAAAATGTAATTAGGCAGGTCATTCAAATCCCAAACAAACACAGCACTCCTTATTTCTAATGGAACAAGATCTTAACTTAATGGGTCTCAATTCCCATGAGTCCTCTTCCTTAGAGTTGGATTTATTTTCCTATTGTTCTTCTTATGCTTTGCTGGGTAGAGATTTGCACCTGTCTCCGGAGACACTGTAGCAGGTAAGTCTAGAGGTGTGAGAAGGGACCAGAATTTCTGATCAGCTGGGTTTCTTGTGGCAAACATCTACCAGGACAGTATTTCTGCCTTTCCCAGCAATTTCTCAGGGAAGGCTGTGGAAAGAGAGACGTTTATTTGCACCTTGTGTACAACAAGGCTAACTTTTGAGATGAAAGAGAGCATGGTTTGATTATGAGCCTCATGTTTGGGCAATTAGAGGGAGAGTTTGCTGTTTCCTTCCCCTGTTCTGCAAACAATCAGAGTTCTGTATCAAGAGTTGCCTGTCAGGAGTGTGGTGGGGGTTGTCTCTTGAGTCAACTTGTATGGCATGTCTTGTTCTTATTTCTGCATTTGTCCATAGGGGGTAAAAATCAGCARCTTTGCTTCTGTAATTCTGTAGTATTGCTTGTGCCATGACACTGCTTTGTCTGGTGTGAAGCAAAGTACTGATGTTTTATGCTCTGGTTGAAAAGACAAAAGTGTATCCCAACTGCTTCTTGTAGTCTTTATTTTTGTATACAAAGAGAACTGAGGAAGAACCTAATGTAGACCATCACCTTGAATGGGCAAAGTAATTCATGTTGAGATTTAGCCTTTCAAGCTTCAGAGCTTCTCTAAGCCATCCTCTCAGAAGCAGAAGGCTGACCCAGAAAATTTATGCCCCTCTTTGCTTTCAGAACTGACCCTTTCTGATAAAATAAAGTAAGTCTCGTTTGATCTTGGCTTGTGACCATTAAGAACTTATTATATCTAGCTGAGCTAGGAATAATTGAGCAGAGTGCAAGAATCCTGTTTTAGAAGCAGAAGTCGGTAACATTGACTTTACAAAACAACAGGAAACAGCTTTATGGATTCCTTTGTAGAAGCTGAAAAGTTTCTCTGCTTTCCTCAAACTATTGAGCTGGCTGTACAAGGGCAGTCCGATTTGCCCACAGACAGAACATATCAGTGAATTTAATTAGCAACATTAGCTCTGTCCCATTATGACTGGAAATCAAGGCATTGGCAGTACTGGGCAACAGAAATTAAAATGGCTTTGTTTCTCTCCTTTGATTCCTGCTTGGAAGGTGTGCTAGCTGARGCTACACCTCAGTCATATTTTGAAACGATGTAATGCCGGTCCCTGTTTTTTGCCGTTTAATGAGAACAGCTGTAGGTAGTTGTTTGTGGTTATGGGTTTATTGCTCCAAAAGCCAGCATGCCTGGGGAAAGTAAGACAAGCTGTAAGTGCATGCATGTGGTTCAGCAGTGCACTGCTCTGGGGAACAAACCCCCGTGCAGAGGGAGGCTGGCGTTAGCTGCTATGACCCTTGCTTTATAGCTGTGTGTTTTGTGTTTTAATGTTTACTTTGCCCTCGCTAGGATTAAATACCTTGAAACTGATCTCTGCCAATAGGGGTGCTTGTGCCAGCTGCTTTGTGAAAAGCCCGAAACCGTGCTGTGCTGGGAAACACCCGAGGGAAAAAAGCCCTTCTTGGTGTCCCGAGCTGGGCTGTGTTGGCCCCGGCTGTTGGGGCGAGCGGCTCCCGTGCGATGCGATGCAGCGCGGGGGTCCCGCCATGGGGGCTCGGGGGCAGCGGGACGGTGGAGATCGCCCCTGTCCTGCCCCGGGCCGTCGGCGGCAGCCGGGAAAGGCTTTGCCCCGATCCCGGCACGGGCAGGGGGCGGCCCCGGCCGGGCCCCGCCGCCGCCGCACAGCAGGAAGTGGGAGCGCGGCGGCGCCGGCGGCGGCTCCCGGCGGGAGCGGCTGTGTCCCGGGAGCGGCGCTGCCCGGCGGGAGCGGCTGTGTCCCGGGAGCGGCGCTGCCCGGCGGGAGCGGCTGTGTCCC
>NW_026623268.1:3139637-3162715 GCF_030028575.1 Malurus melanocephalus
CTTTGCTTTCTCTTTTTTTTGCACCCCCCGCTTATCCCTTTACAGCCAAGGTGGACTTTGAAACTCATTGCTTACTTTGCAGATATGAGCATTTCATACTACTTTCACCTCCAAACTTCCCTGATGATTTAAGAGAACTTAAATATGTCCCGGTAGCTGTGGGAATTCATGGAGCAGGACAGASATATTTAGAGAAGAAGACTTAGCTAGTGGCRAGTCAAGGTAATCCTGAAGAAAAGCAACTATTTTTCATAAAGAGGGTGCTRGTTATACAAAGTGAGGACCTCCTCKTCCACCTTGGCAAAGTGGAAAGTTGGCTGACCTAGACACCAATGTAGTGACTGAATTGCTAGCCTCCCACAATTGTTAAAGTGCTCTGAGCATCCTCGGGAAACAGGCAGGTACCTATTAAGCAGTTTGTTCAGAATCAAAGASGGACTTACTGATCTTGTGCCATGTTGAGTGAAATTCAAGAGGGAGGTGCCTTGAAGGGATCTGTGAAAATGTTGGTGATATGTGAAGAAGCAAGTAGTGGCTATGAGTGTATGCTTTCTTAAAATGATGATTTTTTTCTTACCCTGGGCATTAGTGGTTGAACAGCGATGGGTTGGGAGTATGGAGTAGACAGGAGTACAGTTCCCCAAAATGCTGAAATCCAATCTTGGAATGTGATACYGAAACGCTCTCAGTCCTTGTCAGAATTGAGGTTAAAGGCTGTGGCGTAATTCAAACTTGTTGCTGTTTTACCTCCAGTGCCTCACTGTCCCATACCGTGGTTCTTGATGAGCTYGCTTTGTTTCAGAGGCTGACCAAGCAGGAATTCTGGCAGCTGGTGCACCAGAGCTATGGCTCTGAGCTGGGCCTGAACAGTGAGGAGATGGAGAGCTTCCACTCATCATCTGAGGACAACGGGCAGTCTCGGTAAGGAGAGGCTGTACAGCCTATTGAAACACCTGGGGAAAAGCAGTGTCCTTTTTCTTATAACTCTGTTTTGAAAGGGCTGCTATAGCCCTACCAGAAGGGCTAAGCCTGTAGTAAAAGGATGCAAAGATCTGAAATGCGTAGACTGAGCATGTGTAAAAACTTAACTAATGTGTTAATTTTCTTAAACAGTAGCAGTGCAGCTGAGGCCCCTTTAAAGAGGGAGATGGGAAGATCTTGTTCTCCCTGAATCTGTGTGGGGATCAGCATAGGGCAGCTTAAATAGCAACCTTTTCACATRATGGTGCCTAGTCAGCACCTGTATGCCCTTCAATAGTTTGGAAGGTTTGAATGGAATGGAGTTAAGAAACTTTCTATTTTTCCCCTCCTCTGTGGAGACTGAAATACTTGTTATGCCTTGTTCTCCTGATATCTGAGGTCTTAGCTTACTTTCATATTGTCCTCAGCTTGAATTAAGAGACGAGAATAATAATAAGCTGGAATAATTTTATTTATAATGTGTTTTTGACAGAGTCATCTTGATTTTTTTTTAACAAATGTGAACTGATTTATGATCTGCCAGTGTCAATCTAATAACAGCATGTTCCATATCTCTATGTAAATAAGCATGACTCTACAAAACTGAGCAATGTAATTTATGTCTCTTCAACCCTGTGTTATCTGAGTATGTTTATGAGAAAAATGTCTTGAGTTCATTGCAGGCTTCAAAGGTGTCCTACCATGTATTTTCTGATTGTCTTGGCTGGTTAGTTTGGTTTTTGGTTGTGGGGGGGGTTGTTTGTTTTTCTTATGTTTTGTTTTTTTTCTGTTAAAAAATCACAACTTTGCAAGTTTGGATGCAAGAAAGAAAAAATGCAGGAAAAAATTATTTTCTGATGCTTTCTTAAAACAATTTATTTCCTAATTAGTTATAAGCTGTATCTGTTTCCTCATTTCCCACAGCCCTCGCTTTCTCTTTGATTCACCAGTGCTTGGTTTTATTAACCTAATAATCAGAAGCTGAATCTTCAGAGAGGTGGCTGAAATGAGGAAAATGGCTYGATATTAATGAGCTGGATGTGGGAAGAATGAGTTGGTAGTTTTTAGTTTTATCTGAACAGACATGGTTTGAATGCAACAATCACATATGAGACGCTTTCTCRGATATCTCAGTGCTTATATCTCCAAAGATACCTTCTATTTTGCTTTGGACAGATCCAGTATTTGTGATGATTCTGGAGAAAGGGATGAAAAACTACCCAAAATGATTGGTTTAGTTCGTGAGCCCTCACTTCAAGCAGAAGGAGAGTCACTCAACAGGCACATGTTGCCAGGAGTAAGTGCTGACACAGCCTTTCTTGCTGATAAGCGTATCTGCTCAACTTGTATATCTGTAAGCATAGGGTGAATGGAGATGGTAACTTCTAAAKAAGTCTTTAAAAAGTCAAGAATGTTTCTTACATTTGAAAATGAGCAWAATTCTGTATAAGGAGAATATTGTTGGTGTGAGCTTCAGCAATGCTGTGTCACTAATTCGCTGCACAACCTTGCTAAAATGCTGAAGCTTATGCCCTGGTCTGGTTTTGGTTTTTCCTTTGAAAACAGAATTGCCTGGTTTTTCAAAAGAATGCCTTTTTCACTTCCAGTGCTTTCTTGCTTATGCTCTTTGTCTTTTAAAGAGATATTTTCTCTTGTATTACTGTCTCTCCTGTACATAAGGTTTATGAAAGGGTAGTTACACTTCGTTATCCTTGCCTTCCAAGGTCAGTTAGTCTGCTGTTGTGCATATATCAGACCTTTTCCAATTGAAATTTGTGGAAATGCTTCAGAAGGAAGGGGAAAACCCCCACACTTGCTATAATAAGGATCAATTTTTACCTTAATGCCTTGGGTTAGCACAACTGAGCAAGCATGAATGCCTCAATTCATGTTGTATGAATTTGTGAATGTGTTTGGCTGGTGGGGATGGCAAGTGCATTAGTAGTAATATTTGAGAAGTGCATTAGTAGTAATATTTGAGACAGGCACAATGTCTAGTACAGGTACTGAGACTCTTGTGTGCAGTTGTAGTCCTGAAATGTTGCAGATATTTTCTCTTGGTTTTTAGATATCCCAAAGATTTTGGAAAAGTAAAGAAACTCCACTAATGCATTTTTTAATAAACTTCACTAGGGCTGGGTACCTAATTGCCAATTATGCTTTAGAGAATTTGGGGAAGGAATAAAAGGAGATTATTTTAATAGTTTTTACTACCCTGTAAATCTTCTGGCTTTTGTCACTTGCTAAAACTGATCTGGAGGTTAAGTAGGATTTAAATAGTTTTGCCAGAATCCAAGTTAATGACTAGACACTCATATCTAGCAAACAATATTGGTGTTTATCAGATGTTAAAAGCTTAGTTACAGAAGTGATGGGTATTCCTCATAGGAACCMTAACAGTATAAAAAAAATTTTTTTTGAGAGCTGTAAGAGAGGCCTGAGAGGACTGGGGATGCTGCTGGAATTTGGGCTTTTTGGATTGCTGAAAATCTACACAGGTAGCCTTGGTTTGGACTTGTCAGTCTTATTTACACAAGAGCAAGCCATTTAAAAATAATTGCTATGCCTGGGAAAGAAGCCACACCCAGACATGTCTCTTGCAGGTGCTAAATCTAATTGGGCATCTTGCTAAGGAGGAATRCCTGGGGATTTGGTCTGTAAAAGTGCCAGGCTTCTCACTTGAATAAACTGCCTCTAAAAAGTCTTYTCATTGTAATGTAAAAGTGCAATCTTGATAAATCTGTAACTAAACTGTTTAGTTTACTGTTTCAAGGTAGCTAAAATGCACAGTGATTTTGTTTAGCTATATGTGTCACTTGGCATTTCTCAAGAATGTCCATGCTTTCTCCACAGCCCCAGGATTGCAGCATATTTTGTAGAACCACAAGGGCARTAGGAGGAGGCAGTAGTGCTTAGAATGTATTTGTCAGAAGCCATCACAGTGATGACACAAAGCACACTCAATCACCTTCCAAAGACTGGAGGGAAACAGGCTTAAACTCCCCTTTACAGGTCTGATAGACAAAGTAAGTCCCAAAGCTTTTTYAAGATTAAGATCAGAATGGTGGAGGGGTCAGGTATGGTATTTGGCCCATCTTGAAATATTATTGTTAATGGCTGKCTGTTATTGATGGAGGACAGTCTGTGGGAAATACCAGTCATGGCTCATCTGCCACTCAGTACATGTGAATTTGGGAACCACCTTGTTGCCTGTATTTGCAACCATCATCTTCCCTCTACCTTTTGTAGGGAGTCCTTCCACTCCCAGAGCTTGCTGTTCACAGGCTAAAATCCAAAAAAGCCTTGCCACGAAGCTTAGCACTACTGGACTAGCTCAGGACATAAATGTACAATAGGGAAGAAATGATACATCTTTAATTCCAGCTGACAAATCCTAAAATCTTTACTTGTTAGTGTATAAAAAAAAAAAAAAACAAAAAAAAGCTGACAAATCCTAAAATCTTTACTTGTTAGTGTATAAAAAAAAAAAAAAACAAACAAAAAAACCCAAACCAACTCAAAACCCCATGAAATCTGTGTTAAACTTGTTCTTCCATGACATTAGGAGAAGCTTTTTTTTTTTCTAGCAGCTGTTGCTTTTGTCTTCTGACTTGAGCCTGRCTTTCCTGCTTGGCTCGTGGCATAGTGGCTGCTCTTGCACTGCTGGTGGGAACTCCACTTGTTCACAAGATCCCTAATTGTCATCAAAATGCTGAGAGAGTTTCTTGGGTTTGTGCTGGATCAGTGTGTCAGTGTTTAGGCTGTTCATCACAACTAGCTCCTTTTTKATTTCCATCTGTATTGGTAGGGTATTTTGATGGGTATTTTAATGTTGCTTCTGTCCTAGATCCTGTTGTGTGAGTGTGACTTCCATGGCAGCCCCTTTCAATAGGAATATTTGTTAACTGATCTGTTTTTCTGATTCAGTCTTCCTTTTTAATTTTTTTTTTTACCTTGAAGGAGTATTTTTGTCTGCTTATACTGCAGTCAGATTCATGCTTGTCTGTTTTCTAGCCACCCACCTTCTCCTAATGGCCCTTGGTTGCACAAAAAAAGTAACAGGTTTTTATTTTGAAAAAAACTCAACAAGTACAGGAAGTACATGATGATTGTTCGAGCAGTGGATGCTCTTGCTTTCTGGAGTCAGTGTTGAATAATCTTTAGGGATGCTGGTATTGCAGATGAATCAGAACAGCTCAGTTGAGGAGGCCTGATCATATTTGCTGTGGTCCATGCACAGCTTTGCTGCTTTTGATCCCAGGTGTTCTACTGGAGGCAGTGGGGCCTTGAGGAGAGGTTTAGAATGAAAACTGACTGGAASCTGGCAGCCAAGCTTTTTGGGTGACCTTTTGAGATCTATGAGCTCTGTCCATAGAGTTTCCCTGGAGGTTTACTTCTTTAAGTGTGCAATGGCATATATGCTTAACTGACAGTTCTTGTTTAAGGTTAAGAGCTGCATCATTGATTCAGTGACTGATGTTCTAGGGGATTTCCTTCCTGCTTATATATTGGAGATGGCAAATGATGGTCCATTGCTTTGTTTCTCAGAAGTAACATTTTATAGTAGGATGGCCTTAGACAGTATTTTAAAATTCCTCTTTTCAGAGGGTGATGGAGTTCTACAAAATAAGAACTTTTCAGATATGTAATTGGCATAGTCTAATCTTGCTGAAAGAGGAAGGCCCTGCCTGTTTTGTTGTGCTTCCCCTCTGGGTTGTTGGACCATTGGTAAACCATTAGGAAAAAACTAACCTGATGAATACAAATTAAATCTGGGTTTGCTTAATGGATTTATAAATGCTAGTGTTTGATGCAGGGAAGGGGACCAAACTGTGCMAATGGATGCAAGGGGCCAGTCCCATTTAAGGCAGCTCCTGGTACCAACAGTACATACAAATAAGTCTGTTCCTTGTTACCAGGGTTTAGTAAAATATTTAAATAAAGGGAAGAGAGGTTGGCTGGGGTAGAGGAACAAGGGAGAAATTAGTGCTTGACTGTGTGGTGAGTAGATAGAACTTCTGACKTCCTTTGTATGGCTGTCTGTTTTAAAGTAACTTCCTCTTTTCGTTTTGTTGGGTTTTTTTTTTTAATGGTCTCTGATTACTGATATATTTTTTTCTCTTGGTTATTTCAGGTGGAAGACTCCCCAAGTGAGAAGCAAATGAAGAGCCCTCTTCCATCTTTGGAAAGAAAACCTGCTAAGCTAGTTAGGAGCAGGTCTTTAGAAAAGTCCTTGGACCTTAATGAGAATGAAAATCTTCCAGAGAAGAGCAGTGCCTCAGATAGTGAAGAAGGTAAATCTCCTAACAGTTGGGCTCTGTAAGACAACATGTCTTTGGTGTTCCATCTCACTTGTGGAGAAAGTTARAGACCTTTCTGATCTTGTGAAACTTGTTTGCTTATTTGTTTCACAGAATTGCARCAAAAATGTTTTAGTAGCTTGGTTTCTGGGGAAAAGAACGTTGGGTGTTTAGAATGAAAACAAATTATAGTTTTTTTTCTTTTGGTGGGTAGAGAGTTGCTAACACCATAAATGAAAGTTTCATGATGTCATAGTGTTAGTGTCAAAGATGTTTCTTTGCTTTGTTTACACTTCTGGAAACTGCGGGGAAACATTTCGGACTGTTTTGAAGTTTCTGAAAGATTCACTGAACCCCCTCTTCTTTACACTTCTACCTTCTTAATGCTTATGGGCATCAATGTTATTGATGAAGTAAGCTGAAGAGCTTACAGGAGGTCTAGGGAAGACAACTTTCCAGCTTTCAGGAGAATATTCTGCATATTCTGAATCCAATCTGAAGACGAGAAACCTTAATGTATATCTTGCAGCAGATTACATTCTCTGTGGAAGCATTTTCTTAGTGGATCCTAATATACCAACCTCCTAACTCATATCTTATTACCCAATTCAAGACAGAGCAAACTCAGATACCTGGATGATCTGAGGTCTGTGGGTGCTTGTCCTGTGTGCCACAGTAACCCCTGACAAGTTCTCACTTATGGTGAGCTTTTCACTTACCTGGGGARGTTTTCTGTGCCAAAGGGCTGTAGTTGTTCAGACAGCTCATTAATTTTTGTGGATATTCTGTAATATCGGAATCTTGGATTCTGTAAATGCCTCTGGCACAAAGTGTACACAACCTGTGTTGGTTCCACAGTTATATGTTGGTGAGCAAATGAAAGAACAGTCCAACAGTAGTACTGTGCTCAGTAGCAGCTGCTAGTATTTCTTTCATGGGCAGAGAGAACTTCATCCTTTGTTGGCAGGAGTAGAACAGTTCAGATAATTGAGGTCAGTTCTTAATCTCACTGAGAAATTTTGTATCTTGTCATTTCAGAGTTGACAGCTGAAGTTGTTTGCAGGTATCATTATGTGGGGTTTGTTGGTGTGTCCAGGAACACTTTCAGAATTATGGATTGAATTGGATGCCTTCAAGTTGTGGTTTTTGCCTGGGATGTACTTTATATTCAATTAACTTTGCTTTTGCTCTCCCATACTGCTTCTGGGCTGGTTTGAGTTGAGATTCAACTCAATGCATGTCAGGCATTACAATTTTTGCAAATATACCCACATGAACAGGCTGTTTTTTATGCCATACTCCTACATACTTAAAAAGCTGTGCAAGCTAAGTTACTCTTTCACAGATGTATCTTTGAGAGCAGCAGAAAGCTTTGGCCTTTGGATGTTTCAGATACCTTGCACCTTTTCTATCTTCTCAGTACCACATCTCTCTTCACTCTCTGGATTTGAGTTTTATGGCAAAAGTCTCCAGTGAAACTGGTTGAAAAATAGTCCTGTTGTCTTTCCTGCTGCTAGTTGCTTAAACAATAGCAGTAAATATTCCCTGTCATGCCTGCATTAGTGATGTTGAATAAATAGAGCATATTAAACTGGAGATGTCTCTTTAATAAAAAGATAACTGACTTCATGCTGTTCTTCTTATTTCTCTTCCCTTCCCCAGGACTAGTCTTTTTTTATTCAGAATTTTCTAGACTCACAATATTAATCTTTTCTATCAGAATCTTCATGCTTAGAATWTTTTTCTTCTGTTTCTCTGTCTGTTTTCTGTTGCAGTTGCCCCACACTCTTTCAAGGTGAATTCCTTCACGCAAACGAAACTAGCTTTCCTACATGGCAAAGGTTTACCCATGCGATTAATTTCTCTTGTGTCCTCTGGCTCAAACTCAGGCTGCCCATGGAGGTGTCCTGGCAAATAAGGTGAGGGGCAAGCTCAAAACTGTTGTTCTTTACAACATAAATTCCCTTGTCCTAAGCAGTTCTCACCTTGGGGAAGGGGTGTGTGCATCCCATTGTGCACCACTGGACTATTCACCTGCATCTTGGTGTTTTTGTCCAGTTTCCTAAATCAGAATATAAGTCCTGAGCCATGACAAACTTCTGGCTGAGCTAAACATTATTATCTGTGGCCTTAATTCTGAGTTTGAGAAAGCAGATTTTAGTTCAAACATAGAATACATATGTTCAACACAGGACCAGGAGATCTTTTAATTTCCTCAAATGACTCTTTAATATATAGGGTAGTTAGTTTATTTTGAATGACAGTGTTCAACAGCATGAAATACTTCAAAGAAAGAAGGGGGAAACAGAATATTGGAAAAAGTCTTTTCTGCTAGATGGCTTTACTTTATGCAGGGAGATCATACATTTCTGATCTCCTTGTGTACCTTTACAGACCTTCTGTGTTGTTTCTATGTGCACTAATCACCTGAAATGTGTGATCTGCAGGAGATCATAACTGCCTGTACTGTGGTGCTGTAACATGGGCATAGCAGTGGCTTGACTTTTCTTGCAGGTAGGGGTGTGTAGGGTATACAGTGTTTGAAATACAGGATAGTTTAAATTGTGTTCAGCCCTGTGTTRGTTGTCTGTCATTCCTTCCTCCCASAACTGGTAAGAAATTTTGGATATAAAGTGTATGTAAGGAAGAGTAGCCCTGTTGTCTTGTTGGCATTTTAATCAAAATACTGAAAATACATGTTTTGTTGGAAAAAAAAATTACTTTGGGGTTTTGGAGGATGTATACTTGAGTTGCCTGAAGGCAAAAGGTTTTGGGGATTTTTTGTCTTGTGAAATGGAAAAAGCTAGCATTGTGACAATACTTACTCAGTAGCTCCCCAAGTTAATTCTGTACTTAGTCTTTTAAGTATAGGCTGGTTCTCTGAAAATGGTTAATACTGCTGATACAGTCTTTAAATAGATGATGTCTGGAACATGTTCACTTCTAGGAATTGGTTTTTTTCACTTGATTTCAGGTGTATCTGGTTAAAAGCTCCAACCTACGTATCTTTCATGCAGCATGTAATTTTTTCTCCATCCCCACTGGTATAAAAATGCTCAGCAGTGCCAAGATTTGCATACTTTTTAAAAATCCTGATCCTCCCCCAATTCTGTGGAGTGGAAAAATCAGCCTTCTTATTAATTTGTTTAATAGCCTCTGCTCTTATCAGTTCAGCTTTCCTAATTTGATTGTGGTGTGTGTTTAGCATTTTRCTGTTGGTTGTTGACAGGAATTTTAATAATGATGCTTTCTTATTGTCCCTTCCCTGCCCCCCCCCCCTTTTCTATCTCTTTTTTTGCACTGCAGATGTCTTTAAACCTCTGCCATCAATGCTGCATAATAGTATTATATTCAAACATTATTTCAGCTTGCCTTGCCGTGATGAAAATGACCTTATGAAGTGCAAAGCAATAGTGGGGGAGGGAAYAGACTTGCTGTCATTAGGCTGAACCAGGACACTCTGGGTAATAGGTTTACTTCTCTGTTTTTGGATCCCTAGGGATCCTTACCTGAAGTCAGAATAATCTCATGTTCTCTTAGCAGACAGCTCCAATTCAGCTATAAATGTAATCAGGGGAAAAGAGTTAGTGTTGATAACTGTAGACTGCTGAGGAGTTAGAGCAGCATTGAAAGTGGAGAATTAGACTGATATCTSTGTATTTGCACAAAACATTTTGGTAATAAAGAGTATTTCTAAGCCAGTCTGAGGTAAAATACTTCATGTTGCCCTACTGTTGCAAAAAATATAGGCAGATACAAGTTTACCTGTGTGAGTTAAACAAAACAGTAGACAAACATGCATCTTCATTTGAAGCAGAGATAAGTTGTTTAAGCTGCTTGTTCTGTTCAAATCACAAGTGTATAAAGTGTACTTATTCATTGCTGTGCTACTGTTTGTGCTCACTGCTTCATCTAGGATTTCTACAGATAAATTTCAAGAAGCTCAGAAGGGAAGTGACTTCAAGCTTGTCAAGCTCTTGGTGTATCCAGCTGCTTGCTTCCACAGATGTGGAACTCACAGCAGCATTTATGTGTACATGCACCTTCCAGACCAAAAGGTTTCCAGTTTTTCCGGAGAACAGCTGTTTGAATCCTAGCATTTAAAGTAGCTGATGGGTCTGATGTATAAACCCAGTTTTAGCTTGGATTTTCTGAAAATTACTGCTTTATGTGCTAGTAACATTTTAAAAAAACCTTTTGTTTCCTCTAAGAGCTGAGAAGCATTGCAACTAAAAACTTATTTCTCAATAGATATTCATGCAGTTAGCACTTCACTGACTCTTCCTTATCAGAGACATGACTACATTTGGATAGTGTAGGTAAATCAACTTACAGGCAGTTTTGTGTAGAACTGTGGGTGCTCTTCCTTCAGACTCCCTAGACAGAGGAGAGAGTTCATTCAGAGTAATATGGCTTGGTAGCAAGATCTGCACCTTAAGGTAATAATGCATGGGCTTTGTGCCTATCACAAGTTGCCTTTGCTTACCAAATTACCTTGCATCAGCAGAAATAGTAGCTGTCCTCAGACATTTCAAGTGAACSTGAAGTTGTGTCGAGCTCAGACTCACTGGGGCAGAGGTAATTTGTGTTATCTTGTATTTGCTAAGACATACACAAATAGCTGACAAAGCTTATCTGATGCCTGGTGGCTTGGTCATGTGTCTGGGTCTTCGTTTTTTTTTTTTTTTAAGTGGTAGCAGGTTCCTTGGGCATGTCAACATCCAGCTGAGTAACACTCAGCCACAGTAACAAGGTCTGAGGTGCCTGGTATCTGATTCCATGTTAGCTGATGCACAGTGGGTGCAGGGGATGTCAACATCAGTATCTGCAACTTCYTGTCTCTCAGCAAAAGAGAGGATGTGGGGAGTGCACTGTGAAAGGAGGGATCTGTAATGTTCATGTCATGTTAACTGAGGTCAAACTTACATTTCATTTGGCCTGCCTTTTGTTAGAGTTAGATTCAGCTGGGAGAGGAAATAAGTGAGCATAAGCTGAAAGCTCAGGCTGAATTTCTGGCTTCCTGCAGAATGTWTCAGCACAGCAGAATTTGTATTCTACATGTAATGACTGCATATTGACTGGTTAAATAGGCCTCTTGAAATGTATGTTTGCTTTCTGTCCTGTCTCATAATTGTGTGGAATTACAATTGCATAAGCAGAACACAGTGCAGGAAGGAAGTCAATCTCTTGTACAAGCACAAAAATACAGTACTCATGCTTCATTTTTGGGGTCCTGCATTGAAGCCTGGTGAGATGAAGGAGAGATTTTTAGGAGGCAGATGTTTTAACAGGGTTCTAGCAGGCTAGGAGCAGCACTAGAGGGGAAGTCTGCTCACTCAGAGCAGTGTTTTGCTGGGGACTGTTGTGGCTCTTTAGTTGCTGCATTTGGCTTTATCAATACTGATTGCTACCGAGCAGTAATGCTTTCAGTGCTGTAACCTTGGCTTGTAGGCAGCTGCTGAGCTACAGCATGGTATTCAGGCTTCCTCTGCATTAGTGGCTGGCACTGACCTTTCCTAGCTCTGAGCATTCATTTGTATCAGTTGAAAGGTTGGCAATCCTGACTTGTATCTGTACATCACAAGATTTGCTTTTGGGCTTTTTTTTGTTTCATTTCGGTGATGTGTGGGGGTGGGGGGGCTTGTTTGTCTTATTGGTAATTATAGCTTAGGATTGACTCGTTTCTAAAGYATAAGCAGATTGAGTTGGAGTTGGCACAGGAAACTGCTTGCCCTCCAGGATTATAATTCTATCCCTTATCTCTTGAAAGCGTGGCTGAGACAACCACAAAGCTGAGTCATGCCAGCAACCACCAAGAAGCAGAATAGCAGACCAGGGCTGCAGCCACAGAATGCCTCTGGGGTGCTTGGTGGTTTTGAAATAGGTGATGGCRTTTAAGCCTCATGGTGTATTCTTGGGGACTGCAAAATGGAGCAGGATGCTTCTTGTGTTCCTGTTCAATGGAGGGAGGAACAGTTTGAAGAACTGTTTGGGAGTCTACCTGGTCCCTTAGACTGTGGATGCTGCCAGTATTAAAAWTTTTAAAAGCAGAATTCTGAAACCAGCCACAAATAAGAAGAAAACAGTTATGGTTTCTCTGCCCTTCTTGCTTGTCCTTTGTACAATAGGCACACATATTAATGAAGATTATGCAAACTTTCCCCAATGTTTCTTGTAGGATTATCGGAATACTGAAGGCAAAACTAAAGGAATGAGACCTTTTGATGTCAATTTATCAGTTTGCACAGGGAAATGGTGGTAGTGGTGTGTATTTGAAAATCAGCTCTGAACTTTGTTCCTGAAGGCAACCTACCTACCAAATCATTTGCTGCTGTCATTACTTGGTTTCTGAGAGCGAGGGAAAAAAAAAAAAAAAGCTGATGCAAGCTTGGGAAGGATTTAAGCTGTAATAAAGCTTAGAATACTATAAAGACTCTTCATAATACTGTTCTTAACCTGATCTCTCTGTCTTTCTTAGCAGTGAAGGAGACTGTCTCTGACAATGATCTCTATGGGAGACTTTTTATAAACAGAGTTTTCCACATCACTGCAGACAAGATGTTTGAAATCCTTTTCACCAACTCTCACTTCATGCAGAGGTTTCTTAATTCCAGGAGTATAGTAGGTAATAAACTCTTTTCCCTTCTGTCTGTGTTACAAGCTGCCATGAAAGTTTTTACTCTGAGAATTGCTAAATAGGGCAAAGTTAAAATTTAAGTTTCTCCTTGCTTTAAAAGATTTYTTAAGCTTAAAAGTTTCACTAGGAGAGAGGATATTTAAATYWAGGCKCTTGYTTCTGTAGATATGTACATTTTGGARKTAAARCCTCATTTCAGTTCACCACAAAACTGCATTTTAATGCTTGAATTTTGAGTAGGTTATTAAATTGATGCATTCTGTGGTGTATTTCTGATTACATTGTGTCCCAGAAGTCGTGAAATTTGTGTGGCTGGCACACAGGCAAAAATCATTGCATCCTCCTAAATGAGGCTTTAATTTTCTGGATGAGTAAATTTTATTCACTGAGACCATAAGAACAAAAAATTAAGTCAAAAAAGGTAATATTTATTCAGTGTCAGTTTGGAAGGCAAAGTGGCAAAAGCCTTTGATAATGCTGAGTGAATCTATTCAACTTTAAGCAAATGGGAAATGACATATTTTCATTTAATTGCTTATTCTTTTCTCTACCCTCAAGTCTCTTTCAGTAGAGGTTCAGCTATTCAGAGCCTCACCTTTGGTCATTAGCAGACTAGAGTTTTCCCTTTCCTGGAAAAAASTGACAACTATTTGGAGTCAGTTTTCTGTCTCTCCTCCCACTGCTGTTCTCAAAGTGTTAAGRATGTGATAGGGCAGAGATAATGCTCTTTAGGTAATTTTTATGTGAGATTTTGCATAACTTCTCATCTAGATGCTGTGTCAACCCCTTGGAATAGAGACTCCAACGGCAATCAGTTGAGGACTTTGACGTACACTGTAACCATTAACAATCCACTCTGTGGGAAGTTCACAACTGCAACTGAAAAGCAGGTACTCTGTGCATGTGTGTGCCTGTCTGGTGCCCTTTAAAAGAAGGGAGAGGTCAGCTCTGTGGTATGTCAGAATTCTGACCATGGATTAAAGTTCAGTGAGCTGAATGTGAGTCTGCAGTTTAAACAGGGCATCTCTAAGGGTGGCTTGCTGTCTCTCTCATTGTCAGGGAGCCAATGCTTATTAAATGAGAGAGACTTTCTGACTTTACAGATGGCTGTAAACTCCCACAAAATTTGTGGGGAAAGTATTAACGTCTCTTAGGAATTGGGGGGTAAAAAGGTGCAATTAAAGGCTTTCAATGTCCATGTCTGGGTAAGAGRTKAARAGCCTACCAAAGGGCCAYCAGGATGATGAAGGGACTGGAGYATCTCATGTGAGAARTGGCTGAGAGCTGGGAAGGTTTAGCCTGGAGAAGAGAAGGCTYAGGGGGRATCTTCARATTTRTACAAATATCTGAAGGGAGGGTGCAAARAATTCTGAGTCAAGCCTTARCCATCAAAGRCCACAGATTTCAGTGGTGTSCAGTGATGGGACCAGRGGTGACGGGCACAAACTGAAATTCAGATGATTGCTTCTGARCATCAGGAAACACTTTTTCACTGTGAGGTTGACTGAGCAGTGGAACAGATTGTTCATAGAGATTGTGGCACTTCCTTCTTTGGAGGTATTGGAAAGCCATGTGGACATGGTCCTGGGCAGCCAGCTCTAGACAGTCCTGCCTGAGTGAAGTCTTGGAAAGATGAGCACCAGAGGTGCCTTCCAGTCTCAACCCTTCAGCAGTATGGCTTTGGGAAAGGTCTCAAAGAGGAGCTGTGGTCATGAGGCAGTGGCCAGCCTTGCATCTGGTACTTGAAGCAGCAGTGGGGAAGTGCTGCTGCTGCCAGTGTTGGCTCTAGCAGGAGGCACCTTCTCTTTTCCCACCCCACYTAACATTCTGAACTGGTTTTTATAGTGGTTCTTCAAGCTTTCTTTTTCCTCGAGTTCACTTGGAGGTGGTTGATCCAGCCTAAGGAATTCAGGCTGAAAGTGGGTGGGGAAAATTTGCATACCACGAATACACCTGCTTATTTTTGTTTTCTTTTGTGCCAGATCCTGCATAAGCAGAGCCAGAAAGGTCAGTCTTACCAGGTGGATGCAGARGTCCTGACCCATGAYGTCCCCTACCATGATTATTTCTACACTGTGAACAGATACTGCATCAGCCGCACATCCAGTCACAAGTGCCGCTTACGGTGAGCCTGGGTGGTGCATGGGGACAGAGCAAAAACCAATGCAGGAGTGTTCTGAGTTGATGATTAGTAGAAGTGCTGCCAGCAGCATAGCAAATGTTGGGTTTTCTTCTGAAAAATGAGCTTGGTTTATTTCTTGTCACGTGAATGCTGTGTTTGGATCTCATTAATGCAGTGAGAAATTAACTGAGATGTTGACTCTGGAGTACAGAACTCATCTCCCACACTGAGCTGGGACCTGACCAGCCTTGTATTTTTGAGTGCAGCTGAGTGGGATTAACTGGAAAAAATTGAAATGTTTTATTACAGGGTTTCCCAGGTATCCTTGCTAAGGGCCTGCAGAGGAGAAAGGTTTTGTAGGAAAATGCAGGGAAGATAGAATGTACTTAATTTTGCAAGGAGGGTACTCAAGTAAACTCTGCCTAGATATGGGAGTTCCTCTTCAATTTATTGGAAGCATTGGAAGTGGTGCTGTCTTTTATCTCCATCTTAAYCGGTACTCAGAAAAGGTTAGCAAGCCTGGATTCTATTCTGGTTTATCTCAGACTATAAAACTACTGAAAACTCCCTCTTTATGGGGAGAAGAAGGGAAGAATGGTCTTTGAAAGACTGTTTTGGATTTTTTTTGAGTGATTTACTGTTCTTCTTTGAGACCTAGTTTTGTTTTTTCCAAGACACATGACACATGACAGCCCTAGGGTAAGAATAAAACCTAGGTATCAACATGGTGYATAGAGCATGCAAATGTAGAACAGAAGGCACATAGTGATGTTACTTTTTAAACTGTGTTTAAAATGGCTCAAACTCTATTTGAAAGATATTAATTTGTTAGACTAGAAACACAGTGGGCTTATGTTGATTTGGAAGGTTACCTAAAAAGTTGAAAAAAGTGTATTCTAGGATGGTCCATGTTCCTGACTGAAATCGTAGGCTATCCTTTTATCCTTTATAAAGAGCTCTGGGACTCACTCAGTTGTTAGAAGCATCCCTCTGAAGGATTCTAGTCCAATTAATTTTTATTCTGGAAGCATTGATTAGCTTGACCTGAGGAATATAAGGTAGGCATGTAATTTTCCCCTCKGTCATGCTCACAGAATGATTTTAATTTCTGTCTGCTTGGGGTAGCATGTGAGCACTGGATGTATGAGTGGTGATAAAGAACTTCACTTTATGCTTTTGAAGTGCCCATGTAATACATTGTGTGACATACAAAGCCATGTGACATAGACATACAAAGGAATAATCACAACTTTCTTAATGGGAAGCTGGAATCCTGTTTTAGATGTGTGTTACAATGAGAACTCTTCAGAGGATAGAAATTGTTTGCTAGTCTGAGTCTGAAGGAAAACATTCCAAAATGTTTCCAGTAATTTGGACATTCAGATTTTGAGACTTTAGCTAGAGATACTGCCTTTGCTATTGTCTGTCTTTCTTCAGTGAAAGTGCTGCCCAGCTGGAGAGCARTGGCAGTTCCAGTTGGAATTTCAGATTATAGACAGAAGCTAGAGGCCTGCCTCTGATAAGAGGTTTTCTGCTATCACTGTGCTGCCTGGAAAAGCACTCTTTCATTATTGCATTCTGTTTTCTAGGGTTTCTGCAGAAGTGAAGTACAAAAAACAGCCTTGGGGCCTTGTCAAGTCTGTAATTGARAAGAATACCTGGGGAGGAATACAGGAAAACTTCAAACAACTTGGTGAGACATTTTCTTCTTTCTGCTGGAGTAAGGAGGCTGCTTTTGCTATGTATGTTTTTATGTCTGTCAAACCTGGCTCCTTGAAGGATGGTTTTGAAAAAAGGCAACACCTAAGCAGTCTTGAAGACAAAACTTTCTGTCATCAACTGTATCTGCCAGTTCCAGGRTGTGAAAGAAGCCTTGTGGCTAACAAGGGGATCTTGTATACCTAGTCATAATTGCTTTCAGAAGGAAACATGAGGAGCAGCAGGAAAGCTGTTATTCTCAACTACACGTGCTTATCTCTAAGAATTTCCTTGATTGTGCATATGAGAAGRGAGGCAGTGGCACTTGGCAGGCTCTGTGAATGTCTGTTCACAGCCTGGCCAGCCACAGCTGCAGGCTCACAGTCTGACACAATTTCTAGTCTCAGTCTAGCAGTGTCTTGCACTGCTCTTCCAACTGCTGTCTGGAATATCATTGAACAATCCTGCCTGGGCTGAGTGCACCACCTCTGCAGAGTGTTCCAAGTGCCCTCTAACAAATAGAACAGSGGTACAGGTCAGAGTGTAGTTTGCTAATTATCTGCTTTAAGTTCATATACTAGAAAGTGTGCTTGTTCCTCTCACTGCCACCCTGCATATCTCACAATTTGTCTTCAATGCAAAGCTTTTCAGCTTTCCAGCTTTCTTTCTGACAGTTCAGTAACCTTATTTTTTTTTCTGCTGCAGAATCAGATCTCCTAATGGAGGAATATGCAATTAATCAGTCCATAGAGGACTCGGGAAAATTACTCGCTCTGAGACGAAGGCGACGCACTTTACACAGGGGTTTGGCAGAATCACTTCCCAAACGCTCTTCCCAACATTCCTCTGGTGACATGGGAGTAGAGTCCCAGGGCAGCTTAATAGGTAGGAGTTTTTATATCAAGTGTTTTCCAAAAGGTATGTTCAAGAAAGCATAACTCTTAAAATAGTGCAGGAGTAGTGCCTRTGTGTATATTACTCCTGTCTTGATCTAATTGGTGTGATAGCAAATGTTTTAACAAGTTCAAGCTTCTTCAAGCTTACATAAAGTAGATTTGGAGCATGCATACTCATGATAAAAGTGACTATCTCATGAAATTAAGCCTAATATCATATTCAAACCAAACAAAAATCAACCAGAATCTAAAATGCCACTCTGTATCTGCATAGGTTTGAAAATGAGATTGCATCAGGAAAAAAAMCATGAACCTGAATCTCTTACCTACTGAAATAGCTTCCTAATTAATTCTTTTTGCTAGTGCTGCTCCACTTTTTCAGATGAGCGTGTCTCTCGGTGTACACTACAACTTTTATGTATGTTCTTTGTCCAGGGCAGGAAGTGTGAGTGTGCAAAATTGGACTTTCATTTAAAGATCAGCGTGCCCACAGTGATAGGTGACAGCTGCTCAGTTTGGAAAGAATACACACACTCTGTCCCTCAGTAGTGTGTGATCCCTGTTGCCTGATGAATAGCAGATGGCCTCTTGACAAGCTGTTTCAGGACAATAGATAAACCAAGCCAGTACAGATGGGACAAGTTACAGGAAAATGTGACTGACACTGATTGTCAGAAAGATGAATGTAAGCAGGAGAACAAGCAGTAGAGAGTCACTTTGCAGCCTGTGCTGTGTGTGACTAGCAGCACATGTGCTGAATGCATGCTGGTAATAGATGGACTGCAGCCTTCTCAGGCTATTGAGGTTTAATGTGACCATGCCCCAGCACTGTGTTTCCCCAGCACAGTGGGGTAGGGAGAATTCTGATGGAAGAGCCTGACTGTTCAGCCAGCTTCTCAGACATGACTGCAAAAATGTCTTGGTGAATGTTGGAGGTGATCCTGTGTGCTCACGTGTCCAGTTATTTTTTCCATCAGAAATTATCGAGCTATTTTATGTGAAGTGCTGTGTACTGACATATGTCAGGCATCCTTTTGGAATGTTTTTCATTACTTTTTAACCTTCTTCTCTTCCATGCTCTATAGGAAGGAAAAGAGATGCAGTAAGTAGGACCACCACCATCATTGTAGTAATGAGTGTCTTGTAAGTACTCATTTGCATTAAAATGTTSCTTGACTCAAGCTCATCTTGGTCTTTACCTGTATTTGTTCCTTATTTGCATGTTAACATTGCATGTAACATGATAAATCTTAACCTAATTTYAGTAAAATGTGGGTATAAAAGGGGAATGGATTGACTTGGAAATGATACACAGAAAGAAAATGCTGACTTGCCAAACTAGTCTACCTTAAAGGTTTTCTTAGATCTGATCCTATTGAAAAAATAAAGTCTAGCATTTATTAATGCCTAATTTTAAAAGTTCCAAGAAGAGATACTGTTATTTCTATTCGCTATTGCCCAGCTTAATGRTAACTGCTGAGAATTGTTCAGATAGATACTAATTTTCAGTATAGTACTGCCTCACACCTTTTTTCTCCAGGGATTCTGCGAGGATTCTCCTTTTATAGCTGTTTTTTAGCCATGATGTTGTGTTTGTAGCATTCTAACTGAAATTGTTACAAAACCTGATAYTTGTTTTCTTCTCTCTGCAGTTTGCTGCTCTTGGTCTTGCTGAATRTAACACTGTTTCTCAAGCTGTCAAAGATAGAGCATGCTGCTCAGTCCCTCTATCATGTCCAGCTTCAGGAGGAAAGCTCTTTGAAGTAAGTTGAATTTATAATCTTTGCTTGCTTTCTTGAGCTTGTGTGAGAATCTCATCTAAATAAATAAATTATAAACAATGAAACTCAGTGTCAAATTTYCAAAAGTGGCTGGGGCTTGCTGTGCTTCTGTGGTCTGTGCTGAAATCCAGTGATATGTCTGACTGCATCTTGCAGTAATAAATTTCTCCTTTGACAAGCTGTTTTGGGAGAAATGTTAACCTTAGTTTGCATTTATCAGCCTGCTGTGACTCATCCTCTGTGAATATCATAGTGCTGATCACAGAACCGAAGTGTTCATCCTGTGTGAACCAGCATGTTCTCAAATAGGAATGTTAAAGATTCATTTAGCTTTTAAGCTTCTTTCTGTGAGTCTCCTGCTAAATCTCCTCTCCCTCACAAACTTCCATGWTACATGCTTTTTGTACTCAGACGCAGAAAGATGTCGCTTCCTCTTGAATACAGTATCAACAAATAAGTTAAAAACCATATCCTGGTGTTGAGTCTGGATGGGTGTGGGGACCTCCCATAGTGACCATGTCAGAAGTGGTTAGAGCAACTTTGTTCATAAGAAAGATCTTGCTCCCAGAAGTATGAACCTTACACTGTAAGGTAATGGGAGCAAACCTTTTGTCTTGGTGCTTATTGTCTACCAAGGTCTGAGGTACTGGTTTCAAGAAAACAGGGATTGGAACTCAACTGCAGGCAGCTTTTTTTATGTGGTTTTTGTAAGAGGATGCTTTTAGCAATGGCAGAGCAATGGTGGCAGAGAACAGCTGCTTTTAAGAAGGCATCAAGGCRCTTGTTTCATGTTTCTGATGTAATCTCAATCTTTTTCAGCATATCCCCAGAAATGGTATCAAAAGAGGAGATCCCTCARTATGATAAGGAACAGGTTAAACATGTGAAAGGAGTTTTAAGAGACTCAATTGAAATGCTTGAGCAGGTAGGTCTGGCAATCTTTCCTGGTGATGATCTTGTTTCTCAACTCAARTTTTCTCCCTTAAGCTATCATATCTTTTGTTTGATGTGGTCTGATGCTAGCTAAAATTTTCTCAGTCTGTATGGCCCTAGACTTGAATTTAGTAAACAGGCAGTGCTTATGTTTCTCATCTTTTAGATTGGGTTGGTTTTGAAATTGTTTGTTGGTTTTTTTTTGTTTTGGGATTTTTTTTTATGAGGGTATAAGTATCCATGTGAATTTTCTTAAGCTTGTCAAGTATGAGATGTGTTGATGCAGTTCTGAATCATGACAAAGCAAAGACTGGAGTATTTTGAAACAGATACAAGTCTTTTCTAAGAAGACTCACATTAAGATGTGTCAAGTATTTTCCCATCTTCTTACAGGATTTCTTCATTCAGGTTTATCCTGGCTTTTGCTCCCCCCTACTCTTCTAGATATTGGCAAGAGCTTCACTTAGCCTTGGTGCCAAGGGGCCACCCAATCTCCAGTAAAAAGTAAATAAATTCTACAGACCATATGTTTCTGAGATGCTCCATAGAAATTAATTCACCTTCACAGTAACTTAAAATTCCAGGCTCTTGTATAGTACAAACATGATTTAAAAAAAAAAAAAAAGTTGTTGAATACTGTTGTCTGATCCTGAATTCCATGATTGTTAAATCCCTAAAATCCCTAGTCTGAAATTTCAACTCAGTAACTGAAGAACAGTAAATTTGTGCTTTAGTTTTTACTTACAACCCATGAATGTTCCAATTTTAACTTCTTTTATTAAATCTTAAAATGCATTGGAATCAATTGTTTATTTAGGCAAGCTGAAGAAGGATTCACATGTACTTCCCTCCACGAAGTTTGCTCTTTGTTCTTCTATGCACTAAAGGAGGTTAGGAAAAGAAGCCATTTTTATAGACCTTGCTTAGAGGTGTTTTGCACACTCTACTGCTATTAATCTATTAATTAACCACTTTGATCACAACTTGAAAAAGCCTGAGTGCTGGAAGTTTCACTTTAGAGACAAAGTTTTGTGGTTTCCTTGCTTTTAATTTTCTCTGCTTACTGTCCAAATTCCTAATTCTGAAGTGTTAAATGCTTTTTGAACACACAGTGTAAAGAGGAAAAGTGAGAATTTAGTCACCTTTTTCATCCAGAATAACACTTTTTGTTGGAAAGTCCTGACATGTCTTTAGTCCTTGCTACCTTGTATTTTCTGAGGGCTGTCAATCTAAAAACGTTTTGTGTACTAAAATGCATTAGGAGGGCCAGGTATTAAAAGAAAATTAATGTTATGCTGCCATGTTCCTTGGAGTATTTGCAATGAATATTATCTGTGACTAAAAATGAGTGGGGTGGCCTCTCTTCTGTGCTGTTGTCTGGTGAGGTGYTAAGACTATATCATCCTGGACTGTTAGTATTTATAAACTCTACAGAGTGTAGCTGTTAGGARAGCACAGAAAGCCAACTGTTTATGGAAACAGGGAGGAGGAAATCACATGAAACCTTTAAAAGAAAAGGAGGAGGGAGACATTATTTTTCTGATACCACTCACCCATGCAGGAGATTGACTTAAGTAATTGTGGGGGGGTGATTGTATCTTCACAGCTGAAGGTTTCCCTTTCCATGCTCCAAAGAAGCTTTGACCACTTGAACAGGACACAGAGCAGCAAGACTGAGAGTTAATAACCACATCAGCTTTTCATTCAAGACCTCGGAAGAAGAGATGTGTGTGTGAGGACTTGTGGGGTAGGGATTGTAACTGTCTCCTCTGGACTCTTTACTGTTTAGCTAAAAAGCTGCACAGAATAAAGGTTTGTGGAAGAAATAAGTCAGGTTCTACATTGCCATAGCTTGGCAGTCTTGTCTCTCCTGCCAACTCTACTCTGGGGAGTCTCACTTCCAAACAGTGCAGAGCTCTTGGATCCATCCCGTGGTGAGTGAGCGAGGGCAGTTGTACTGCTGGTGAACAGATCTGAACATTTCAGAGGGGGAAAAACACCCTCAGCAGAGAACTGATCTTGTTTTCYGAAAGTGCAGCTTTTTATGTCAATGTAGAAAATGACCATCACTGAAGAGTGTTTTGGAGAAAACAGAACRGTAGTGGATTCACAGCCACAGGATCTTCATGGGCTTTTTTTAGCCATGGGGACCTTGTGAAACAAGTCACCATTCAAAGGATGAATATGCCTAAGATTAATTAACAGGAAAAGGTTTGATATCKCTTGCATACTGCAAGCTTTGGCAGGCTGCCTTCTGCCATATGTTTCTAGCTCTCGCAGAGAAATTTCAGCCCTCGGTGTTTTCCCTCCATCAAGGGCTGTGCTTCAGTGCTTTAGCGTGGTGAGCCCACTGATGATGAAACACCTTTTCATGTGCTTCAAGCTTTTTCTAAGGACGTTGAGGGAAAGAAGATTAATATAGCAAAAAAAAATCTGAGAAAATGCAAGGGGCCCCCTCCCTCGAGGCTGGGCCGTGGTTGGAGGGCAGCGCTGGCTGGGGGTSTGCTCAGCCCCTTAGGCACCGGTGCAAACACCGCGTTGGAGGGTAG
Organism: Malurus melanocephalus; assembly: GCF_030028575.1. Lineage (NCBI taxonomy): Eukaryota > Metazoa > Chordata > Aves > Passeriformes > Maluridae > Malurus > Malurus melanocephalus. The sequence continues at coordinate 3,162,514 of NW_026623268.1, forward strand.
GGAGGGAGTGCAGGGTCGTTTGAAGGTGTGCGATGGGGAACTTTTGCGGGGAGCAGCCTTTGGCCGGACCCCGCGGTCCCCACCTGTTGCGCTGCCCCTTTAAGGCAGGTGCCCCCGCGTGACGGCGGCCCCGCCCCCCGCGCGGCCATTGGCGCGCGCCGCCGTCAGGTGGACGGTCCGGGCGGGGGCGCCGCCCCCCCGC